>NW_026652284.1:27884734-28121720 GCF_009828535.3 Hylobates moloch
GTGGGTTTGTCATAGATAGCTCTTATTATTTTGAGATACGTCCCATCAATACCTAATTTACTGAGAGTTTTTAGCATGAAGCGTTGTTGAATTTTGTCAAGGCCTTTTCTGCATCTATTGAGATAATCATGTGGTTTTTGTCTTTGGTTCTGTTTATATGCTGGATTACATTTATTGATTTGCGTATGTTGAACCAGCCTTGCATCCCAGGGATGAAGCCCACTTGATCATGGTGTATAAGCTTTTGGATGTGCTGCTGGATTCAGTTTGCCAGTATTTTATTGAGGATTTTTGCATCAATGTTCATCAAGGATATTGGTCTGAAATTCTCTTTTTTGGTTATGTCTCTGGCAGGCTTTGGTATCAGGATGATGCTGGCCTCATAAAATGTGTTAGGGAGGATTCCCTCTTTTTCTATCAATTGGAATAGTTTCAGAAGGAAGGGTACCAGCTCCCCCTTGTACCTCTGGTAGAATTCGGCTGTGAATCCATCAGGTCCTGGACTCTTTTTGGTTGGTAAGCTATTGATTATTGCCACAATTTCAGAGCCTGTTATTGGTCTATTCAGAGATTCAACTTCTTCCTGGTTTAGTCTTGGGAGGGTGTATTTGTCGAGGAATTTATCCATTTCTTCTAGATTTTCTAGTTTATTTGCGTAGAGGTGTTTGTAGTATTCTCTGATGGTAGATTGTATTTCTGTGGGATTGGTGGTGATATCCCCTTTTTCATTTTTTATTGCATCTATTTGATTCTTCTCTCTTTTCTTCTTTATTACTCTTGCTAGCAGTCTATCAATTTTGTTGATCTTTTCAAAAAACCAGCTCCTGGATTCATTAATTTTTTGAAGGGTTTTTTGTGTCTCTATTTCCTTCAGTTCTGCTCTGATTTTAGTTATTTCTAGCCTTCTGCTAGCTTTTGAATGTGTTTGCTCTTGCTTTTCTAGTTCTTTTAATTGTGATGTTAGGGTGTCAATTTTGGATCTTTCCTGCTTTCTCTTGTGGACATTTAGTGCTATAAATTTCCCTCTACACACTGCTTTGAATGTGTCCCAGAGATTCTGGTATGTTGTGTCTTTGTTCTCATTGGTTTCAAAGAACATCTTTATTTCTGCCTTCATTTCATTATGTACCCAATAGTCATTCAGGAGCAGGTTGTTCAGTTTCCATGTAGTTGAGTGGTTTTGAGTGAGTTTCTTAATCCTGAGTTCTAGTTTGATTGCATTGTGGTCTGAGAGACAGTTTGTTATAATTTCTATTCTTTTACATTTGCTGAGGAGTGCTTTACTTCCAACTATGTGGTCAATTTTGGAATAGGTGTGATGTGGTGCTGAAAAAAATGTATATTCTGTTGATTTGAGGTGGAGAGTTCTGTAGATGTCTATTAGGTCCACTTTGTGCAGAGCTGAGTTCAATTCCTGGATATCCTTGTTAACTTTCTGTCTCATTGATCTGTCTAATGTTGACAGTGGGGTGTTAAAATCTCCCATTATTATTGTGTGGGAGTTTAAGTCCCTTTGTAGGTCACTCAGGACTTGCTTTATGAATCTGGGTGCTCCTGTGTTGGGTGCATATATATTTAGGATAGTTAGCTCTTCTTGTTGAATTGATCCCGTTACCATTATGTAATGGCCTTCTTTGTCTCTTTTGATCTTTGTTGGTTTAAAGTCTATTTTATCAGAGACTAGGATTGCAACCCCTGCCTTTTTTTGTTTTGCATTTGCTTGTTAGATCTTCCTCCATCCCTTTATTTTGAGTCTTTGTGTGTCTCTGCACGTGAGATGGGTTTCCTGAATACAGCACACTGATGGGTCTTGACTCCTTATCAAGTTTGCCAGTCTGTGTCTTTTAATTGGAGCATTTAGCCCATTTACATTTAAAGTTAATATTGTTATGTGTGAATTTGATCCTGTCATTATGATGTTAGCTGGTTATTTTGCTCGTTAGTTGATGCAGTTTCTTCCTAGCCTCAATGGTCTTTACAATTTGGCATGTTTTTGCAGTGGCTGGTACCGGTTGTTCCTTTCCATGTTTAGTGCTTCCTTCAGGAGCTCTTTTAGGGCAGACCTGGTGGTGACAAAATCACTCAGCATTTGCTTGTCTGTAAAGTATTTTATTTCTCCTTCACTTATGAAGCTTAGTTTGGCTGGATATGAAGTTCTGGCTTGAAAATTCTTTTGTTTAAGAATGTTGAATATCGGCCCCCACTCTCTTCTGGCTTGTAGAGTTTCTGCCAAGAGATCAGCTGTTAGTCTGATGGGCTTCCCTTTGTGGGTAACCCGACCTTTCTCTCTGGCCACCCTTAACATTTTTTCCTTCATTTCAACTTTGGTGAATCTGACAATTATGTGTCTTGGAGTTGCTCTTCTCGAGGAGTATCTTTGTGGCATTCTCTGTATTTCCTGAATCTGAATGTTGGCCTGCCTTGCTAGATTGGGGAAGTTCTCCTGGATAATATCTTGCAGAGTGTTTTCCAACTTGGTTCCATTCTCCCCGTCATTTTCATGTGCACCAATCAGACATAGGTTTGGTCTTTTCACATAGTCCCAAAGTTCTTGGAGGCTTTGTTCATTTCTTTTTATTCTTTTTTCTCTAAACTTCCCTTCTCACTTCATTTCATTCATTTCATCTTCCATCACTGATACCCTTTCTTCCAGTTGATTGCATCGGCTCCCAAGGCTTCTGCAATCTTCGCGTAGTTCTCAAAACTTGGCTTTCAGCTCCATCAGCTCCTTTAAGCCCTTCTCTTCATTGGTTATTCTAGTTATCCATTCGTCTAATTTTTTTTCAAAGTTTTTAACTTCTTTGCTATTGTTTTCAATTTCCTCCCATAGCTCGGAGTAGTTTGATTGTCTGAAGCCTTCTTCTCTCAACTCATCAAAGTCATTCTCCATCCAGCTTTGTTCCATTGCTGGTGAGGAACTGTGTTCCTTTGGAGGAGGAGAGGTGCTCTGCTTTTTAGAGTTTCCAGTTTTTCTGCTCTGTTTTTTCCCCATCTTTGTGGTTTTATCTACTTTTGGTCTTTGATGATGGTGATGTACAGATGGGTTTTTGGTGTGGATGTCCTTTCTGTTTGTTAGTTTTCCTTCTACCAGACAGGACCCTCAGCTGCAGATCTGTTGGAGTTTGCTAGAGGTCCACTCCAGACCCTGTTTGGCTGGGTGTCAGCAGCAGTGGCTGCAGAACAGTGGATTTTCCTGAGACCACAAATTCAGCTGTCTGATAGTTCCTCTGGAAGTTTTGTCTCAGAGGAGTACTTGGCCAAGTGAGGTGTCAGTCTGTCCCTACTGGGGGGTGCCTCCCAGTTAGCCTGCTCAGGGGTCAGGTACCCACTTTAGGAGGCAGTCTGTCCATTCTCAGATCTCCAGCTGCGTGCTGGGAGAACCACTACTCTCTTCAAAGCTGTCAGACAGGGACATTTAAGTCTGCAGAGGTTCCTGCTGAATTTTTGTTTGTCTGTGCCCTGCCCCCAGAGGTGGAGCCTACAGAGGCAGGCAGGCCTCCTTGAGCTGTGGTGGGCTCCACCCAGTTTGAGCTTCCTGGCTGCTTTGTTTACCTAAGCAAGCCTGGGCAATGGCGGGTGCCCCTCCCCAGCCTCTCTGCCGCCTTGCAGTTTGATCTCAGACTGCTGTGCTAGCAATCAGCAAGACTCCGTGGGCATAGAACCCTCTGAGCCAGGTGCGGGACACAATCTCCTGGTGTGCCGTTTTCCAAGCCCGTTGGAAAAGTGCAGTATTAGGGTGGGACTGACCTGATTTTCCAGGTGCCGTCTGTTACCCCTTTCTTTGACTAGGAAAGGGAACTCCCTGACCCCTTGCTCTTCCCGAGTGAGGCAATGCCTCGCCCTGCTTTGGCTCACGCACAGTGCGCTGCACAGACTGTCCTGCACCCACTGTTTGGCACTCCCTAATGAGATGAACCCGGTACCTCAAACGGAAATGCAGAAATCACCTGTCTTCTGTGTCGCTCACGCTGGGAGCTGTAGACCGGAGCTGTTCCTATTCGGCCATCTTGGCTCCACTCCTGATCTAAGTATCTTAAGAAACTAGGAAAAGGAAAGAAATCAATATAATAGAAAACAGACAATAGACAATACCAACAAAGGCAGAAACTGGTTCTCTTAAAAGATTAATAAAATTGATAAGCCCTTAGGTAAATAACAACCACAACAACAATAAAAAAGAGGGAAAACAAAAAATTTCTAATAACAGAAATGATAAAGGGGACATCATTACAATAATGTAGTTATTAATATGGTAACAAGAGACTATTATAAGCATCCTTGTGCAAATAAATTCAACAACTTCAGTGAAGTGGGCAAATTTTTTGAAAAACACAACTTACCAAAACTGGCAGCAGAAGAAATAGAAGCACTGAATAGCCCTATATTTGGGAAATGAATTGAATTTGTAATTTCAAACCTTTCTACAATGAAAGCTTCAGGCTTGAATGGCTTCATTGTTGAATTCTATCCAACATTTAAGGAAGAAATAATACTAACCTTATACAAATTATTTCAGATAATGGAAGAAGAGGAAACTTCTAAAGTTGTTATGAGGTCATCATAACCTTGATACAAAAATCTGACAAGGACATTAAAAAAATCTCAAGAATATCAGTGCAAAAGTTGTTAACAAGTATTAGAAAATTGAATTCAGAAATATATAAAAAGGAGAATATATCATGAACAAGTAGAGTTTATTTAAAGAATACAAGGTAAGGCCAGGCGTGGTGGCTCCTGCCTGTAGTCTCAACACTCTGGGAGGCCAAGGCAGGCAGATCACTTGAGCCCAGGAGTTCGAGACCAGCCTGGGAAACTAGGTGAAACCTCAGCTGTACAAAAAATACAAAACAACAACAAAAACTAGCCGGGTGTGGTGATGCACATCTGTAGTCCCAGCTACTTGGAAGGCTGAGGTGGGAGGATTGCTTGAGCCTGGGAGGTGGAGGTTGCAGTGAGCTGAGAGTGTGTCACTGCACTCCAGTCTGGGTGACAGAGTGAGACCCTGTCTCAAAAAAAGAAAAAAAAAAAGAGAAAAGAAAAAGAATGCAAGGTTTGTTCAGTGTTTGAAAACAATCAATTTACTACATTAACAGAATAAAGGAGAAAAAATATATGATCATCTTAATAGATGCTGAAACTGCATCTAACAAAATTCAATACACACTCATGATAAAAACTCTCAGCAAAGTAAGGATAGAAGGGAATTTCCTCAATCTTATAAAGAACATCTATGGAAAACGTATAGCTAACATTATGCTTAGTAGTTAAAGATTGAATACCCCACCGTATCAGGAAAAATTCAAGGACGTTCATCTTAACTACTTCTAACCAATATTTTACTGGAGGTCCTAGCCAGTTTAATAAGACAAGAAAGAAATAAAACACTTAGAGTTTCTCAACACTGAAGCAAAACTCTCCATATTCAGAAATGACATGATTATCTGACAAAAACAAGCAATGAGGAAAGGATTCCCTATTTAATAAATGGTGTTGGGAAAACTGGCTAGCAATATGCAGAAAACTGAAACTGGACCCCTTCCTTACACCTTATACAAAAATTAACTCAAGATGGATTAAAGATTTAAACATAAGACCTAAAACCATAAAAACCCTAGAAGAAAACCTAGGCAATACCATCGAGGACATAGGCGTGGGCAAAGACTTCATGACTAAAACACCAAGAGCAATTGCAGCAAAAGCCACAATTGACAAATGGGATCTAATTAAATTAATGAGCTTTTGCATGCAAAAGAAACTATCATCAGAGTGAACAGACAACCTACAGAATGGAAGAAAATTTTTCCAATCTATCCATCTGACAAAGGGCTAATATCCAGAATCTACAAGGAACTTAAACAAATTACAAGAAAATAACAACCCCATCAAAAAGTAGGCAAAGAATATGAACAGATACTTTTCAAAAGAAAACATTTATGTGGCCAACAAACATATGAAAAAAAAGCTCATCATCACTGGTAATTAGAGAATGCAAATCAAAACCACAATGAGATACCATCTCATGCCAGTTAGAATGGTGATCATTAAAAAGTTAGGAAACAACAGATGCTGGAGAGGATGTGGAGAAATAGAAATGCTTTTACACTGTTGGTGGGAGTGTAAATTAATTCAACCATTGTGGAAGACAGTGTGGCAATTCCTCAAGGATCTAGAACTAGAAATACCATTTGACCCAGCAATCCCATTACTGGGTATACACCACAAGGATTATAAATCATCCTACTATAAAGACACATGCACACATATGTTTATTGCAGCACTATTCATGATAGGAAAGACTTGGAACCAACCCAAATGCCCATTAATGTTAGACTGGATAAAGAAAATGTGGCACATATACACCATGGAATACTATGCAGCCATAAAAAGGATGAGTTCATATCATTTGCAGGGACATGGATGAAGCTGGTAAACCATCATCCTCAGCAAACTAACACAGGAACAGAAAACCAAACACCACATGTTCTCCCTCATAAGTGGGAGTTGAACAATGAGAACATATGGGCACAGGGAGGGGAACATCACACACCAGGGCCTGTTGAGGGGTGGGGAGCAAGGGGAGGGATAGCATTAGGAGAAATACCTAATGTAGATGATGGGTTGATTGGTGCAGCAAACCACCATGTCGCATGTATACCTGTGTAACAAACCTGCGCGTTCTCCACACGTATCCCAGAACTTAAAGTATAATTCAAAAAAACAAGACAAAACAAAAAAAGAAATCCTAAGGAATCTACAAAAATAAAAACCAAAACAACTTAGAGATATTGACAGAATTTAACAAGGTCATGGGATATAAGTGAACGCACACAATTTATTTGATATACTAACAAAAAACAATGATTAAATAAAATTAAGAAAAGGCAATACCCATTAGCGATAACCTCAAGCAATAAAATATTTAAAAATGATATTTTTTAATGTGCAAGCCTTGGATGCTGAAAACTGTACAACAACACAGAAGAAATTGGAGAAGACTTAAATGGGAAGACATCTCATGTTCATGGATTGGGAGAATTGATATTAAGGTATCAGTCCTCACAAACTCGATCCACAGATTCAACCTAAAAATCCAGTTTTTAGAACAAACTTGTTCTAAAAGGTATACAGAAATGTAAAAGAACTATAAAAATCAAGTCTTTTAAAGGACGACCAAAGTTAGAGGACACACACTAGATACTTGATTTCAAGACTAACTCTTGGCCAGGCGCAGTGGCTCACACCTGTAATCCCAGCACTTGGGAGGTCAAGGCAGGTGGATCACCTGAAGTCAGTAGTTCAAGACCAGCCTGGCTAACATGGTGAAACTCCATCTCTACAAAAATACAAAAATTAGCCAGGCATGATGGCGGGTGACTGTAGTCCCAGCTACTCGGGAGGCTGAGGCAGAAGAATCGCTTGAACCCGCGAGGTGGAGCTTGCAGTGAGCAGAGATCGGGCCACTGCACTCCAGCCTGGGTGACAGAGAGATACTCCGTCTCAAAAAAGAAAAAAGAAAAAGAAGACTAACTCTAAAACTATTATGATCAAAACACAGTAAGATGGACAAATAGATCAATGGAATAGAATAGAGATGACTGAAACAGACCCTGACATAATTCAATATTTTCAACATTAAAAAGGATATGTTTTCAACAAATGATGCTGAATCAACTGATTATCCATATAGAAAAATAGCACACCCAGTCCCCTACCTAACACCAAATATAATATTCAAAATATTTTGAAGTGGATCATAGACTTAATGTAAAATTTAACACTATAAGCCTAATAGATTAAGAAATGAAAAATATCTTCTAGACTTTGGGTAGGAAAGATTTCTTAGGCATAAAAAAGGCATTAACATAGAAAAAATAATGAAATGTACCAGATCAAGATTAAAACCTTTTGGTCTTCAAAAGCTGTCACTGAGGAGATGAAAGTCCAGGTCACAAAGTGGGAGGAAATAGTCACAACGCATAGACCTGGCGATGGAGTTTTATGTACTATATATATAACGTATGTATAAAGAACCACAAATAATAAAAATACAAGCAACTAAATAAAACATGGATAAACTTCTTGAGCAGTTACCTCACACAAAAAATAAATGTGGATACCAATGAACACATGTGACGACCCTAATGTTATCATCATACATCAGGATATATAAATGGAAAACATGAGATAGCAGTCATGGCTAAAATGAAACAGTCTGACAATGCTATGTATTGACAATACTAAGAGGATTGGGAACAACAGGAATTCGTATACAATGCTTCTGGGAGTGTAAAATGGTAAAACGATTTTGAAAAACAATTTTGCACTTTCTTATAAAGTTAAATATACAACCACCCTGTATCCCAGCAACTTCACTTCTAAGCATTTACCAAAAAGTAATGGAAATCTTCATCCACAAATGGACTTATGCAATTATTTTCATGGCATCTTTATGTGTAATGGTCCAAACCTGGAGGTAAGTTGTCCATCAAGGGTTGAATGAATAAACAAATTGTGGCCTATGAATAAAATGGGCAATTACAGAGCAATAAAAAAGCACAAACTACTAATAAAGATGGCAACATACATAAATCTCAAAAAAAATTGTGTTGAGTGAAAGAAGCTAGAAACCTAATGTATGAGTCCATTTATACGAAATTCTACAGCATACACAGCTGATCCATAACGTGGAGAGATCAACGGTTGCCAGAGGGTAGAGTGGGGAGTGTGTTATTGGGAGGCATTGGGGGGCGGTTGTGATTGGGCACAAAGGACATTGTTGATGTAATGGAAATGTGGTCTGTCTTGACGGGGTGTTAGATGGGTGCATACAAAACTTTTTGTGCATATGCATAGATGAGGGTAAGACAGCACCCTCACTTCCTCATTCACCGGGCGGCTCTGCCCTCTCCCCACCTCTGTCCATTGCAGTCCGCCAGCCCCTCCCAGCGTCTCTCAAGCCCTCCCCTCTCCTCTCCTCCCCTCTAATCCAGGGCTCTGCCCTGGAGTGATCCCTTCTGTCTGGGTGGGGTCCCTCCAAGGTGCAGACGGCTGATTTGGGAGGCGACCCCCAGGAGGCCCAGTGGGGAGGAGATGGGGGGCGGGGAGAGGCTGAATCCCATGGGGAGGCTGCGGCTCAGCTCCTGGGTCCGTCTCTGGGACCGTGTCTGGGGTACTGATTCTGCCCCTCGAGGGGAGCCGGGCATTTATCCGCCCACGCCCGTGCCTCGCGGGGAGGGGCTCTCCTGGGGGTCGGACTCCCGGCTCCCCGCACTGCCCTGCCCCGGGCTGGTCTCGCCCCAGGATCTGGAGCCGTGGAGGGAGTGTCAGGGTGCAGGTGCACGCGGAGGTGGTTATGGGACAGTTCCAGGACCTGGAGCCGTGGAGGGAGTGGTCAGGGTGCAGGTGAACACAGAGGTGGGTATGGGACAGTTCCAGGACCTGGAGCGGTGGAGGGAGTGGTCAGGGTGCAGGTGAACGCAGAGGTGGGTATGGGACAGTTCCAGGACCTGGAGCGGTGGAGGGAGTGGTCAGGGTGCAGGTAAATGCAGAGGTGGTTATGGGACAGTTCCAGGACGTCAGGTCAGGTGAACACAGGTGGGTATGGGACATTCAGGACCTGACGGTAAGGTGGTCAGGCAGGTGAAACAGAGGTGGGTATGCAGGTGCACGCGGAGGTGGTTATGGGACAGTTCCAGGATCTGGAGCGGTGGAGGGAGTGGTCAGGGTGCAGGTGAATGCAGAGGTGGTTATGGGACAGTTCCAGGACCTGGAGCGGTGGAGGGAGTGGTCAGGGTGCAGGTGAATGCAGAGGTGGTTATGGGACAGCCCCGGGACCTGGAGCCGTGGAGGGAGTGGTCAGGGTGCAGGTGAACGCAGAGGTGGTTATGGGGACACGGGCGCACCAGCCCTGCGCCAGCCGTCCTTCCTCACCCTCGTGCCCCACATGCCGCTCCCTGCAAGGTGGCTGGACTGAGCTTCTCAAAAGGCAAGGCCGATTGTGCCAAAGCCCCGCTTTAGACTGTTGAGTTGCAACTCTCGTCTTCGGGACGGCGTCCAGCATAGGGTATGACTTGGAGCGGCTCCTCTGGCTTTGACTCGGGATGACCTGGAAACGGCGTTTTCTCCCTCTTCAGACCCCCCAAACTTCCAACGGGATGGTCGATGCCCACCTCCCTCCCTCTTCCAGTGCGTGAGGCAGCCCTGAAGATGGCTCGCAATGACCCCTGACCCTCCACACTCGCTTCCCTCGAGCTGGGCTGAATTACTGACTCAGTTCTAACTTCTATGCCAAAAGGATGGGAAAGCCTTGGGGGCCGACCTGGGGACTTCTCTGGAATTGTCTGCTCAGGGAGAAGCCAGCTGTCAGGTCCTGAAGCAGCCCTTCGGAGAGATGTCAGGTTGGAGGCAGATACTTCCACCCCGAGTGAAGCCTGAGTTGACTGCAGCCTTGGAGCCACCTTGATTGCAGCTTCCTGGGAAATCCTGAGCCTGGGCTGCTGGCCACGGATAGAGCCACTCCCTCAGAAGCTGTGAGACAGTAAATACTTATTGCTTTCAGCAACCACAAGTTTTGGGGTTGTTTGTTATGCAAGAATAGATAACTAAGACACCCAGTCCCCAGGGTCATCTGTGGTGTTGGTGTGATTCCAGAGCTCCAAGGTACTGAGGCTCCCCAGCTGGGAGGAAGCCCTCCCTCTGCAAGGACCTGATATGGCTTTACAAGCCTGAGCTGTTGTCACCAGCGCCCACCCATTATAGACAGCCAAACGCTATCTGCACTCCAACCAGCAAGGCACCTCGAACTTCACACTAAATGCATAATTTGCTGCAAATCAAACTAATGGAAATAGAGTAATTATGTTGACTTTTAAAATATTTTCAGATACATAATTAAATATTTGATAATATAATCCTTTACTATTGTGTTTCACAAGGGCGGGTTCCACAGGGAGAAGAGGCTGAGGCAGGAAAGTGAGAGAGAAGATGCCGAAGGAGGTGGGAGGCAGGCCTCAGAAACCTGTTGAGCCTTCATGGGGAGTGGAATCCAGCCCACATTTGCAGTAGGGCAATTTCATCTATAACACATATCAAAGCCTTAAAAATACCCATATCCTTTGACCTGATGAGACCAGAAATCTATCATAAGGAAATAATCAGAGATGAAGACAAGGATCTATGTGTAGAGTTGGTCATCAGAGAATTATGGCAGCCACATGGTGGGGAACATCTATGTGTGTAGCAATGAGGATCAGCTAAATAAATTATGACTGAAAAATAATTGTGATAGCATATCGTGGCCATCAAATGAAACCTTCAAAAGTAATTTATGTTGAGAAAATGCTTATAAATAAGCACTTATAAGAGCTAGAGAAAAAAGCAGCATATAAAGCTGGCTATAAAGTACATTCCAACTTTTCTTTATATATACATGGGACTAATAAAACTCAGAAGGATGCATGTAAAAATACCAATAGCTGTTATCATTGGTGGGGAATTTTAATTTTCTGATTTTTTATGCTTTCCATTTTTTCTGCAATGAACATCTAATAATATATTAATTTAAGCGTTTAAATGGATGTAGGTGAGAAAAACTTTCTATACCTCCTCACCCCGTGAGGGGGCTTCTTGGATTAAACTCTAGGATCCAGCTTTGCTCTCAGGGTCTCCTGGTCCACATTCAAGTATTCCTATTCTGGTTGGGGCACAGGCTGCCAGTCATCTCCTATGATCCCATTGCCCCTTCTCCCTTAGTTGCAGAATGCCAGTTTGGCTGGCATCTCCATCTGTCTTCCTAAGGTATATTACTCACCCCACTCTTTTGTTGAGGTAGTTACTATTACCATCTACATTTTATATATGGGGAAACTGAGGCACAGAGAGGTTAAATAACTTAAGGTCACCTTGCTAGTAAGTGGCAGAGCAAGGATTCAAACCTAGGAAGTCTGACTTCAGACTCTATGCCTATAACCACCATAGTATTTGTGAGAACACGGAATCAAAGAGGTGGGACAATTTGAGCTTGGCTTTGGCCAGAGACCATACTCAATGACAAATATTTGTTGGGCTGTAATTATTATTTTTTCATTTTCATTTTTATTTAGATTTGGGGGTACATGTGCGAGTTTGTTAACAAGGGTATATCGCATGGTGCTGAGGTTTGGGCTTCTATTGACCCCATCACCAGATAGCGAACACAGTGCCCAATAGGAAATTTTCAGCCCTTGCCTCCCCCTCAAAAATCCCTCCTTTTGGAGTCCCCAGGGTCTGTTGTTCCCATATTTATGTCCATGTGAACCCAAGATTTGGCTCCCATTTAGAAGTGAGAGCCTGCGATACTTGGTTTTCTGCTTCTGCATCAGTTCGCTTAGGACAGTGGCCTCTAGCTGCATCCCTGCTGTTCCAGAAAGACATGGTTTCATTCTTTTTTAACATGGCTGCATGTATTTCATGGTGAAATGTGAGTGGAAGTCATGGGTGCATCAGCTTTTGCAGCTGGCAGGAGCCTCTTTGCTCTCCCGCTTCCTTTTTTCTTTATGTCTATGATGGGGCTGTGATTGCCAGAGCTTCAGCAGAGCTCTGGCTAGAGCTGTACTGTGTTCATGACACAAGAATGAACTCATGTGTTGTGGTCAATAGAACAAAAACGAAATGGGAGCCTGGGATATGGACAAAATTGTGCATGAAGCCCTGAAATTGTACCATAGAAGCCCTGAAATTCTTAAATCCAGAATTTTCTTACATGAGGGAAAAACAAATCTTTCTTGAAGCCACTGTCTTTCAGATTTCAATTAATAGCTGATTTATTTCCTAACAAATACACTGAGCCAGGGTCAAAGATTTTATAATATATAAAACATATATAACATACTGTATTTTTATATTTTATTATATTAAATTTTATTTATATATTTTTAAATATATGTAACAGATTTATATGTTTATATATTAAAAATAAATAAATATGTTATATATTAATATATAAAACATGAAAATATGAATATATATTTCTATATAAAACATATATGAATATATATTTATATATAAACATAAGTGAATATATATAAACATGTGAATATATAAACATATATGTGAATATATATTTATATAAAACATGTGAATATATATAACATGAATATATACTTATACATATAAAACATATATATGAATATATATTTATATATAAAACATATGTGAATATATATTTATATATAAAACGTGAATATATATAAAACATGAATATACACTTATACATATAAAACATATATATGAATATGTATTTATATATAAAACATATATGAATATATATTCATATATAAACATATATATGAATATATATTTATATATAAAACATACATGAATATATATTTATATATAAAACATATATATGAATATATATAAAACATGTGAATATATATTTATATATAAAACGTGAATATATATATAAAGCATGTGAATATATATAAAACATGTGAATATATATTTATATATAAAACATGTGAATATATATTTATATATAAAACATGTGAATATATATAAAACATATATGAATATATACTTATACATATAAAACATATATGAATATATAAAACATATACACATATAAAACATATATGCATATATATTTATATATGTAAAACATAAATATATGTGTTACATCAGGGATATGTAAATTGAAAATATCATGAGATGGCATTCATGGCTGAAATTAAGAAGCCTGACAATACCAAATGTTGGTGAGGATGTGGAGCAGCTGGAATTTTCATACACTGCTGGTGGGAGTGCAAAGTGATACAACTATTTTGGAAAATAGTTTGGCAGTTTCTATAGACACCTTATAGCCCAGCAACTTCACTACTAAGTATTTAACAAAAAGTACTGGCCAATCTGTGTGTGTGTGTGTGTGTGTGTGTGTGTGTGTGTGTGTGTGTGTGTATGTATGTATGCATGTGCAGTATTACTGTCTATATCTCAGAGATGTAAACTCCATGAGAACAGGGACTTTGTTGATATTCATTATTCTTTCTCCAGTCATTAGAACATAAGATCAAGCTAAGAAAACGTTATTAAATTAATCCATGTGAGCTGGTTCCCATGTCCTTCTCAGTCTGGAGGCACTTTAGACAAGGTTCAGCTTATCCATGACCATCTGGGTTTGTTCCTCAGAATTGCACGTATGTCTGAGCCTCCCAGTCGCATAAGACTCTCACTTCCCTTTTTCTAGACTCCATACCTGTATTAAAATGCCCTAAAAGGCAGCAAAATATGCAGAGAACTGTGTTGGCTTTGGAGTCAGATAGACCAAAGTTCAAATCTTACTTCTGCCACTTACTAGATGTGTGTTTTCTGAGCCTCAGTTTTCTGTCCTGTAAAATGGTGCTAATAATAGCAACCTTGAATGGTTGTTGGGAGGACAAATCTCATGTGAGTATTTAGCACCTGGAAATCACTCAGTAACTGGTGGGTATTACCATTATTATTGTTGTTGCTGTTGTTATTAGCCAGGTTTCAGGACCCTCTATCTCCTGGGAAGAGCCTTGGCTGGGAAGGGTTTGGCCTGGGGGTGGGGAGGGCAACAAAGAGACAGGTGCCATGAGGGACACCCCTCCAGGGTCCACACTGAGCTCCCTTCTCAAGGCCTGGCTCCCTTCCCTACCTGTGCCTTGATTAGTTTTTCTCATCTCAGCTCAGAGCCTTGCACTGCATGCTAAATTCACATTTACATTGAAATACCATCCTGTGAGTCTGGCTCGGGCTCCAGCCTGTGTGGATTTTCTTTCCAACCCTGGTCTGGCATCCAAAGTGCTCGCTCTTCCTCCGAGAACCTGTCATCTGAAATCTGAGAGCTCCCTCGCTCCCTATCAAGTTACCGCTTGCAATGCAATGGGTGTCTTTCCTTCTGGGGGACTGACCTTTCTGGGCAGCAGGGATTGTAGCTGACCCTTCAGTAACCACTCTCCCAAGCGTGTGTCTCCTCTCTTTTAACTGAAGTGTTGAGGCTATTTATAATTTTTGAAACAAATTTATTAAGGCATAATTTATACAAAAAGCTGCCTTTGTGTTGTACAGTTCTATGAATGTTGACAACTGCATATATTCATGGAACCACCACCACAATCAGCAATCCTCTTGCCTGACCCTCAGACCCTGGCATCCCCCAGTCTGCTTTTAATTCCTCCAAGTTTGTCTTTTCTAGAATTAGAGCAGTTACATTTGATAGAGTTATTTACGTGATTGAATTTAAATAAACTAGCTTGCTTTTTATTGTCTTTTTGTCACATCTCTTCTTTGTTTCTCTATTCCAGCCTTCTTTTGTGTCAATAAGTAATTTCTATGATTCCATTTTATCTCCATTATTAACTTACTAGTAATCTCTCCCTTTTTAGTTTTATAACGATTGCTCTAGCATTTACAGTTTCCATCTTTAACTTATTACAGTCCAACTGCATATGATACTGTATTTCTTCACCTGTAGAGGAATACTGTTAGAACAGAATGTTTTCCTTTTCTCCCTCCTGTCCCTTGTGCTACAGTTGCCATAAGCTGCACTTGCACGTGTTATAAACCTCTAATACATTGTTACTGTATTCTCTTTCAATAGGCAATTATCTTTAAAAGAGATGACAGTGAGAAAAATATTTCATGTTTACCCTAATTCTCACCATTTCTGGTGTCCTTTTCTGTGGGTAGCACTGAGTTACTACTAGGTATTATGGTCCATCTGCATGAAAAAGTTCCTTTAACATTTTCTGTAGAGCAAGTCAACCTTTGTTGACCTGAAAAATTTATTTCACGTTTGCTTTTGAAAGAGAATTTTTCTGGGTGTAGAATTATTGGTTGAAAGAATATATATTTATATGTATATTTTTATATATTTATATATATTTATTATATATATATATATTTAAAGATAACCCTCCATTTTCTTTGAGACTGTAGAGCTTCCGATGAGAAGTTATCTATAATTCTTATCTACAATTCTGTATGTAATTTTTCTTTTTCTCTGGCTGCTTTCAATATTTTTAATCTCTGGTTTCCAGCAGCTTAACTGTGATGTATCTAGGTGGTGTGTGTGTGTGTGTGTGTGTGTGTGTGTGTGTGTGTGTGTCCTGTATGGGTTTCTCTGAACTTAGATTTATGGCATGCTTCTTATTAAATTTGGAAAATTCTCAGCAATTCTATCTATCTGTCTGTCTGTCTGTCTATCTATCTGTCTGTCTGTCTATCTATGTCTATCATCTGTCATCTCACTATCTCTTTCTGTTAATCTTCTGGAACCCCAGTTATATGTATGTTAGACCACAGGTTTTGGGTGCTCTTTTTTTTTCACCATTTTTCTTTGTTTTTCAGTCTACATAATTTCTACTAATTAACCTGTTTTCCCTTTTACTGATTCTTTCTTCTGCTGTATAGTATGCTAATAAACCCATCAAAGCAATCCTTCATCTCTGATCGTGTTTTGTAAAATTATTTCTTGCATTTCCATTTGGATTCTTTTTTTAAAGTTTCTTTCGTTTCTGAATTTTCTGGTCCATTCAAGCACTTTTTCCACATCTCTAACTAGATTATTTAGCATAATTATTTTAATATAATTATTTTGAAAACTGTCTAAAAATTCCAACCCCTGGGTCATCTTTGAATCTGGTTCTGTGACTGCTTTCCTCTTGTCAATGGGTTGTTTTTCCCTGACGTTTTTTATCTCATAGTTTTTGAATAAATTCTGGACATTGTGAACATGACAGTAGAGACTGAGGTAAGCAGCATTTATGCCCAGAAATGAACACACCTATTCTTCCTCAAGGCGTTATTACGATGACATGAGTCACATCTAGTGAAGAGTTGAGTTTGGTTGAGTTTTGTTTGTGCTACACTCTAAGTGCACCCAGGTTTGAAATTCCTCCAGTAATGATCTTCCTTTACCTCATTCTCCTGTTTGAGGCCCTTACAGATTCCAGACACATCCTAGCTCACACTCAGTCTATAAGAGCTCATTAAAAAAATGAGCCGTTTTCTTCATTCCAGTTTTTATGGTGGCTGCATCTTTACCAAAGCTCTGCTAAGTGTGAAATCATTTATATTTCCCTCTATCCTCAATGGGACTGGTCAGTGCTTAAATTTCATTTCCCTGTTCTATTCTGTATTTTTAAGTTTTTTTTTTAAATTACTGCCATACAAGTTATCGCAAGGATAGTGCCTTAAAACAACACTCATTTATTATTTTGCATTTCTGTGGGTCTGAAGTTTGGGCACTGTGGGCTCAGCTGTTCTCTTGTGTCTTTATGTTAATAGTTTTTATATAATTTTTAAAAATCAGCCATTATTTCTTCAAGTATTTCCCCTCCTCTTTTTCTGGGACTCCAGTTGCATGTGTGTTAGATCTCTTGATAGTGCCCCGTGGGTCACTGAAACTCTGTTAGTTCTTTTTCCTCACGGTCATATTTTCCGCTGGTGCTTATGTTTGGATAGTTTCTATTTTTCTTCATCAGTTACACTCATCTTTATTCTGTAATGTCTAATCTATTGTTAATATTCCTTAGTAAAATTTTTATATCAAATATATTTTTCAACTGCTGAGCTTCTTATCATTTCTCTCATTAGTGTTTAGTAGTTTTCTGCATACAGATGCTGTACATATTTTATTAGATTTATACCTATACATTTCAATTTTTTGTGCTATTGTGATGGTATTATTTTTCTAACTTTAAATTTCAGGCCAGGTGCAGTGGCTCATGCCTGTAATCCTACCACTTTGGGAGGTCGAGGTGGGTGGATCACTTGAGGCCAGGAGTTCAAAACCAGCCTGGCCAACATGGTGAAACCCCATCTCTACTATAAATACAAACAAATTACCTGGGTTTGGTGGCCGGTGCCTGTAATCCCGGCTACTTGGGAGGCTAAGGCAGGAGAATGGTTTGAACCTGGGAGGCAGAGGTTGCAGTGAGCCAAGATTGCACCACTGCACTCCAGCCTGGGTGACAGAGCGAGACTCTGTCTCAAAAAAAAAAAAAAATCAATTGTTCATTGTTGCTATATAGGAAAGTAATTGACTTTTATTTTGACCTTGTATCCGGAAACTCTACTTCACTCGTTTGCTCATTTCAGAACGTTTTTTATTTAAGATTCTGCGAGATATTCTACAGACAATTATGTCATTTGTAAATAAAGACAGTTTCATTTATTCCTTTTCAAACTGTATGCTTTCTATTCTTTTCTTTGTCTTATTGCACTCTCAGTTCCAGTAGGACATTGAATAGAAGTAGTGAAAGGAGACATCTTTGCTTTGTTTCCAGTCTTCTGAGGAAAGTGTCTAGTCTGTCACTATGTAGTATGATATTATCTGTGGGTTTTCTTTTTTTTTTCTTTTTCTTTGGTAGTTGTTCTTTATAAAGTTGAAAATGTTTCCATCTATTCTCAGTTTTCAGAGAGTTTTTATCATAAACGGTTGCTGGATTTTGCCAAATGGGTTTTCCACATCAATGATCTGATCATATAGTTTTTCTTCCTTTTTTTTATTGTTTAGAGACAGGGTCTCAGTCTGTCACTCAGGCGGGAGTACAGTGGTGTGATCATAGCTCACTGCAGCCTTGAACTTCTGGGTTCACGTTATCCTCCTGCCTCAGCCTCCTGAGTAATTGGGACTACAGGTGCATGCCACCATGCTCAGCTAAATTTTCTTGTACTTTTTGTAGAGATGGGATCTTGCTATGTTGCCTAAGTTGATCTCAAACTCTTTGCCTCAAGCAATCCTCTTACCTTGACTTCCCAAAGTGTTGGGATTACAGGCATGAGCCACTGTGACTGACCTAAATTTTCTTCTTTAGCCTATTTATATGGCAGATTACATTGACTGATTTTTGAATGTATATACCTGGAATAATGCCCACTTGGTCATGGTGTATAGTTTATTGTATACATTGTTGGATTTTATTTGCCAATATTTTTTAGGGATTTTTGTGGCTATGTTCATGAGAGATACTGGTTTTAGGTTTTCGTTTCTTGTAATGTTCTGTACCTGGATTTGTTATTAGAGTAATGCTGACCTCATCATAGTATTTTAATATGATATTTAATGTCATACTAAGTAAAAAATATTAAATTATTAGCATAAATTTTACTGTTCACCTTTATATTATGTCAATTTTAAATTCAAGTATAAGAGTGTTTAACTCATGTGTAGCATCTTCAAAATCATACAAATTGTATTTTGTCACAGACATATATTTAATTCCTACCGGAATGGTGGAGGACCTCCATAAAACAAACTCAACTGTGCTTATTTCAGTTATTGATGTGTGCATATTCCACCCACACTCTACCTTTGACTTAATGATGAGTAAGGAAGGATGGAAAGGAACTATAGTTGCCCTGTTTTTCCCTTGGGTTCTATGTCGTCATTTTCAGCATAAGCAGTTGGCTAATGCAAGGAAGTAACACAGGTAAGAAAGGATGTGCTGGGGTTTCTTGGTCACACATGCTTCATGCTTCTGAGAAGGCCATGGCCTTCTTCCTGTGTTTGAAATAAGTTCTGGTTCCAGTGGAAAGCATGGGCTCTTGGTGCTGTCCACGACCCCAGATACTCAATCCTAAGATGTAACATACTTACCTTATTTTTACTTTAAAAAATTATGATAAAATATACGTAACATTTCAACCATTTTTAAATATGCAGTTCAGTGACTTAGATACGTTCCTATTGTTATGCAATCATCACCACCACCACTCTTCAGAACTTTTTCCATTTTCCCAAACGGAAACTTCATGCCCATTCAGCAATAACTCCAAGTCTGCCATCCCTCTAATTCCTGGCAACCACCATTCTATTGTCTGTCTTTATGAATTTGACTACCCTAGGTACATCATATAAGTGGGCTCATACAGTATTTTTTCTTTGTGACAGGCTTTTTTCACTTAACATAATGTCCTTAAGGCTCATCCATGTTGTAGCATGTGTCAGAGTCTCCCTCCTTTTTAAGACCAAGTAGTATTCTATTGTACGTATATACTGCTTTTTATTTATCTGTTCATCTGTTGATAGACACTTGGGCTGGTTTCATCTTTTGGCTGGCTATTCTGAATAATGCTGCTATGAATAATGGGTATACAAATATCTGTTTGAGTTGCTGCTTTCAATTCTTTTGGGTATATACCCAGAAGTAGAAGTGTTGGATCATATGGCAATTCTATGTCTAACTTTTTGAGGATTTGCCATACTGTTCAACATTTTACATTCCTACCAATAGTACACAATTGTTCCAATTTCTCCGTATCCTCACAACCACTTGTTATTTTCTTTTTCTAAAAAATTAGTAGCCATATTTCCATGAAGTACAATGATACCTCATACTCACCTTGAGTAGCTCTGAACTTTCATGTCCCATGGATGGCAGGGAACAGTGGGCACACACATAGCATGTATCTCCTTAGCTTACAGGCATCCTCTGTCCCTTTGGACTTCACTTTTAAAACACAAGTTCAAAGATAAGATTGTTAAAAATTTCAAAACTGTGATAACAGAACAGTAAACCAAGTGCAGGTGTGTTCTAAGCACAGAGCCCTGTGCAAATGCACAGTCACATCTGCAGGAAGCCAGCTGGCTTCTGCTTTGCGTAGGAGAAAGGATGGAGGTGGAGGCTGGGCCAGAATGGCAAATGGAAAAAGAAGATCTAAAGTGCCGAGGCCCCATCGCAGTCTCCTAAGGCCCTTTATTTTACCATTGCCACACCTCTGCCCATGTCCTTTATCCTGCCCACAGTGTTGTTACCCCTTCATGATCAGTCAGATCCTGCCAATCTCAGTTCAAAGCCTATTTCACTAGGGAAATCTTTCCTGGCTTTCCTGACCCAAGTTCTCAGAACCTTCTCAGCATAAATTTCCCACATCGCCCATATGACAGTTGGCCTGGTCCTGACTCCTTTAAGTCAGTCAAGTCTCTCCAACTAGATATGAGACTCTTGGGGGCAAGGTCTGTGTCTCTTGCTTCTGTAACACATCACTAGGACTGCACATCAAGACTCACCCCTGGCTATCTCACCCTCCCCTTCCTCCTCACCCCACTGAGAATCCAGCCCAACAAATCAGACCTCTCCACGTCCTCCTCATGTGCCCACGTGCATGCTCTTGCATTCGTCATGCCTCAGCTGTGAATGCCTGTCCTTCTCGTCAAGGGCTGTCCAAATCCTGCCATTCTCCAAGGTCTCACAAGGTGCAGTAAACATGGCATGGATTCGCAATTTACAAATACCTCCTTCTAAATCCTGACTCTGCTGCTTTCTGGATAGAAGGGCTGGGCATGTCCAGAAAGTGATATTCCTCCCCCAAGGCTTTATTTCCTCATTTGTAAATCCAGGGGTTGGTAATAACCACTGTGAAGGGTTGTTGAAAAATTTAATGGGGGATATTCATTTAAGGGGAGAGAAAACAGGACAGTATAATGAATTAGTGTATGCCAATACATTTAAAACTTAGATTAAATGGACATCTGCCTAGAAAAATATAACTTACCAAAAGTGACTAAAAAGAAACAGAAAGTCTGCATAGTCCTAGGCTAATTAAAATAAATTAGAAGTTTAAAATTTTTCCATAAAGAAAAAAGTTAGGCATGGATTGTTTTGTAGGTGACTTCTACCAGGCTTTCAGGGAACTTCGTATTCCAAAATTTCAGAAATTAGAAAAATTATAATTCTCAAAGAATTTATAAGGCTACTATAATCTTAATACTAAAACCCAGAGAAAGGTACTACAAGAAAGAAAGGTTGTAATTCAAATACTTCTCATGATCATAGTTGTAAAAGTCACAAACATGGCCAGGAGTGGTGGCTCATGCCTGTAATCTCAGCACTTTGGAAGGCCGAGGCGGGTGGATCACAAGGTCAGGAGTTCAAGACCAGCCTGGCCAATATAGTGAAACCCTGTCTCTACTGAAAATACAAAAATTAGCCAGGCATGTGGTGTGTACCTGTAGTCCCAGCTACTCAGGAGGCTGAGGCAGAATCTCTGAGTAAACCTGGGAGGCGAAGGTTGTGGTGAGCCAAGTTTGTGCCACTGACCTCCAGCCTGGGCAACAGAGCAAGACTCCATCTCAAAAATAAATAAATAAACAAATAAAATAAAAATAAAATCACAAGCATGATTAAATTACGGAATTACTAAATTACTGAATAAAAACCATGCCATCATGACCAAGTTGGGTTTATCCTGGGATCAATTAATATTAGAAAAATCTATAAGTGATTGCTGCTATGTTAACAGGTTAATCTCAATAAATGCCTTTGGGAAATGTAATATTCATTAAAAAATAATAGTTAACAAACTAGAGATAGAAGGAAATTTTTTTAACCTGGTAAAACACTTTTACCAAAAGCCTACAGCATATGTTGAAATGTAGACTAATTTCCTTTAAAATCAGGAAAACACAAGATGCTTTCTCTCACCACTTCCACTCAATATTGTGTTGGAGGTCCCAACCTCCCAACCAGAGCCAGTGCATAAAGATAAGAAAATCCAATGAAAGGCTAATGAATGCGAAAAAACCAGACCAACACAAGATGTCATGATTCTAACATGTTTTGACTGCATTCATAGGAAGTCCAAAAGTATTTGCAAAAAAAAGTACTAGAATTAATGAGACTCAAACCAAGTGTTTACCAGCAACAGTTAGAAATCATAGTTGAAAAGATAATATTTACAATAGCAAACTACAAAATATACAAACTACAAAACTACAAAAGATAAGGGACAGGAGAAGATATCTGACAAAAAATGCTCAAGATGTTTGTGAGGAAATATATTGAAAGGTGCTCAAGACCTACATGTGCAGAGATACATTAAATTCATAGATGAGAAGACTTAATATTGTGAAGATGACGGTTCTCCTTAAATAGTTCCACAGATTCAATAAAATTCCAATCAAAATCCCAATAGCATATTTAATAGAACTTGACAAACTGACTATAAAATTCATAAGAAAAAGGATAAGGGAAAAAGACAGCCAAGGCACACCTGAAGAACACGTCAGGGGGTTTGCCATTTCAGATATCAAGACTTATAAGCCACAGTGATTAGAAGTAGACCCTGATTTAATTAAAAGTGCATTGGAAGAGAGCGGGTGTCCAGAAACCCTTGCATATGGAAAGTGTATATTATGCCGCTGTCGTTGCAGACCAGCAGGGGAAAGGTGGACCATGCCGCAACAACTGGTTATCGACGTGGGAAAAAGATCAAATCCCCAACTCAGAATACCGCAAAAATCAATTCCAGATGGATAGAAATTTGAATGCAAAATGCAAAGCTTTAAATATGTTAGAAGAAAACATAGACTATTTTTATGACCTCTGGTAGGGAAGGATTTCCTTACTAATGCACTGACAGCGCAAACCACAAAAGGAAAAGGGGGAATAATTTGACTAAATCACATTCAAGGCATTCTGTTCTTCCAAAGACTACAAAACGAAAAGTGAAAAGACAAGTCTTAAATGGGAAGAAGATATTTACAACATGTAATCAATAAATGACTTACCCTAAATGGATATAGGACTCCTGAAAATCACTAGGATAGCAACAAATGAATGGTAGAAAATTAGGTAAAAGATATCAACAGGCATTTCACAGAAGAAGAAACCTGAAGGCCAAAAATCATTTGAAGATATGTTTCGTTTCATTAGTAATCAGGGAAATGAAAATTATGAACACAGAGAATTACCATTTTACACCCACCATTCTGGCAAAATTGTAGAAGCCTGACAAATTTGGATCTGCATATGGAGGAATGAAAACTCATAGCGGCTGCTGAGAGTGGAAACAGACAGCCACATTACGAAACAATTTGGCACCGTCTTGCAAAGTTGAACAAACACACCCACCACAAGCCAGCAATTTCCCTTCTAGAATGCACCCCAGAGAAGCTCCTGTGCAGGTGCATCAGGAAACTTGTAACAAGAATGTTCACAGGAGCCTCATTTGTAATAACAAACAAACAAATGGAACTCCCCAGAGAAAGCAAAATCCAGGACCAACTCAACTCTCCATAGATAGGAGGGTGGACACATGAATTGTGGTATATTCCTGCAATGGAAAACTGAACATCAGCAAAGTGAATGAATTGCAGATACACATGTCCACATGGACATATCTAGAAACGTGCTGAGTGTAAAAGCCAAGCCACAGAGATCCATCCACGCATAGCTAGGACATTTGCATAAAGGTCATACGCACGCAAAACTAAACAGTGTCTCGCGTGGCGATATAGACATGTGTGGAGGAACTGCAAAGAAGAGATGGACAAGATGAACAAACAGTGCAGGACAGTGGCCACCCCTGGGGGGCACTGGAGGAGACAGCTAGGGAGGGCCACCAGGACCTTCAGTGCCCTCAAAAATATTCCACTTCCCAAGATCTGATTCATGGCAGTTAATTTTATTGTTATGCTTCATAATTGATACATTTGTTAAATAGAATTTTTATAAAAACCAAATAATGTATCATAAAAAGAAGAGGTCTGGTGAAGTGCTATATTAAAGTTCAGCACAGGGTCTAGCAGACACAAATTATGCCAGCTAAGATTGCACTCACTTTTTCTGGAGTCAGGCGCTGCACCAAGTGGTTGACCTGCACAGTCTCTTTTAGTCTTCACGGCAGCTCTGTGATTGGTACCTGTTTTACAGATGAGGAAACAGACGTCCACATAGGTGATCCATGTGACTCTCTATAGGTCCCTCTCAGCCACCGTATCCCCACCTCATGCACAGCAGGAGATTAATAGGTGTTGAGGCCACTCTGATCCCTCTGTTCCTACAGCAGCACCTCCTCCATGACAAGTGTCACGCTGGATCTTCCATTCCTCTTATGCTAGCAGAATTCATTGCAAGCTCCTCCAGTACACAGCGCGAAGCTGCCACCTGTGCCTGCTCTGTATTTCCTGTGCCAGTGCTGGCATTCAGCAGAAGGCCAATAGATGCTTCAGTTTTGGTTGTGGTGTTATAGAAGTCATCTCATGCATGGAGGACCCGACAAAAGGCTCTGTCCTGTTGGCTCAAGGGGCCGGAAGAAGAGAGCTCAGGGGCCATGAGGATGGGGTAGGAGGGCCGGGCACTCACCCCGGGAGCTGTAGCCATGGGTGTCCATGAAGGCTGGTCTGTGAAGCTCTGGTCCACGGTGCTCTTCATGTGTGTCCTCTGGTGGTAGTTGCAGTGGCCTTGGTCATGTTTGCCGGCTTCCTGGAGAGAGGGTTTGGGAGGAGACACAGGCACTGTGTGGGGCTGGACAGCACCCAGAGGTGGGTGGGGAGGCCCCACAGTCAAGGGGCCTTGAAGCGGGGAGCCGGCAGCTGTCCTGGAAGCATCTCTGGATGCTGAGAAGCTCTACCTCCATCCTTCATTCATCAGACCCAGAGAGCCGCTGCCGTCCTGAAAAGGGCCTGACAGGGTCCCTGTTCTGAGGACCTTTGCTGAGCGCAAGGCATGGAGCAGCAGTGGCCTCGGGCTGGGATTCTGGTCCTAAGTCTCACTGGCCCCACGGGCTCAGGAAAATGAGAAGGAAAGTCACTCTGGGCCCACTTTGATGTCACAGCAGACAGCTGCTCCCACTGCGCCCCAAACTAGGAAGGTGGCTAGACCTAGAATCGATCAATTATTTATTTATTTATTATTTATTTATTTTTAGCAGTGGAGATGGGCTGCGTGAAGCCATCCTCCCTCCTCCCTCACCACATGCGTCTGGCAACAGCCCAACGGAGAAGGAGTTTCTTGTCGGCAGGGGCTGAGTTCCAACCTGGGCTTCTCAGTCCTGTGCCCATTCTCCCCAGAAACCACCAGGCCTGGGGCCATCACCCGCCACAAAGGATATGGAACAGAGACCCGCCCAGGGTCCATCTTCCTGCCACCCCCCATCAGCCCATCCAGCCCTGCTCCCCCCATCAGCCCATTCGGCTTCTGGAAGCAGCAGGGGGAGAAGGTGAAAGGCCCCGGTCCCTCCACTGGGGAGGCAGAGCTTCTGGAGTGGCCTCTGGGCAAGGGCCCTGCACGGCCCAGGCCTCCAGGCCCAGTTTCATGCATGAGGACAGCAGTTTGTGACCGTGGAGGAACTTGGAGAAAGTGGGAGGGAGAGAAGGAGGTGGGGAGGCAGGCGACAGCTCCATGATCAAGGGGCCAAGAAACAGGCACAGGAGAAACAACTTGGGACTCTTGTGAAGGCTGGAGAAGTGCCTGAGGGGCCCAGTCACAGGGAAGGCTCCAGGGGAGAGAGGTGGTCACCTGCTCGGCCCTGCAGCATGCAGGATGTGAGGTAGACTTGAGAACAGACTTCCAGGTTATGAGGAGCCAGAACACTGACCATCTGTGGGGACGGGGAGGCCACTGAAATGATCTTCCCAGACAGGCAAACTCCAGCCAGCCTGTCCTGGGGTAAGGGAAAGACAGGACGACCTCTGGATGCCCCTTCCTGCCAGGGCCGGGATGCTAACAAGACGGCTGTGTCCTCACTGGGACCACTGCTGTTGGGCACTGAGGATGGCACAGCCTTCCCAGACTGGATGGGAGACAGCTCAGCAGGCCCAGGCTTCCTACCCCCGGCCCCCGCCAGGCTCTGGGCGTCACCCTTGCTTCGGCCCAGGGTGCAGCCAAAGCCCCCTCTGGGAGCAGGCAAGGATCAGCCTCTGTGGCCGTGACCTTGACCACCTTGAGTGGGGAGGTGCTGGGGGAGACAGAGAAGGAGGAAGGGAGGAGAAGAGAGAAAGGGGTAATAAGAAGGAGAGAGAGAGATGGGGAAGGGGACAGAGAGAAAGGGAGGAACAGGCCAGCAAGCCACAAGGAAGACAGACATGGCCATGGACAGAGGACAGCCGGCCAGGCTGGCTGAACATGGAGCCCAGAGAGGACCCATCACTGAGCGGATGCTGGCCTAGAGGGTGGTCTCCAGGGGTGTGCCACAGGCTCCGTTCCCAGCCCAGGACTCCTGGCCTACCTGGAAGAAGAGCTACAGAAACAAACCAACCCGATCCCCAGAAGATGGAACCCGGGAGGGACACCTAACGCTGTTGGCATCTGGCTGAGCTCAATGTGAGATTAAGCAGATGGAATTTGATACAGATTCTTTGAAAAGTTCTGCATCTGGTTTTGAAAACTAACTGCACAAGCAGCAGGGAGGGAGAGCAGCCTGTCCACGGCCCCTGCAGGAGCCGAGCTGGAGGCTCAGCGCGAGTCGCTGGGTGTTGAGTTGCTGGAAAAGCTCGTGTTGGGAAACAGCAAGGTAAGGAGCCGTCCAGGGAGGAGGAGGTGAGAGACCCACTGTCCTCAGGGCTGGCCTGGCGCCCTCTGGGCCTACGCTTCAAGGGAGGGAAAACCAGGACAGGCGCGGAAGGAATGTTCCGGAAGGCTTGCAGAGTAGAAGACAGAGACAGAAGACAGAGGAGCATCGGCAGGCTGTGGAGTCAGCAGGGGCCTGGGTTGTGTCCCAGCTCTGGCACATTCTGTGACCTCCCACAAGTCCCTTGGTCTCTCTGAGCCTCAGTTTCCTCATCAGTAAAGTGGGAGTGATAAGAGCTTCTGTTTCTCAGGGTAGTTGTGAGGACTCTGTGTCCAGAACCGACTGCCAGTGCCACCTTTGCTGGGCAGCCTCCTCCTATACCCGCACATTGTCAATCTTGTTTCTCTGGGGGTAGGTAGATTTCTAAGGCACCCAAACTACCACATAGCATCACCACCACCACCGCAAAACTCTGTCCCCTCCACTATGGCCCTCACACCCCCAGCCCACCCCTGCTGAGAGTCACCTCTCAAGCCCCTGCTGGGGGGAGTCAGGGACTTGCTATTTTGGGGCATCTCTTGTGCTTCAGACTTGATGAGGCCTTCACATTTGTAGCTGGGCCTGAGTTCAAGTCAGACCCTGCCACCGATCCACCAAATGGCACGGGCAAGGTACTTTCATCGCGGTTTCCTCATCTGTGAAAATGGAGTCAGAGCTGCTTTGTAGGTCAGGATCCAAGAAGGAAATGTTTTCTGATTTATCCCGAGTGTCATAACAGTGCCTGGCACACAGTAGGTGCCCAATAAATAATGTACTTATGGATGATGTACCTGAAGCTCCTGGCATGTAGTAATCACTCATTAAATGACAGTTTAAAGTGTTTTCATTGGGAAGTTGTTCAAGGACTAAGCCAGGAGACAGAGCTTAGTGCCCTGGGTAGAGGCCGCCCTACTCTGCCTTACTGGTAGGTTCTCTGTCCTGCTTCAGCCTGGCCTTGGGCCAGGTTCAGAAAGGGCATCCTGGCGGGTGCTGTGTCATCCCCCTGACATCCTGCTTATCTGCTCCTGGCAGCCCTGGGATCTAGCGCCATCTGGCCCAGTGTGCCCAGCCTGGCAGTGGCTCTGCTGAGCAAGTGGGGAGGGACAGAGCTGGCTCTGCCTCTGGCTCCCTGGGTGACCTTGGGCAGGTCCGCCTTTTCTCTGCAACTCAGCATCCCCATCCCTAAATTGAAGTGCTTAGACCACAGTGTCCTGGGCTGCCTGAGAGGGAATGAGGGGTCAAAATGCCTGGGGGACAGTGGTCAGCAGAGAGGTCTTGGAAGCCCCCACCTGCCTCCAGCCAGAGTTGCTGCCCAGCCTTCTTCCCATCCATGTACTGCGCTCCCAGGGGAGGTTTGTCTTTTTAATTGTTTTTTCTCTGTATTTTGAAGACAATTCTGTTAGACTGGAAGTCATAAACTACCTGGTGGCTCTGCTTTCTGGGCTCTGAGCCTCTACATTTCTAAATTCTGAGATTCTCAGAATCTGAAATCTTGGGTTTATGAAACTCCAAATTCCCCTGCTTCTAAGTTCTGGATTCTAAGGCATGCTGGGGTTCATGCTGCCCTCTGCATAATGCGGTAGGAAATGCATCCCGGGCACACTCCAGCCTGGACTTTGCCTGGGAGTTTGCAACACTCTCATTGCTCAGGGTCAGCCTCCTGGGTCAGGGCAGACAAGCCAGCAGCTCTCCAGGTCCCCCTCACTCCCTTCCAACACAACAACCTCTCTGCTAAGCACACTTCCCTGGACAGCACCTGGCACCCTTTGTTAGCATCTCAAGTTTGAGGGACTGAGCACATTGGCCTGAGGCCAAGGACAGGCCCCGAGAAGGTTTTACGATGTCTCTACCTGTCTCTCTTGCCACAAAGCCCAGAGCCAGCATCCAGCCACCATCATCCTGTGGCCCAGCCACAATGACTCCTCTTCCCCAGGCCTGCTCCAGGCTCTGCCAGGGTCCTTCTGTGTCCACCTTCACAGAGACATCGCTGGGCCCTTCTGCCCAGCCTGAGAGGAGGAGCCCTCAGTGAGGAGGGGCCCTGGGGAGGGGACTGGCAGGAAGCCCTCCTTGACCCTAGGCCTGCCAGGCCACCATCTTCTGCTCCCACAGCCCTGGGTCTTCAGGATCCACCTCCTTAGAGCCCAGTGTGTCTCCGTCCTAATCCTGAAGGACCGGAGGGACTCAGAGGGAGAAACTCTCGGGGGCTTACTTTTCTTGGTGAATCCCATGTGCTCCCACCGGTATCCTGGAGGCACAGACCACGGGTCTCGGGACTGCTCCCTGGATGCTCCTCCTCCCTCCCTGGGGCTGGAACCTTAGTGGGGACTCGGGTTGGGCTCTCTCGAGAGTCCTCCCTCGCTCCTCTCCCCCTGTCTGGTTAATGAGCTGGAAGCTTCCATAATGAGGCTGCTTTATCATTTAACCTGCTGCATCTGTGGTAGAAAGGGAGGGGTGGAATGGGGGAGGTGGCTGGGGGAGGTAGGGGTGTCCACTAGCCCCAGGGTCTACCCACAGAATAGCCCCCAGTGTGGAGGGCTCAGTAAGAGAAAGGAGGGGGCTCTCCCGCATGCCCTGTAGCCCCCACTGGGAAAGTCCCCCATGCTTATGAAAGGTAAGGGGCTAGGGAGCTGGTTCATCCCACTTCACACTGACCCTCCCGGTGATGCCAAGCTCACCCCACTCAGTCTAGTCCTGGTATTTCCCAAAATGCTCCTACAAAAGTCCCTCTGGTCACCCCATGCCCCTGCCTTGCTCCCGTTTCTCTTCTCTGGGCCACTGGGCATTTGCACATGCTGTTTCCTCCTCCTCCACCTCCACTTCCCCTCCCTGCCTCCCGTGGCTCCCCCGAGCTTCTCCAGTCCTAGCTCTACTCTCTGCACTATAAGCAACAGTTCAGTCCTCTGTCCTCCCCGTGGGACTGGAAGCCTATTGAAGGTTGACTCTGTGTCTAGCTCAGCCGCCACCGTTTCCTCAGAGTCCAGGCTGGTGCCTGACACCTTACCCAGCATTTATTGAGCACTTTGTACCAGGGCTGTGCTCAGTTCTTTACAGACATATATCAATTAGACTTCAAGGTCATCTTCAAGGACATACTGGAGACAGGGTGGAGTTGGGGCTGGAAACACAGACTTGAAGCCCAAGCCAGCTGGATTTGGATCCAATTCTGCATTTACTGGCTGGGTGATCTTTATGAGGTTACATAAGCTGTCTGTGCCTCAGTTTCCTCATGTGAAATGGAGGTAATGACAGTACCTCCATCATAGAGTTGTTTGAAGATTAAAAGAGTAAATATATGTCTATATATACACACACAATGAATACAGTGCATACACTAATTGCTTTTTGGTGTCAACTATTGGCATTCCTCCCATTTTGCAGATGAGGAAAGCCTCCTTCTGCCTCCATCCTCCCCTATCCCCTGTGCCATCAGAACTAAATAGATTCAGGGAGCTCAATAAATGCTTGCATGCTTGTTCACTCAGGGTTTCATGCCAACTGAGGGGTGTGTAAGTTCACCATTTATAAGTCAATTGTATTTTTATGTCCTAGCAACAAAAAAAATTGGCAAGTGAAATAAAAATACTATTTATTATCATAACAAAAACCAAAAATATGTACAAAGAGATTCGACTAAAAAAATATACAGGACATCCCTATGAAGAGTGCAATAAAAATGGTCAACATACACCCATGGACACTTCACAATAGATTTATCATGGCTAATAAACATGTGACAAAATGGACAATATTATTAGTCATCAATGCAAAATAAAACCATAATAAGATGCAATACTCTCATCAAAATGGCTAAAGTTAATGTGACCTACCTTACCAAGTGCTGAGAAGGATGTGGAGATGCTGGAACTCCCTCCCCTGCTGGTGGGAATATAGGCAGGTCCAGCCACTTTGGAAAACAACTTGGCACCCTCTTATAAAGTAAAACACATACCTGATCTGTGACTTGGTGGGTCCAGCTATTTTCCCTAGAGAAACGAAACAGACGCCCACAGAAATTCTATCACAAGAATGGCAGTGTTATTTGTATTAGCCCCAAATGACTCAACATTCCCATGTCTTTCCAGTTTTTCCAGACACAACTCCTCATTAAATCTCCTGTCCAAGAATCTGCACCTGCACCTCCCTCAGCTGCCCGAATCTCTGACCTCAACCAATCCCTGTGCCGGGGAATGCAAGACTGATTGGCCACAGGCCTGGGGCTCTGTACTCCCCTGAGCCTGGGTGGGGAGTGATTCCTCAAGGACAAGGAGAAGGGAGAGGGCTGAGTAGTGGTCCCCAAGGGAAGTGGCACTGGGGGTGGGGCAGAACCATTCACGCGTTGCCGATGGTGGGGTCAGAATCAGGGGGCCTGAGACATATGCTATTGGGTCCCACCCTATAGCCCTGCCCGTGTCCTTCAGCTGTGGAAAGCGTGGGCTGCCAGCTGGGCCCTTTTCTGGGGAGTCATCCTCAGTTGAGGAAGCTGACTGCTGACTCACCTGAAAATGCCTGCGAGGTCTCACCTTTCCCTGGGACGACCTGCAGCCAGTCACTGGCTGACACACGGGTACAAAAGGTCTGGCTCATTCGAGGAGGCAGGACAGTCATGTGGTGCCACAGAGGACACTCCAGAGCTCCCCATGGGCCCAGGTCAGGGCTAGACTAGACCAAGTCCATGCCCTGGCCTGGCTTCTTGCCCACCATCCGCTGCTTCTCTCACTCCCCTTCTGAGCGTGCACCCTCTGCAATCTCACATGTCCCCGTAAGTCCCCGTCTCAGGCTCTGCTTCTAGGGAGCCCAACCTATGCAGAAGGCCAAGCTGGCTCTCACCCACACGCCTGCCCCATGCAAGCTTCCCCTTGGATCTTCTTCCCTGCATGGGGAAATTGGTCCTACCCCACCAGGCTCCAAGGTGTGCAGCCAGCATCATCTTGGAATCCCTCTCAAACCCAGACTCCTACCAGGAACTCAGTTCTCCCCACATCTGCTCCGGGTCCGCAGGAAACCCAACATCCAGATCCCTTTCATCTCCAGGTTGATTAACAGAAGATTATAAGCAAGCTTCAGAAGGAAGAAAAACCAGTGTCTCCCCAGGGCAGACACCGTCTGTTGACAAATACCACCAATATATATTTTTCTCATTTTTATAGATATACAGAACTAAGCTGATTAATATATTCTTTCCCTCTTAGGTCTAGGACTACCATGGGAACCTTTCTGACCCATAGTGAACTGTGTACCAGATTTCAATAAAGGTTTTATCTTTGCAATTACAGTTCATTAATAGATTTACAGGGGAAGAAAGATGGCGAGGTCTGTCTAAGAGGATTGTTTTGCATTTCTTCTCTTTTAATTACAGTTATCTCCTGGACCAAAGCTCTTTGAAAAACAGAGAGAAAAAAGACACCCTTTCCCCATCTGTTCCAGATATGGGTACAGTTAATAAGGGAGAAGACAGGAGCTGCTCCTGGGCCTCCTGCAGACTGAGACCTCACTACCTCCTCTTCAGAGCTGCCCTGTGGGTGGGAGTCTCAGCCACCACAGCTCGGCTGGCATCAGGTATCTTGTCATGGGGGAAGGTCCGCCCTGGGGATTTGGATAAGGACAGGCTTGGTTCTCTATAGAGCTACTGTTTCTAGGGCACCTACTATGTGCTAGAGGCTTTACAGGGGTTTTCTAATCTTAAACTTGTCTAAGTTTTAAACTTCACAGTGATCCATTTTACAGACCTGTTTTACAGACAGAGAGTAGCTAAGGCAGACAGGTGGGTGCAGGGCATTGGGCTAGGCATAGGGAGCAGGGAGGGGGGCTGAATATTTTACAGATGCCGAATGGAGACTCAGAGATGTCCAGGACTTGCTTAAGGCACTCCAGATTGTGCTGGAATTGCAAGCCAGTCCTGTGACTCTAACTTACCTGCTATTGCCACTTTTTCTTTGCTGTTATTTGGTGAACCTTTCTGGGCCTTAGTTTCCCCATCTGTGAAATGAGCTCCAGAGACTGGAAACGATGAGTGTAAAGGTCTTAGGCTTTGGGGTGGCATGTTTTGAATGGGATGGGTGCCGGAATGGCAGGTGTGGGGCTGGTATGGGGCAATCTGGCACCAGGGCATCTGAATCTACAGAAATGAGGGGCTCCAGTCTCTCACACTAGCAATCCGCTCAGACCTGGTCAGAGAGGGCTGCTTTCATCCCTGCCATTTGAGGGGCGCCAGAAGCTTTGGATCCCTTTAACCTCCTCCTCCCAAAAGCTTCTGAGGCGAGCAGTGACCTTGCTCACAGGGCAAATGCTGTGAAAGAAGACTGTCTTTTCAGAGATCATACCCCTTCTCCAGCCCAGCCACCTCCAGGCTGCAGTGCAGTGGCACCATCTCGGCTCACTGCAACTTCCATCTCCTGGGTTCAAGCGATTCTTGTGCCTCAGCCTCCCGAGTAGCTGGGATTACAGACGCGTGCCACAACACCTGGCTAATTTTTTGTATTTTAGTAGAGACGGGGTTTCACCATGTTGCCCAGGCTGGTCTTGAACTCCTGAGCTCAGGCAATCCGCCCGCCTTGGCCTTCCAAAGTGCTGGGATTACAGGCGTGAAACACTGCGCCTGGCCGGCCTCCTGGATCTCTTACTCCGAGGGATCTGTGTGAGTGTCCCTGAGTGGGCTCCTCTTTGGTCTCCTAGCTTTAACTATCCAGAGGCTTTGCCTGGTCAGGGGGTGGAAGCCAAGACCTGACTATTATGAGGGGTGGTGATGGGGCACTAGTAATGGTGATCAAGAGAGTCCTAGCCAGTTCTTTTTTTTTTTTTTTTTTTTGAGGTGGAGTTTTGCTCTGTCGCCCAGGCTGGAGTGCAGTCGCATGATCCTGGCTCACTACAACCTCCGCCTTCTGGGTTCAAGCGATTTTCCTGCCTCAGCCTCCTGAGTAGCTGGGACTACAGGCACGTGTCACCACGCCCAGCTAATTTTTGCATTTTTAGTAGGAACAGTGTTTCACCATGTTGCTCAGGCTGGTCTTGAACTCTTGACGTTAAGTGATCCACCCGCCTCGGCCTCCCAAAGTGCTGGGATTACAGGCGTGAGCCACTGCGCCCGGCCGCCAGTTCTTAATTTATTGCAGTTGTCAAACTTTTTCTGTAAAGTACAAAGTGATAAATATTTTAGGACAAGTGGGCCAAGAGACACATCAAGGATATAATTAGGTATGGTATAAGAGTTCCCCCTTATCCATGGGGGCTACATTCCAAGACCCCCAGTGAATGCCTCAAACAGTGGATAGTACAGAGCCCTATATACACTACGTTTTTTCCTATACATACCTACTTATGTTCAAGTTTAATTTTAAACTTAGATACGATAAGAGATTAACAACAATAAGATAGGACAATTATAGTAATACACGGTAGTAAAAGTTATGTGAATGTGGTCTCCCTCCCTCTCAAATTGTCTTCTTGTACTGCACCGTAGGCATCTGGAGCCTTGGAAACTGAAACTGCAGATAAGGGAGGACTACTATATGCATGTAACCAGAGAGAAAACAAATTTCCACAACTGTAAGTGACACAATTTTTTTTTTATTATACTTTAGGTTTTAGGTTACATGTGCACAATGTGCAGGTTTGTTACATATGTATCCATGTGCCATGTTGGTTTGCTGCACCCATTAACTCGTCATTTAGCATTAGATATATCTCCTAATGCTGTCCCTCCCGCCTCCCCCCACCCCACAACAGTCCCCGGAGTGTGATGTTCCCCTTCCTGTGTCTAAGCGTTCTCATTGTTCACTTCCCACCTATGAGTGAGAACATGTGGTTTTGGCTTTTTGTCCTTGCGATAGTTTACTGAGAATGATGTTTTCCAGTTTCATCCATGTCCCTACAAAGGACATGAACTCATCATTTTTTATGGCTGCATAGTATTCCATGGTGTATATGTGCCACATTTTCTTAGTCTATCATTGTTGGACATTTGGGTTGGTTCCATCTCTTTGCTATTGTGAATAGTGCCACAATAAACATACGTGTGCATGTGTCTTTATAGCAGCATGATTTATAGTCCTTTGGGTATATACCCAGTAATGGGATGGCTGGGTCAAATGGTATTTCTAGTTCTAGATCCCTGAGGAATCGCCACACTGACTTCCACAATGGTTGAACTAGTTTACAGTCCCACCAACAGTGTAAAAGTGTTCCTATTTCTCCACATCCTCTCCAGCACCTGTTGTTTCCTGATTTTTTAATGATGGCCATTCTAACTGGTGTGAGATGGTATCTCACTGTGGTTTTGATTTGCATTTCTCTGATGGCCAGTGATGATGAGCATTTCTTCATGTGTTTTTCGGCTGCATAAATGTCTTCTTTTGAGAAGTGTCTGTTCATGTCCTCTGCCCACTTTTTGATGGGGTTGTTTGTTTTTTTCTTGTAAATTTGTTTGAGTTCATTGTAGATTCTGGATATTAGCCCTTTGTCAGATGAGTAGGTTGCAAAAATTTTCTCCCATTCTGTAGGTTGCCTGTTCACTCTGATGATAGTTTCTTTTGCTGTGCAGAAGCTCTTTAGTTTAATGAGATCCCATTTGTCGATTTTGGCTTTTGTTGCCATTGCTTTTGGTGTTTTAGACATGAAGTCCTTGCCCACGCCTATGTCCTGAATGGTATTGCCTAGGTTTTCTTGTAGGATTTTAATGGTTTTAGGTCTAACATGTAAGTCTTTAATCCATCTTGAATTAATTTTTGTATAAGGTGTAAGGAAGGGATCCAGTTTCAGCTTTCTACATATGGCTAGCCAGTTTTCCCAGCACCATTTATTAAATAGGGAATCCTTTCCCCATTGCTTGTTTTTGTCAGGTTTGTCAAAGATCAAATAGTTGTAGATATGCAGCATTATTTCTGAGGGCTCTGTTCTGTTCCATTGATCTATGTCTCTGTTGTGGTACCAGTACCATGCTGTTTTGGTTACTGTAGCCTTGTAGTGTAGTTTGAAGTCAGGTAGCGTGATGCCTGCAGCTTTGTTCTTTTGGCTTAGGATTGACTTGGCGATGTGGGCTCTTTTTGGTTCCATATGAACTTTAAAGTAGTTTTTTCCAATTCTGTGAAGAAAGTCATTGGTAGCTTGATGGGGATGGCATAAGTGATACAACTAAAGATGTATTAATGAACAGTGAAGTTTAAATGTCATATAATGATAACATGTCATGAAAGATTATTTTTCTCTTGATTTTTTTAAATCATTTAAAAATGCAAAAAATCAGTCTTAGCTTATGGGCCATGAAGAACAAACAAGAGGCCAGGTCTGAATGGTGGCCGTAGTTTGCAGAGCCCTGGTTTCTTGTTGCCTCTCAGCTTCCAAGTTCCCCGTAAGTGCCTGCTCCTTGATGGACTGGACTCAGCCCTTCTTTGCAGCAAGCACGATATCAAGCTTTGTCAGTAGAGGGCGCCGGAGGGACACTGTGGAGGAAGGGGCCTTTTCATGGTCCACAGAGCTCTGTTGTGCATTTTCTTGTTCCTGTTGCATCTTCTCTTAGGGTGTGAACGCGGGGGGACATCCACTGGGGCTTTTCCTCAGCTGTGCGCCCAGAATGCATGGTCCCTCGGCCACCTCATAGCCCATCCTGAGCCCTGCCCATGACTCACGTAGAGCTCTGGCACTGGCTAATTAATCGTGATGTTCCATTCTCCAAAAACCTCTTGAATGAGGGAAGGTCAGGTCCCCTTGAGGGAGGACCCCACTACATTACCAACAATTTATGCAGTGAATCTTTCTCCCATCGTTCCCCAAGGTGACCTCCAGCCTTTTACCAGGGTAACTGTGCACTGGGGAAAGGGAAATGATCAGACATTTCAGGGACTACTGGACACTGGCTCTGAGCTGACGTTGATTCCAGGGGACCCAAAACATCACTGTGGTCCTCCAGTTAGAGTAGGGGCTTATGGAGGTTGGGTAGTCAATGGAGTTTTAGCTCAGGTCGGACTTAAGTGGGTCCAGTGGGTCCCCGGACTCATCCTGCGGTCATCTCCCCAGTGCCAGGCTGCATAATTGGCATAGACATACTTAGCAGCTGGCAGAACCCCCACATTGGCTCCCTGACTGGTAGGGTGAGCGCTATTATGGTGGGAAAGGCCAAATGGAAGCCATTAGAACTGCCTCTACCTAGAAAAATAGTGAATCAAAAACAACATCGCAGCCCTGGAGGGAATGCGGAGATTAGTGCCACCATCAGAGGCTTGAAAGATGCAGGGATGTTAATTCTCACCACATCCCCATTCAACTCTCCCATCTGGCCTGTGCAGAAGACAGATGGATCTTGGAGAATAACAGTGGATTATTATAAGCTTAACCAAGTGGTGACTCCAGTTGCACCTGCTGTACTAGATGTGGATTCATTGCTTGAGCAAATTAATACAACTCCTGGTCCCTGTTATGCAACCATTGACTTGGTAAATGCCTTTTTCTCCATTCCTGTCCATAAGGCCTGCCAGAAGCAATTTGCCTTCAGCTGGTAGGGCCAGCAATATACCTTTACTGTCCTACCTCAGGGGTTTATCAACTCTTCAGCTTTGTGTCATAATCTTATTTGGCGAGACCTTGATCACTTTTCACTTCTGGAAGATATCACACTGGTACATTACATTGATGACATTATGCTGGTTGGATCCAGTGAGCAAGAAGTAGCAAACACTGGACTTACTGGTGAGGCATTTACCTGCCAGGAGATGGGAAATAAATTCAACTAAAATTCAGGGACCTTCTACCTCAATACAATTTCTAGAGGTCCAGTGGTGTGGGGCCTGTTGAAACATTCCTCTAAGATGAAGGATAAGTTGCTGCATTTGGCCCCTCCTAAAACCAAGAAAGAGGCACAATGCCTAGTGGGCCCATTTCGATTATGGCAGCAACACGTTCCTCATTTGGGTGTGTTACTCCAGCCCATTTATCTAGTGACCCAAAAGGCTGCCAGTTTTCAGTGGGGTCCAGAACAGGAGAAGGCTCTGCAACAGGTCCAGGCTGCTGGGCAAGCCGCTCTGCCATTTGGGTCGTATGACCCAGCACATCCAATGGTGCTTGAGGTGTCAGTGGCAGATAGGGTTGCTGTTTGGTGCCTTTGGCAGGCCCCCGTAGGTGAATCACACAGAGGCTTCTAGGATTGTGGAGCAAGGCCCTGCCGTCTTCTGCAGATAACTACTCTTCTTTTGAGAGACAGCTCTTGGCCTGTTACTGGGCTCTGGTAGAAACTGAATGTTTGACTATGGGCCATCAAGTCACCATGCGACCTGAACTACCCATCATGAACTGGGTGCTTTCTGACCCACCAAGCAATAACGTGGGTCATACAGAGCTGTATTCCTTCGTCAAATGGAAGTGGTATATACGTGATTGGGCTCGAGCAGATCCTGAAGGCACAAGTGAGTTACATGAGGAAGTGGCTCAAATGCCCATGATCTCGACTTCTGCCACTCTGCCTTCTCTCCCCCAGCCTGCACCAATGGCCTCATGGGGAGTTCCCTATGATCAGTAGACAGAGGAAGAGAAGACTGGGGCCTGGTTCACAGATGGTTCTGCACGATACTTAGGCACCACCTGAAAGTGGACAGCTGCAGCACGACAGCCCCTTTCTAGGACATCCCCGAAGTACAGTGGTGAAGGGAAATCTTCCCAGTGGGCAGAACTTTGGCAAGTGAACCCGGTTGTGAACAGTGCAAGGAAGGATAAATGGCCAGATGTGCGATTATATACTGATTTATGGGCTGTAGCCAATGGTTTGGCTGGATGGTCAGGGACTTGGAAGAAGCATGGTTGGAAAACTGGTGACAAAGAGATTTGGGGAAGAGGTATGTGGATGGACCTCTCTGAGTGGTCAAAAACTGTGAAGATATTTGTATCCCATGTGAGTGCTCACCAATGGGTAACCTCAGCAGAGGAGGATTTTAATAATCAAGTGGATAGGATGACTTGTTCTGTGGACACCACTCAACCTCTTTCCCCAGCCACCCCTGCCATCACCCAATGGGCCCATGAACAAGGTGGCCAAGGTGGCAGGGATGGAGGTTACTAATGGGCTCAGCAACATGGACTGTCACTCACCAAGGCTGACCTGGCTGTGGCCACTGCTGAGTGCTCAGTTCGCCAGCAGCAGAGACCAACGCTGAACCCTTGATATGGCACCATTCTTAGGGGTGATCAGCCAGCTACCTGGTGGCAGGTTGATTATATTGGACCTCTTCCATCATGGAAAGGGCAGAGGTTTGTCCTCATTGGAATAGACACTTACTCTGGATATGGATTTGCCTCTCCTGCACGCAATGCTTCTGCCGAGACTATCATCCATGGACTCACGGAATACCTTATCAACCGTCATGGTATTCCACACATAGTAGTAGAAGAAGGTAGTCATCAACACCAGCTATGACCACGTGACCAGCTGCAGAAATAAGGACCGTAACTGTCGTGAGTATTTCCTCCTTCTTTAGTTAAAAACATGTTTGTGCGTGTATACACTTGTACTAAGAAAATATATTCATTTTATTTCCTTTTGCTTTATCATGTGACATAAGGCTTATTGACTTCATATCAGCATTTAAGTATTGTTAACTTTATGTGTAGTGTTTGGGTTGGGGATTGGTGGGTTTCTGTTTGTCCAAAAGATAGTTGTATTATTTTAGGCGTAATTATGACCTTATTATTGTCTTTATTTGAAGATTATGTATGATCTCAGGAGATGTGTATGGGTTCAAGTTGACAAGGGATGGATTTATCATGGTTAATACTGAGTGTTAACTTGATTGGATTGAAGGATGCAAAATATTGATCCTGGGTGTGTCTGTGAGGGTGTTGCCAAAGGAGATTCACATTTGGGTCAGTGGGCTGGGGAAGGCAGACCCACCCTTAATCTGGTGGGCACCATCTAATCAGCTGCCAGTGAATATAAAACAGGCAGAAAAACCTGAAAAGGCAAGACTGGCCTAACCTCCCAGCCTACATCTTTCCCCTGTGCTGGATGCTTCCTGCCCTTGAACATCGAACTCCGGGTTCTTCAGTTTTGAGACTTGGACTGGCTCTCCTTGCTCCTCAAGCTTGCAGACGGCCTATTGTGGGACCTTGTGATCATGTTAATACTTAATAAGCTCCCATATATATATACATATGTGTGTCTCTCTATATATTATGTATATATATTAGTTCTGTCCCTCTAGAGAACCCTGACTAATACACCCTGGGACCCTGCAGGCTCTGGGGTCTGAGATGTCCCTCAGCCGTGCTGGGAGCTGCCTGTGTCACTACATCTGTGCGGTTACTATAGCAGCCATCTCAGCTCAGGGCAGGGAAGTGGAAAACAGGCCAGAGTGTGATGAAGCTGCACGTTCTCATCTGTCCCCTGAGCCCCTGGCCCCACAACGCGTCTCCCAGTGCTGAGGCCGTGGGCTGCTCTCTGGGCCTTGGGCCAAAGGCCTGTCCCGCCTTGGCCCAGGGTGGGTGAGGGGCTTCCCTCCTTTCAAGTCTGGCCAGAGACAGCCAGGGAGGCAGCTTGGAGAGAGGTCTGGCTGGCCAGGCCCCAGGGCTGCAGGATTGGTGGGTGCCCTTGGACTGACCCTGAGAGACAACCCCCTCTCATCCCACACCCAGACCTCTGCACCCAGGGCTATGGAGGAGTTCACCTGCCAGTCACCCCCGTTCCTCTCCTCCAGGCTCAGAAGCGCAGCCCAGGACTTGCCTTCACTCTCCCTGAGCAAGCTCACAGGGGCTCAGGCCTGGCCAGTTCAGGGGCTATTTCAGGGGAGGCCGCTGAGGAGTGAAGATGGGGGTGGCTTGTGCCCTCCCCATGGCCAAGTCTACAGGGCTCTGGGCTCTGGTTTCCTCTCTGTGGCAGACGGCCCTAGGATCCCAGCCTTCCTGCTCTGGAGCTGCTGAAGTTAGGGTGGGCAGAGAGGGGGCTGCCCTGGGATATCCTGAGGGACCCAGTGAGGATCTGGCCCTTTCCAGAATTCCAGCCACTCCCTGGTTATTCTCCCATTTCTTTCCTTCCCTGGGAATCAAATTCCTTTCCAGAGAAACCTGAACTGACCCTGGAAGGACAGTTGCTGCTCAGAGCCCACTGAGAATTCAGCCAATTAAATGCGGAAATATGGGAAACCTCCACGGCGGAGCAGGGCGCATCCATCAGAAAATAACAGACACAAAAGACAGGGGGCTCCCGGCTTCTGGTTCTTCTGTTGCTTTTTCTCTGAGCAACACGAACCGGAACTCCCAATGGCTCCACGCTGCACTTGTCATCGCCCTTGTAATTAATACCTCCGGGTAAAAATCTGTTCAGCTGGGAGTACATCTGCTGAGGTGCTGGCCCCACGGGCTTTGTCACCTGCGACCATTTAGCCCACTCAGCTGTGGGAGCGGGTGCAGGGGACCCTAGGGACGGATTAACGTCTGTTACTATAACAGACAACACTGTGGAGGAACCCCCAGCAGGCTGCAGCAGGGATGCATCCACACTGGCCAGCCCTGGGCCTGGGGGGATGGCAGGTCGGGAGAGGAGAGAAGCCAGGAGGTTTCCTGTTCCTGTTTCTCCAGGCTGGGAGGCAGTGGTGTCCCCTGGAAATTATAGGTAGAGGAATCCTAAAAGCAGTTTACAGATGATGTCAAGTACCAAGGCCTTCCTGGGAAGGATCTAACTCTGCTGGCAGGTTAACCAGGCTCAGGGGAAAGTGGAAAAGGAGTGGGGGCTTCTGGAACCATTGGTCCCCCCTAAGACCCTGGATCCTTGAAGGGAGAGACTAGGGTGAGCCAGGTGATGACAGGGGACGGGGGAGCATAGAATCAGCAACCAGGACCCCATATTCTAATGCTAAGAGGAGCTTGGTGGTGATCAGCCCGACGCCCTCCTTTTGCAGATGCTGAAATGTGAGAGGGGAGGGTCTTGGGTGGAGGATTTGCAGATCTCACGGTCCCTTCCGTGGCATCTGTGACGCACAGAATCTTGGAATTAGAGCTTCTTTCATAGACTCAAAGATACCTTAATGGAGTGTTTGAATCACAGAATCGGAGAGTCTTATCCCTTTCACAAAATCCCAGAATGACAGGATCACAGATGCATTCATAGAATCACAGACCCAAAGAATCTTGGGATTAAGAAATCGCTAGGAAAGACTTGCAACCACAACCACATTCACAGCAGGCTTGGCCCTGAGAAATACAGAATGATCCAGGACACGTGGAGTTGAAATAGACATGGTGGAATCAGCATCTCAGCACAGGACGTGACCTTGGAAGCCCTCTCTTCACCGTCCTGAGTAATGATTTGAACTCTGGTACAGACGGTGAGGTCACCACCTGACAGGGCCACCTATCTCATTCTTGGGCAGATCAGGCTGCTAGGGCTGAGCCTGAATTTGCTCCCAGGTGACCCACCCACAGCTCTGTCCTGGCTCCTCCAGGAGCTGAACATGTAAAGTGATCAGGACACACATACAGAGGCTTAACCCAGCCAAGGACAGCTTGATCTTTGGCCAAAGGGGTCTGTCTTCCTCTAGGGAAGGGTCAGGCACCAGGACGCAGGAACAGATGGAGCTGCTCGGCTCACCTCAACCCACTTCAGTTCACCCACGTGACCAAGAGGTATCCAGTCTGCTCGTGGAGGAGGGGCCAGTCAGGGACAGGGGCAGACAGGCAGGAACACCCACTGGGAAGGAGGCTCAGAGGGGCCCTAGGAGAAAGAATGATGCCCCTTGGGTCCCCAGAGATGGGGAAAATCCAATCATGGCCTCAACTGCAAGGAACAGGGCACATACACATGCACAGACACACACAGATACGCACAGACACACACACATACACATGCACAGACACACACAGATACGCACAGACACACACACAGACACACACACATACACATGCACAGACACACACAGATACGCACAGACACACACATAGACACACACAGACACATACACACAGACACACACAGATACACACAGACACACATACACACACAGACACATACACACAGACACACACAGATGCACAGACACACACACAGACACACAGACAAAGGCACCCCATATCCCTCCAAGATAATACACAGCTATGAGTCTCAGCATCTGGTGCCCTCCTGCGTCCAGCCCTTCTACCCCTCTGGTCTTATTTCTTGCTGTTTTCTCAAATGCTGCATAGGACTGCCCTTCACTCCTGTTTGGGTTGGACAGGGTCATCTTAACTAGTGGCAGTTAGAGGACAAGTGAGTTGGGAAAAACCGAGGAAAAGTATCGCAAATCCAATACATCTGAACTGTGTGTCACCTCCCCTCCCTCTCTGGAGGCCCAGAGCGTCCTGTTGTCCTGGTAGAGTGGTCCAGGCTGGCTCCTGCCCCTGTCCAGGTTCCTCTCAATCCTGCCTCAAGGCTCACCCTCTCACCTCTCAGGTTGGTGTCCCTCCTTTCCTCTGAATTCTTGCCATTCCTGCTGGCATATCTGCTAATCCCTGGCTGGCCTCCCTGCATCTCCCATGCGGAAGCTTCTTCAAAAGAACTCCACACCCGCATATCCCGGAATAATTTCTGTTTTCCAGTGAGCAGGGAAATGCTAATTACTACCAGCACCTTCCTTGTCTCTTTTGAAACCTCCGTGTCAGAGCTGTGTGATAAAGGAACTAAATCCTAATTAATAACAGACAGCACCATTCTGAAATTGTGTTTCCCTGTTCTCAGAGATTATAATCAGCAAGGGAGGATGAGAGAGAGGTGGGAGGTGGGGGAGAAAACAAGAAAAGAAAGAAAACGGTTCTTCAGCTAGGGGAGGAATCACAGGGCTTTGAGAACACCCAGGCAGGCCCCTGGTGGTCCCTGGGAGGTGGGGGGAAGCAGGTGACCATGGGCGAGACCAATAAAACCTACAGAATTGGATTTTTGTTTCTAGACTACTGATATCTGGACACATTCCGCTCTCCATGTTGTGGTGGAAAGTTGATTTGTTCAAATAAAATAAAATGTGCTGTTGAGCGTTCCGTGTCCTGGGTACAAATCTGGAAAGGCAGAGAGCGGTGGTTTCCAAGTACAAACAGCTCTCACCCAGCTGCTGCCGTGCTCGTGGTGGGCAGGCCACTGCGGGTGGGATGTGGCTGCTAATGTCGCAGAAGCAAGTCCTTGATAATCACAGTGGGCCAGGTTTTCTGAGCTGCAGACTGACTCTGTGTCTGGCAGCCTGATGGGCCAGGCACTGGCATGGGGACAGCAGGGGGCTGGCATGGGGGGACACTGGAGGAAGGGCACTCCTGGCTTGGTGGCCATGGTCTCTGAATGTCTGCAGGCTTCTCAGGCCCTAGGGTAGAAATGCAGGAGGTAACAGGGAGACCTGGATTTCGCCAGCTCTGAGGCTCTCCTGCCTCAGAGGGAATCTGGTCTCTTGCAAGCTCCCTGAGATCCACAGTCAACAGGTCAGCTACGATCAGAGTGGGGAAGCAGCTCTGTTCTCCCTCCTGCTGCCACTGACCTGCACTTGGGAAGCCACAAGAAGGACTTCAAGGGCTTCAGTGGGGATGAAAGTGCCTAAGAGGCTGGGTCCTCATGACCTTTGAGCTGTCCGTCCTCAAGCTTCCTGAGTGGGACATGGTTCTTTCTATGCAGAAGCAGGGAGAATGCCTGCTCTCAGTTCAGCGATACGCTTTCTCCTGGGTCCTGAGCGCCTAGCAAGTGCCAGTCCGCAGCAGCAGTGTGATTAAAGAGCTAAACAAACAGGGTTTCTGCTCAGAGACCTAGAATCTAGGGAGTGACAGGAGGAGCTCAATTGCTCCTCCACAGTCCAACTTCGTAGGGGTAGAAATAACTGGCCCTGAGCATGCTATTGGTTCCACATACCTGCACAGGTACGTGCTGCCTCCTGCCAACACATTCCTCTGTGTGGGAGCTGTGTCTCTCCCGCCCTCCCTCCACCCCCCACTAGGGTCCTACAGGTGCCCCGGGCCCAGGTCCGGCTCTCGGGCCAACCCTGAGCTGATTGGTCTGTCTTGGGTCAGGTGTCTGCCTCAGTCCAGTCAGCTGTGGCAAGGGCGTGACCACACAACACGTGCAAGTGCGGGGCGGGGGTCGTCTCCGGGTCCAGAAGGGGTGGGGGTAGGGGTGATGGTAGGGGTGGGGGGTGGCACCCCTGGAAGGGACTGGCTGGGATCCTCACAACAGCCCTCGGAGGAGCTGTCTCCATGTTAGGGGGGAGGTACTGGAGAGCCTTAGAAGCAAAGTGCCCGACTACCTGGGTAGCAAAGTCTGGACTTGAGCCCAGCCTGTCTGACTTCAGCGTCATGCTCAGAACCACGCGCCATGCTGCCCTATTGCGACCAAGCCCTGTGCTGGGGACACAGAGGGAGGGCACACTGTCCTGCACAGTGCAGCCCCATCACGAGTCAGGGAGGTCGAGTCTTCACAGTTGGTAATGAAAGGTGTGGGTGTTTGGATGGTTCCTCTATTTAGACCTTATTCCATAGATGGGGAAACTGAGGCCCAGATTGGGGCAGGGGCTTGCCTGATGTGACAAAGCCCAGGTCTTCAAGGAGGAATGTGCGAGGCGAAGGAGGGTGGTCAGAAGCTGTGGGTGGGGCTGGCTTTGGGATGCAGCGGCTTGGAGCTTGGACCTGGGCTACTGTCCAGGGCCCAGCACAGGCTTGGGTGGGATTCAGGATCTTATGTGTGGGCTCCAGGAGGGTTAACTGGGCAGCCACGTGCAGGTGGATGGAGGGGAGAAGGGAAGGAAAGAGCTACTCCCTTGAATTCAGGTCGTGTGGACATGATGTCATGGCAGGTGGTTGAAAAGAAAAATACAAGAAAGCCACAGCAATAGCACCACCAACCTGGTAGAGTTTCGCTGAGAGTGGAGTTCAAACTGCATTGGAGACTCAGAGCTTTTAAAAATGAAACGTTATAAAGTTTACATTTTGCAGGAAGAGAAAGAGGGTGAGGGCCCAGTGCTGGGTGTGGAAGTCACTGGGAGGGACAGAAATAGCTTTTGTTTCTTATCTACTTCCAGGAATCCTATTAGGGGACAGGGCTGACAGTGACATCATTTCCGTGCTGAGGGCGGCCCCGCCTTCCTGGAGATAGTGGCCTGATTGTCCACATGTCCCAGAATCCTCCAGAACATAAGTGCCCTGGGAGCAGGGACTTCTTCTATCTTGTTCTCGGCTTATCTCCAGCGCAGCATCAGATGCTCAGTAAAGATTTGGTAAATGAATGAATGAATGTGAAATCACGTATGTTTTCCCCAACATTTCCACCAGTGGGGAAGATTTTCCTTCACTCTATGCTCATCCAGCCCAGGGGTTATGAACCCAATGTTCAAAGTAAAGAGCTCAGGTTTAGACAGGTTTAATGACTCACTCATTTCTTTACAGGGATCAACGGGGACTTAAACTCAGAACCTTGGGCTTCCAGCGTATTCTGTATTGTGTGCTAGGGGTGCTGCGCCATGCTGTGGGTCAGAGTGTAGACTCGGGGCACAGGCAGACCTGGTTGAAGTCCTGACCTGCCTTTTCACAGGTGTGTCATGGTAGGTGGCTTGGGCCTCAGTTGTGTGTGAGTTAAGTGAGAAATGAGTGTGGAACAGGGGTCCTCAGCCTGGGCACTACTGATGTATTTGGGCCGGATAATTCCTCATTGTGGGGACTGTTCCGTACATCATGGGGTGATTAACAGCATCCCCTTCCTATACCCACTAGATGCCGGTAGCTCCTCCCACCCCCGGATATGACAAATGAAAATGTCTTCAGATGCGTCAAAAATTTCCTCTGGGGGAAGCATGGCCCCTGCATGGGAACCGCTAGAGTGGAGCACCTAGCCCAGTGTGGGGCACAGGGGACTGTTACTTTATTATCGTTATTATTATCAGGATGATTGTCCATGGGGGCAGGGGCCTCATCTGTCTTGTTTACTGCAGCGTCCTTGGGGCCTGCCCTGGCCTGGCACATAGTAGGTGCTCAGTGCATGGGACTGCAGCCCCCAGGCTCCACTGCCAGCAGCCTGGGGTCTTCTCTGTGCAGCCAGATGGCTTCTCCCTGATGCCCCATCTGCCAAAAAAACAGCAGTGGACTCTCAAGGAAGGAGCAGTTTCTTGGGATTTTCAGTCTCTCTCTCTGTTCCCGTTCTCACTCTCCAGTACTGTGCCAGCTGGACTCTGGCAGAGCTGGTGGCAAAATGACAGGGATCCAAGGTTTCAGGCCTTTTGCTCCGACTTTTATCCCCCGATTTCATGCAGCTGCAGCTCTCGCTGCCACTCAGCTGGAGAAATGTCAAAACTATATTAAATCATAGGGCATGAGTGAGCAGCAAGATGACACTTGTCACCCTTGTTTCCAAGGCTCTTGCGCCCCGACTTGGCCTGTCTTGTGCTCTGAGGGCTTTGCTCATTTCCCCTGCCCTGCTCCATAATCACATCTGTGGAATTCGAAGTGACTTTCCTGGAATGAGACCTGGAGGAGGCGGGGTACGTTTGTCCACAAGACATAGCAAGTGGTGGCCAACATGCCAGACCCAGGAGCCCACACCAGGGTGGTGCAGGGGCGCAGGGTCCAGCAGAACCGACCTTTAAAGGCAGCTGATGGCTGGAGTTACTTTTTCCCCTTTAAATTGTATTAATATATTTTAACCGCTTGATCGAAGTATAACTGATATATGATGAACTGTCCTATTTAAAATGTTCAATTTGATGTTTGACATATATATAAACACCCATGAAACTATCCCCACGATTAAGATGGTGAACAAATCCATCGCCCCAAACTTTCCCTGTGCCCCTTGGTAATCCCCCCAATCCACCCCAATCAACTGCCCTCTGCTGATCTGTTTGTCGTCTCTATAGATCAGATTTCATTTTCTAGAATTTCATATCAATGGAATCATGCAGTGTCCACTCTTTTGTTCGGACCAACTTCTTTCACACAGCTTAATTATATTGAAATTTACTTAGGTTGTTGTGTATATCATTCATTCCCTATGTTTTTAATGTTGAGTGGTATTCCAGCGTATGGATGTGCAACAGTTTGTTCATCCATTCACTTGTTAATGGGCGTTTGAGTTGTTGCCACTTTTGGGACTTCTATGAATAAAACTGCTATGAACATTTTTGTACAAGCCTTTGCATAGAAAGTGCTTTCCTTTATTTGGGACAAATACCAAAGAGTGCAATGACTGGATCATATGGCAGGTGCATGTTTTTTAAGTTTTTAAGACACTAACATATGTGCCATCTCCCAAAGCAGTATATAGCACTAGTGTATAAGTTTTAGTTCCTCCATATCCTCACCAACTCTCAGTCATGGTAACTTGACCTAATGTCTAATGATAATGTCTTTTCCCTAATGTCTAATGACAATGAATGTCTTTTCATCTACTTACTTGTCTTCTTTGTTGTATTTTTTAGCAAAGTTCCTGTTCAAACCTTTGGTCACTTTTTATTGAATTGCTATTCTTCTCATTATTGAGTTTTCAAATTTTGTACATATTATGAATACAAGGCCTTTGTTAAATATATGGTTTGTGAGTATTTTCTCCCAGTCTGTGGCTTTTCTCTCTCTCTCCCTTTTTTTTCTGAAGGGCAGAAGTTTTAAATTTTGATTGAGTCCAGTTCGTTAATTTTTTCTTGTATGTTTGTGCTCTTGGTGTTGCATCTAGCAAATCTTGGCTTAACCCAGGGTCACACATATTTTCTCATGGTTTTTTATCTAGAAGTTTTATGGTTTTAGGTTTTGTATTTAGACCTATAATAAATGTGGAGTTAATTTTTGTAAATGGTGGGAGGTATGAATCAAGATTCTTTTCATTATTTTTTTGACAGGGTGTCATTCTGTCACCCAGGTTGGAGTGCAGTGGTGGGATCATGGCTCACTGCAACCTTGACCTTCTGGGCTCCAGTGATCCTCCCACCTCTGCCTACCAAGTAGCTGGGACTACAGGTGCAGGTGCATGCCACCAGGCTGAGCCAATTTTTGTGTTTTTTTTTTTTTTTTTTTGTACAGACAGGGTTTTGCCATGTTGCTCAGGCTGGTATTGAACTCCTGGGCTCAAGAAATCCTCCCATCTCAGCCTCCAAAAGTGCTGGGATTACATGTGTGAGCCAAAGTGCCTGGCCAAGGTTCATATTTTTGCACATAGACATCCGATTGCTTCAGCATGATTGTTGAAAAGACTATTTTTTCCCAGTGAACTGTCTTTGCACCTTTATCAAAAATCAGTTGTCTCTATGTGGGGATCTATTTCTAGACTCTGTTCTGTTCCATTGCTTACTTTGACTATCTTTCCATCAACACCACACTATCTTAATTATTGAAGTTTTATAAAAAGTCTTGAAATCAGATAGTGTTAGACCTCTAATTTTTTCTTCTTCTTTTTGGCCATCTAGGTCCTTTGCATATCCATAGGAATTTTAGAATCAATTTGTCAATTTCTATTGAAAAAAAAAAAGACTATGGGGATTTTGCCTGTGATTGCATTGAACCTATTGATCAATTTGGGGAAAAATTGACGTATTTACGATATGGAGTCTCCCAACCAAGAGTATCGTGCCTCTCTGCATTGGTCAGGTCCTCCTCAATTTCTCAGCAATGTTCTGTAATTTTCAGAGTTCAGTTTTAGCACATCTTTTGACAGATTTACTCCGATTTTATATTTTTATAGTATTATACATAGTCTTTAATTTTAATTTCTGGTTTTCTTTGCTAGTATATAAAAATACAATTATTTTTCATATATTAATCTTTTACTTTGCAACCTTGCTAAACTCACTTATTCATTCTAGTAGCTTCTTCTGTAGTGTCCATTAGATTTTCTACAGAGGCGATTATGACATCTATGAATAAAAACAGTTTTTATTTTTTCCTTTTCAATCTGATTGCTTTTGTTTCTTTTTCTTGCCGTATTTCTTACCTAGACCAGTATGCGTTTGTATAGATGTGGTGAGAGCAGGTGTTTTTCTCTTGTTCCTGATCTTATACTATTTTGCTGTTAAAAACTATGTTAGCTCTAGGTGTTTCATAAATGCTCTTTGTCTATTCGGGGAAGTTCCTAGTTTGCTGATCGTTTTTCTAATTAATATTGAATTTTATTTAAAAAGTTTGACATCTATTGTGATGATCATACGGTTTTCCTTTTTCAGTTTCTTAATGTGAATTACGTAGTTTGATTTTGAAATGTTAAACTAACCTAGAATAAACCTCACTTGATCATGATGTATCACCTTTTTATTATTGTTGGATTTGGCTTGATACATTTTTGTTATGAAATTTTCTGTTTATGTTCACAAAGGATATTGGTCTGTGGGTATTCTTTTTGTAAATGTCTTTGCCTGGTTTTGTTATCAGGTTGATGTTGGGCCTATAGAATGAGTAAGGAAGTGTCTCCTCCTCTTTTAATTTCTGGAAACGTTTGCATATGCTTGGCATTAATTCGTCCTTAAATAATCAGTTAAGTTCTCTAGTGAAGCCATTTGGGACTGGAGTTTTTTGTGTACAGAGAAGTTTATAATTAAAAATTCAATTTTAAAAATATCTACCATGTCTACTTCTTGATTGGACTTTGGTAGCTTGTGTCTTTCAGGGGGTTTTCTGATTTCATCTAAGTTGTCTAATTTATTGGCATAAAGTTGTTCATGATTATCCCCTCGTTATCATTTTGTATATTCCGAATCCTGGCTATGTCATGTTTCTCAATTTGATGTTAGTAATTTCCATCTCCTTCCCCGCTCTGTTGCTCTCTCATTTCTAAACTGCCTGTCTAGAGGTTAATCAATTTTATTGACTTTCTTGAAAAATCAGTTTTTGGTTTTGCTGATTTCCTGTGTCAATGTTCTGATATCTATTTTGTAGGTTTCTGCTCTGTCCTTTACTCTTCCTTTATTCTGCTGAATTTGGGTTTAATTAGTCTTTTCCCCCTTAGTTTCTCAAAATGGAATTTAAAGTCATTAATTTGAAATCTTTTTCTTTTCAAATACAGATGTTTAATGCTATAAGTTTCCCCTAAGTAACAGTCCCCAAATTTTCATATGTTGTGTTTTTATTTTCATTCATTTCAAAATACTTTTAAGTTTCTTGCTGATTCCTTCTTCAAGTCAAGTCATTTTAATTTCCAAATATTTGGGGGACTTTCTCAGGTATCTGTTATTGAATGTACTTACGTGGAGACCAGAGAATATATTTTGTTTATCTTGAATCCTTTTACATTTATTGAGGCTCGTTTTACAGCCCAAGGTCTGATCAATATTATAAAATGTTCTATGTCCACTTGAAAAGAATGTACACTCTGCTGTTCTTGGTTGTAATGTCAGTTTAGGTCAGGTTAGTTAATAGTGTTGTTCAAGTCTTCTATATTCTTACTGACTTTTTAGCTACATACTTTAATCGGTAATTGAGAGAAGGGTATTGAAAGGTCTCATTATAATTTTGCATTTGTCTATCCTAGATATGGGATTTCTGGGTCATATGGCAAGGATATGTTTAGCTTGTCAAATCATTTTCCAGAGTGGCTGAACTATTTTGCATTCTCACCAAAAATGTATAAAAGTTCTAGATGATCTGTTTCCTTGCTAGCATTTGGTATTTTATTTTAGCCATGCTAATGGGCATATTGTGGAATCTCACCGTGGTTTTAATTTGTATTTCTCTCATATCCAGTCCTGTTGAGCATCTTTCCGTGTGCTTATTTGCTGTCTGTCTATGCTCTTTCATAAAACATCTCTTCATATCTTTTGCCGGTTTTCTAATTGAATTGTTTGTTTATTTAACTGTAGAGTTTTGAGAGTTCTCTATATATTCTAGACATTAGTCCTTTGTTGGATATGTGTTTTGCAAATATTTTATCCTCCTCTGCAGTTTGTCTTTTCATCATTTCGATGAAGCCTTTTGAAGAACAAGAGTTTTTAATTCTGATGAAATCCAATTCATCAAATTTTCCCTTTACAAATTATACTCTTGGTCTCAAGTCTGAGAACTCTGCCTAGCCCTAGATTGTGAAGATTTTTTCCCTAGGTTATGTTCTAAAACTTTTATAGCTTTGTATTTTACACTTAAGTCCATGAATCATTTTCAGGTAATTTGGTATAACATATGAGACTTTGCATGAAGTTTTGTTGGTTTTTCTTGGCCTATGAATGTTCAATTGTTTCAACAGCATTTGTTGAAAGGGCTGTTTTTTCTTCATTGAATTACTTTTGTACCCATGTCAAAAATCAATTGGTCATATTTTCGTAGGTTTATTTCTGAGTTCTCTGGCCTGTTCCATTGATCTGTATGTCTATCATTCTTCAGATATCTTTCCCCACATTTTAATTACTTGTTTTCTTTTCTTATTGCTGAGTTTTGAGAGTTCCTTATATAGTTCGCATACAAATTCTTTGTTGTATATGTTGTTTGCAAATATTTTCTTCCACTCTGTAGCTTATCTTCATTGTCTTGATAGTCTTTGGCAGAACAAAAGCTTTAACTTTTGATGACATCCAATTTATCAGTTTTTAATTTTATGGACTATGCTTTTGGTGGTGAAGAGTTCACTAAGAATCTGACATCGTATTCTAAAAATTGTATAGTTTTATGCTTTCTGTCTTTATCTGTAATCTATTTTTGAGTTAGTCTTGTATGAAATGTGAAGTTTAAGTCAAGGTTATTTTGTTTGATTGTTTATGGATGACCAATTTTTATAATACCATCTAAGAAATATTATCCTTTCTCCATTGAATTGCTTTTATCTTTGCCAAAGATCAAGTGGTTGTATTTGTATGAGTTTATTTCTGGATTGTCTACCCTGTTCTGCTGATTTAATATGCCTCTCTTTTTGCCAGTATCACATTGTCTTAATTACTGTAGCTTTATAAGAAGTCTTAAAATCAAGATGTGATTCCTCCAACATGGTTTTTTCTTTCCAAAATTGTTTATCTATACTAGTTCCTTGGTCTTTTCATACAAATTTTAGAACCAACTTCCTTATATATGTAAACAATTTTTCCTTAACTTTTGATTGGTATTGCATTATGTCACTTGGGGATCTCTTCCAATCTATGAACATGGTATGTCTTTTTATTTATTAAAGACTTTAAAAAATTTCTTTCAACAGCATTTTGTAGTTTCTAGCATATAAATACTATGCACGCTTTATTAGATTTATACCTATTTATTGCATTTTTCTTGGGGCTATTGTTAATAGTGTTTGTTTTCAAAGAAATTTTCACTAGATACAAAGTTATATGTTCATCATTTGTGTGTGTGTGTGTGTGTGCGTGTGTGAATTATCTTTCAAAAAATAAGAAAAGATCTTACATTTCTGGTGCTTTTTATTTTTTTGTGTGTAGATACATATTTTCATCTGATATCATTTTCCGTCTGCCTGAAGGACTATCTTTAATATTTCTGTATTGAGGATTTTTATATGTCTGAAAAAAGTTTTTATTTTACCTTCACTTTGAAAGATATTTTTACTGGTTATAGAATTATAGGTTCACAGATATTTCTCTTTCAATACTCTAAAAATGTTGTCTCACTTTCCTCTTGCTTTTATTGTTTCTGAGAAGAAATAGGTTGCCGTTGTTATCTTTGTTCCTTTGTACTTAATTTTTGTTCTCTGTTGGCTTTTAATATATTCTTTTTATCACTGGCTTTAAGAAATTTCATTATGATGTGCTTTTTGTCCTTTTTTGTGCTGGGAATTTGTTGAGATTCTTCAGTCTCTGGGTTTACAGATTTCACCAAATTTAGAAAATTTTCTGCTATTATTTCTTCAAGTATTTTTTTCTGCTCCACCCCCTTTCTCTTTCCCCTCTGGGGACTTGAATGACCAGTATATCAACCTGCTTGAAGTTGTTTCACAGCTCACAGATGCTCTTTTCAGTTTTGTAAATTTCTTTTTTCTCTCTGTATTTTATTTTGGATAGTTTCTATTGCTATACCTTCAAACTTACTAATCTTTTCTTCAACACAGTATACTTTTCATCTCAAACACTGTAGTTTTCATCTCTTGAATTTTTATTTGGCTCTTTTTTGTTTTTCTGAGATGGAGTCTTGCTCTGTCTCCCAGGCTGGAGTACAGTGGCACGATCTCAGCTCACTGCAACCTCTACCTCTTGGGTTCTAGTGATTCTCCTGCTTCAGCCTCCCGAGTAGCTAGGATTACAGGCACCCACCATCATGCTTGGCTAATTTTTGTATTTTTGTAGAGATGGGGTTTCACCATGTTGGCCAGGCTGGTCTTGAGCTCCTGCCCTCAGGTAATCCACCTGCCTCAGCCTCCCAAAGTGCTGGGATTACAGGTGTGAGCCACTGCACCTGGCCTTGTTTGTCTCTTTAAAAGATATTTTCTATGTCTTTACATAACTTTTTGAACATATAGAGCACAATGTTAAGAGTAGTTTTAATGTCTTTGTCTGCAAATTCTAACATCTCTGTCAGTTTAGGGTTGGTTATAATTGATTGATTTTTCTCCTCATTATGGGTCATATTTTCCTGCTTTGTATGCCTGGCAATCTTTAATGGGATGCCAGATATTTTCAATTTTACCCTCCTGGGGTGGTGAATGTTTTTGTATCCTTGTAAGCATTCCTGAGCTTTGTTCTGGGACCTAATTAAGTTGCCTAGAAACAGTTTAAGCCCTTCAGGTCTTTCTTTAAAGAATTGTTAGGTGGGACCAGGGCAGCGTTCAGCCCAGAGCTAATTTTCCCTACTCACAAGGCAAGATTCTTCTGAGAACTCTACTTAATGCTCAGTGAATTGGAATATTTTCCAGTCTAGATAATAGGACCAGCTCTGTCCCCAGCCCAGTGCAAACACTGGGAACCATTCCCTCCAATCCTCTTGAATTATTCTTTCTCAGTCTCAGCTCTTTGCTTCACACGTGTATGCAGATTGGTGCTCAGTAAAATACTCACCGAAGGTCCTCTGCAGATTCTCAGAGCTTTTCCTCTGTGCAGTTTTCTCCTCTCCAGGGTTCTGTGCTGTGAAATCTAGCTGCCTTATTCTGCCAAAATTTCAGCTTCATCTCCTTAATTCAGGTGTCCACTGGCTCCACCTCTTTCTCCCTTCTCATGCTGTGAAACTCTCAAGGCTGTAAGCCAGAGCGGCCATGGGCTGACCTTATCACATTCCTCTCTCAGGGATCACTCATCATTGCCTGAAGTTCAGTGAATTGAAAACTGTTGCTTCATTTATTTTGTAACAAAGTCTGGAGGATAAATCTAGAAACTGTTATTCCACCCTAGCAGGAATGGAAGTCTGGCACCTGGGTTTCCTGGCTGCTATGAAAGGTCAGGGCAGAACTCTTTCCCTTTCCAGGACTGAACAAAGTGAACATCTTCAACTCTCCATTAGTCATTGGCTTTGAGTCTTGTTCCTGCAAGTATGTGTCTTCTTGTGGGCCATTCACAGGATTGGAGTTTTTCATGAATAATACTGCACCTTCTCACGTCTCAGATACTGTGGATTTTTAAAGGTCTGTCATCAGTTTAGCAACAGTTTTTCAGTGAACAAGAGATTTAAAGGTCTATCATTAGTTTAGTAATAGGTTTTCAGTGAACAAGAGACAAGAAATGTATTTTTCAGTTGTAAGACACATTCCACTCTTTCTAAAAAATAGACTTTATTTTTTAGAGCAGTTTTAGATTCACAGCAAAATTAAGCAGAAGGGACAGAGACATCCCATATACTCCTGCTCTGACATGCACAGCTTCCCAGTTTATCAAAATCCCACACCAGAGAGACAGATTTTTTACAACTGATGAACTTACATTGACACATCATTATAAGCCAAAGTCTATGGTTTACCTTAGGGCTCACTCCTAGTGTTGTACATTCTATGAGTTTAGACAAATGTATCATGACATGCATCCACCATGACAGTATCATACAGAATAGTTTCACTGCCTTAAACATCCTCTGTGCTTCAGCTATTAACCCCTCCTTCATCCCCAACTCCTGGAAACCTCTGATCTCTTTACTATCTCCATAGTTTGCCTTTTCTAGAATGTCACATAGTTGAACTCATGCAGTATGCAACCTTTACAGATTGGCTTCCTCCGCTTAATAACATGCATTTAAGTTTCCTTCATGTTTTTTTCATGGCTTGATAGCTCATATCTTTAGTGCTAAATAATATTTCATTGTCTGGATATGAAATGGTGTCATCTGTCTCAGGAAGTACCTGAAGTTTGTTGTCCCATGCTAAGGAAATCGAAGATGTGGACACACAAGGAGTGAGTTTATGAGCTGAAAGTTGAGTAGGCGAATGAAAGAAGAGAGCTTCCTTGTGCAGAGGAAGGGGTCCTGAATGGGTTTCCGGGTTTGGGGTGAGATATGTTTGGTTTTATAGATGTGCTTGAGGAGGTGGTGTCTGATTTACATAAGGCCTAGTGGACTGGTTGGACCAGGTGTGCCATTTACATAGCTTGTGAGAAGGCTGGCCATCCTACCCTAATCTTTTATTATGCAAATGGGTTTTTTACCTGACTGGTGCCATGTTGCCTGCTTTTCTTTGCACATGTGGCAACAAAGAAAAGGGAAGAGGGAATCTTCATGTTAAATATATCTGACTTCCAGGTTTCCCTTTACTATTGGAACAACTGCTGGCATTCACCTATGCAGGCTTCCAGCTTGCTCATCTATACTTGCAGCTTGACTTTTCAGGCTGCTTTTTGTTAGATAAGAAACGATTTGGGGGCTACTTTTTATTAAAAGAAAAACCTTACCAAGGACTCTTTAACCTTCACTAACTGCCTAAATAATTTCTTTTTCGCCCTGTATCAGATGTACCACAGTTTATTTAGCCATTCACCTGCTGAAGGACATCTGGGTGCTTCCAAGTTTCGGCAATCATGGGTAAAGCTGTTATAAACATTCATGTGCAGGTTTTCGTGTGGACCTAAGTCTTCCACTCCTTTGAGTAAACACCAAGGGGCATGATTACTAGATGGTAAACGTATGTTTAGTTTGAGGGAAACTGCCAAACTGCCCTCCAAAGCGGTTGTACCATTTTGCATTCCCACCAGAAATTAATGAGAATTCCTTTTGCTTCACATCCTTACCAGCATTTGCTGTTGTCCACGTCCTGGATTTTGGCCATTCTAGTAAATGTATAGTGGTAGTTCATTGTCTTCATTTGTATTTCCTTGATGACATATGATATGGCGCATCTGTTCATATGATCATTTGCCATCTTTATCTTCTCTGGCAAGGTGTCTGTTAAGGTCTTTGGCCAGTTTATTAAATGGGCTATTTGTTTTCTTACTGTTGCTTTAAGATGTAGACCAAAATTAAGATGTGGAGGGAGAAATAACTTCATACATGTTTATTAGAAATCGCGTTTGAGGATCAACCCAGGAAGACACATCAAAAAGCTAGGTGTGTTCCCAAGTCTGTTACAAGTTGGAATGCTTTTACAAAAAAGTTTAGGAAAAGGGAGGGGACTCCATATCAGAGTTGCCCATTTCCATTGGAGGGTAGAATACAAAATTTATCATCATTGGCTACAGATGCCACATACAGGCTAAGAAGTTTTGTGTACAAGACAATAAGTAAAATTTCCTGATTCAGAAACAAATCAGTGTCCTTTTCGATGTCAGTAGGTTATGTATTAATCTGTCAACAGTTTGAGGAAGTAACAATAACATTTGGGGGGACTCACAAGTAAGATTCTTTTTTGTGTGTGTGATGGTCTTGCTCTTTCACCCAGGCTGGGTTACAGTGGCAGGCTCATGGCTCACTGAAGCCTTGACCTCCCGAGCTCAAGGAATCGTCCCACCTCAGCTTCTCAAGTAGCTGGAACTACAGGCATGCACCACATGCCCAGCTAATTTTTGTATTTTTTTGTAGAGACAGATTTTTGTCATGTTGCCCAAGCTGATCTCCAACTCCTGGGCTCAAGTGATCAGACTGCCTTGGCCTCCCAAAGTGTTGGAATGACAGGCATGAGCCACCGCACACAGCCGTCTCCGTATATGTTGAGTAACAGCTATTTATGAGATTGTCTGTTGCAAATATTCTTTCTCAATATATGGCTTGTCTTTTCATCCTCTTTATATTCCATTTTTTAGAAATGTGAAAATGCAAAAAATCTTAAGGAAATGCAGAATTAATAGCTAATGTAGTCGAGGCGTCCACTCTATGTCAGGCCCTGGCTCAGAGCTTTGCACGCATTGTCTCACTTAATCCTTCCAAGGACAATTGTGAGGTGGGTGCTGTTATGCTGTGCCTTTGAAAGATGAGTAAGTGAGGCTCAGAGGGGTTGATCTCATGCCCGCGCTACCCTAGCTAGTCAGTAGCAGAGCTGGGACTGGAGATGAGGATGGCTGGGTGCTCCCAAAGTCCAGGTGTGCAAACTCCGGGTCCTGGAACCCTTTGTGGGTCAACACACAGGCACAGAGCTGAGGCCCCAGAGCAGACGCAGGTCACCCTGGAGCAAGCTCACCCTCCTTCCTCTCCCATGCCTGCCTCTCCTGGGCTCAACGCAGATGGTCATCTGCCTAACTCACGCCTTGCTCTGTTGAAATTCATGTCTTGGCACTCTTGACTGCTTCTGGAATTGGGGGAATACAAAGAAAACAAACGTGATTTAATTTTTAAAACGACACCTTTTTCTTCAGATGAAATTGTAGTTCTCTGAAGTGTAGTGCTTTATTTTCTTCACTTCGAAAGAATATGTCTTATTTTTCATGGTGAATCTTAGGACACCCGTCCTGCAGTATGGTGGGAGGGGCCTGGGGTCCTTACTAGACCTGCCCTGTCCCGAGTTCTCCCGGTCATCAATCTGACAGGGCAGAGGGGTGTCTACTGAGGCACCGAGTGTGCCCAGCAGGAGGTATCATCCTGCACCTGCTGGAGGGGCAGCCCCAGGAAACTAAAGGAGCCCTGGCCTCGAGTGGGAGAGGGAGGCTGAGATCTTGACTCAGCAGCTTCTTCTCTGCACTGCCTGTGATCCGGGCCCTGTGCTTCACCTTTTCTGTGTTAAATCATTTAATCCCCCCGCACGCTCTGTGTCGTAGGTGTCATTACTATCTCTGTTTTACAGATAGGGAAACTGAGGTGGAATTTACTTGTCCAGGGCCAAATAGCTGTTATGAATGGAGCAGGAGACGAAGCCCAGGCTGGGTGTGGCTGAGGGCTCCTGCAGTGAGGATGAAATCGAACCTCAGCGGCTGACCATCCTGTGATCGGTCACTTGTAAAACGGAGAGGATGACACTTCCTTGGGGGATGGTGACAGGGAAGATCAGCGGAGGGCCCCTGGGTGCCTACACCTGTCAGGGCCTGGGGGCTCCTAAGGGCAGCCTTGTCCAACCCCTGCTGTTCCTCTCAGGATACGTGTCAGTGGCTGTAGTCAGCGCCTGGAGAGGCTGGGCGAGGTAGGACACACCAGGCCAGAGGCAGGGCAGGGGAGGGCAGGGTCTCCTGCTTACACCTCCCTCCCCTGAGGCAGCCATAACCGCTAACTCAGACACGGCCACACAACGTGCTGAACCTCCGCCCAGCACACAGTGAGTGCTCAGTCAGGGTTGGCTACGTTTGCCCTTTGTGGAGGGCTTTCAATGTAAACTCTGCAAGAGGGTTTTGTGCTTTGTCTATTGCTGGTGTGTTTCCACTGTAGATCCTCAGCCGGGCTCAGGCCCTTCCCTGCCTGGCTCAAGGAGGTGTCTGCAAATCCTGCCTGGGGCCTCCCTCCGGTTCCTGGCAGCTCAGCAAAGTCCATTGTGGCGCTGGGGCTACAAAATGTGTCTGAGCTGCTGCCTCCTGTGCATTGTCACCGAGACACTGGGGTCCGTCTCCCCCATCATTCTCTGTCTCACACATAGTCACACACACAAACACATACAGGCACTCACTCAACCACACCCATGACACTTCACAAACGACAATCATACACACATGACACACAGACCACACGTTCCCACAAACCATGACACACACACACACGTGCACACACACTGACACCATGCACTCAGACATACACATACACTTACACACATATGCACACTCACATTCACACAACACACATACACACACATGCACACACATTCACACAACACACATGCACACAGTCACATTCACACAACATGCACTCACACACATGCACACTTGCATTCACACAACACACGCACACACGTACACATGCAGACTCACATTCACACAACACACACAATCACACACATGCACACACATTCACAAAACGTGCACTCACACGTACACATGCACACATTCACAACACGTACTCACACATTCACATACACTTACACACATGCACATTCACATTCACATAACACATACACACATGCACACTCACATTCACACAACACACGTACTCACACACACATGCACACAACATGCACTCATACATACACACACATGCACACTCACATTCACAACACACACACGTACACACTCACACACACACATGTACATGCAGCAGGATCTGAGCTTTTCCAACTCTCGAATGCCCCCACTCCTGCCCACGTGGTTTTCTGGCCTGGAGCCTAGGTAGAATCATTGGCCAGGAACCCAGGGACTCCAGGAAGCACCTTCCTCCCTGCATGAGCCTCTCTCCTGGGTGATTCTTAGTGACCACTTGATGCCCCCTTTCTTCAAAATGGGAGATGCTGCCCTGGGGGAACTAGGCACCTGTCCTGCCCCTCTTCAGCCCCTCTCACCCTGCAGAGACAGAGCAGATTTCCAGGATCTATCCTGCCAGTGGTTCTGATGTGTGAGGGGCACGGACCCCACATACGGGCTGGACTCCAGCGGGAGACAGAAGATGCTGGCAGGGAGGTGGAAAGCCCCACAGCCATTCATCCCTCTCTTCCACGTGTGATTCCCCGAAGGGCTGTCTCTGCTGGGGAGATCACAGCCTCCATGGGATGCCTGAGTTTCCCTTTCCCTGAGCTGTGTCCAATGTGATTAGGAATCTGCACTCTCCATATTCTTCAAGGGCATCTGGTCTAGGCATCTCATTTCTGCCCTAAGGAATGAGGATCAGAGAAGGGCAGTGACCTGCCCTAAGCCACACAGCACATTGGGACAGGTTCAGGACCATGGCATGGACCTCTTGACTCTGGCCTGAGTCTTTCCTTGACTCTGGCTGATTGCGACAACCCAGCCGAAGAAAGTGTGCTCTGAGCTGCGTGGGCATGGGCACGGGCACGGGCACGGGCATGGGCATGGGCACAGGCATGGGCACGGGCATGGGCACAGGCACGGGCATGGGCATGGGCACAGGCACTGGCATCAGTGCTGGGAGGGCCTCGGTGCCAAGCAGCCTCTTTTGTCTCAAGCCTGGCTTTTGTTTCTCTCTCTTAGGGATTCCAATTTGGGAAACATTTTTTGTCTGTTTTTAATTCTCTCATCTTTCATTGTGTTTTCTTTTCGGGTAATCTGTAGCTTGCAGGCACCCAAATATGACATGAACATTAAAATGAAATGCAGTAAAATGTAATTGAACATATTTCTTTCATGTCTGAGCAGTGGATTACTTTCCCTGATGTACCCCTATTTCCTCTTTGCTCCTTCCTCTTTCTGTCTGAGGTTTTCCTCCCCTCCCCAGAATCGCTGGGATTTGAATGGCTCCCTGGCCGTGGCTCAAAAGAGATTCACACAACGATCCTGATGCTACAGACCTCATCCCTGTGATGGATAAACCGCGTTGCCAGGGCTGAGGGGAGGGAACTATCAGTGTCTTCGTGGGCCTGGGTGGGGTCCCCACTGATGATGGGGAGGGTGGGGACCCGTGAGAGGGACTGGGAGGGTTTCCCTGGGTGCAGAGACCCTCCCGGGCACATGCTTCTGGTGGGTCCTTCTGTTGCTCTAGAGCTGAGGCTGCAGGTTTGTGATCCTGACTTGCAGCCAAAACAGCTATCGGGGTCCCCAGTGAGTGGTGAATCAGCAGATACTCCCCAGACACGGCCGTGGGCTAAGGTTCAGGTCAGGAGGGGAACGAGGCATTGGAGGAGGTGAGCAGGAAGGGTGCTGCTGCCTCAGCTTACCCACTGCGTGGCCTTGGACCCATGACCCCACTTTCCTGGGCCTCAGTTTCCCCATCTATAGTATGGGCATATATAGTCACAGCACAAGGGATTACGTGGAGGATTAAATGAAACGATGCCTGTGACATGCTCAGCACACTGCCTGGTACACGGTGGGTCCTGAGTGAATGGAGGCAGGTAATATTCATTCATTCACTCGCCCAGCCCATTGTGAGGCCTCCTATGTGCCAGGCCATGCACCAGGCATCAGGGAGAGAAGAATCAAACCTCCTGTCACCTGGGGTAGCTCATGGTCTAGTGGTGAGACTGGAACCACCTCTGGGAGAGGGACGTAGTGGTGTTTGCGGGAACGGGGAAGGGACAAGCAAAGTCAGCACCAGGGGAATCAGAGGAGGCCTCATGGAGGAGGTGACGCTCAAGCTGAGCCTGGAATGGGGCTTGAGTTCAGGGGGCAGGGGTGGGGGGGTGTTCCAGGAGAGGACAGCAGGGCAAAGGCAGGGAAGCATAAAGAGTAGGGGTGGAGGTGCCAGGGGTGGCCTGGCTGCGCCTGAAGCCTGGGGACTGTGGGGACAAGTGGAGGGAGGTGGGACAGGGAAGGCAGGTGGGGCAAGACCACAGTGGACCTGAGGGTGGACTTTGTCAGGCCGATGCTGGGAGCCATGGATGGTTGAGGGGCAGGAGAGGGCTGTGGTCAGAGCGTCAGGTCCTTCTGCAGACGGCAGCCTTGAGTGAGAGCCACAAGCGAGACAAAGTGTTCCTCCTGTCACCCCTGTTACTCAGGCTCCACCCGAGGCTTCACGGAGTGGCATCTGTGTCCCTGATGCGGCCTCAGGCGCTTGTAGGTGGAGACGTGTCCCCAAGTCCCTGAGTCCCCCAGGCTGTGGCTCAGGGCCCCCGGCTCTGCCTCCTTTCATCATGTTCACTCAGTTTGTTCTTTAGTCAACCTTCTCTGGACAGCACTCCTCCCTCCTCACCCCTCCCACCAGTGTTCACTGAGCTCCTGTGATGTGCTGGGCACCATTCTAGGGTCTACGGCCATGAACAAACAGATGACAGCCCCAGTCCAGAGCTCACAGCTCCATGGGGGCCCAGACGGTCACCAAATAACTGGAGACCTCCCCTGCTATCAGTGCACCCAGGTCGAGGTTGCAGGGGGCAACGTTTGTGTTTTGGGAGGGCTGAATACTTGACTCAGAGCCTGTACACAGTAGGTGCAAAGCAAATGCTGATTCTTTCAGAGGCCAGCCCGCTTGCTTCTTTACCACGATCATGTGACACGGCTGAATCACTCTCCCCCTCTAAGGTGGAGACCGGCTTTATTTACAAGTGGCCATTTGCCTCAAGGCCCCTTGGTGGACCCTCGCTGTCAGAAAGTGCAGCTCCAGCCAGAAGGTCCCTGGGCCTCTGGGCTGCCAGGCACAGGGGCACAGCAGGGCAGACCACAGGCCTCCCAATGCTGCTGGGGGCACTGTGTGGGCCCTGGCTGCTCAGCCCCATCTCCTGAGAGCAGGTGTGTGAACCCAGGGCTTCCTGCTGGGCGGGCACTGTGTGGTGTCTTGGCTCCACAGACACAGAAGTGGGGGACGCTACCGCATCCTCCTCCCCCCATGAGACTCTCAGTGACTGTCCCAATAAGAATGGCAAGAGGGAGATTTCAGAGCCACCAGAAACCTGGCAACGGGTGTTTCTCTATTGTTTCTTTCCCTTCAAAGGACTTGACATGGGGATATAGCAGGAGCTACAGTCACAGGCAGACACTAACAGTGTCTCGGGCTAAAGACCAAGACTCTGAGTCCCTGGTTCCACCTTAGGACCTGGGACCTGCCTCTCTCCAGCAGGGACACCAGGCATGGCTGGAGGGCAGCTGGGGGACAGACTCAGGGCCTGGTGGAACCTAGAGCAGGGCAAGCATGTGCTTTGATGGAGAGCAGCAGACCCAGGCTTTAATGGGAGCCTTTCCGCACACAGACCTCAGTGTTCTCTGAGCCTCGGGTTCCCCTTCTGTGCAGTGGCGGGGGGGCTATCAACAGGGCTGGTGAGCAGATGAAGGGGGACAGTGCTGGTGATGGGGACAGGGACATAGCAGATGTGCAGCTAGAGCCTGTCTTTCCTTCCTCAAGTCTGCCTGGTGTGTCCTGGGTACTTAGGGACTCAAGCATCCTCATTCACAGATGACAGTGAGGACAGAGCTGCTCAGTACAGGAACCGCAGGACCATCTATCCCTATAGGCCATGGTGATGAAGTTGCTCCCTCTGAGGACACAGCCTTGTGGGCATCAAAGGCTGTTCAGGTTTCTGGGGCCCCTGAGAAATGCAACTATCCCTGGGGTCTCACCCGAAGCCTCCATGAGCTGTGCACATCGAGACGGAGGGGCAGGCATCCAGGAGCAAGGTATGGGCAGAGACGGGGTGATGATGAGGGTGAGGGTGGCCGGGGTGGAGGAAGGGGGAAGAAGGCATTGGTGACAATAGCAGTAGCCAACACATCTCCACTTGCAGATGAGGGGACTGGGCACAGAGGGACTGAGCGTTTGTCCACCGTCACACATCACTGGTGTTCGAACCCAAGAGATCCAGCTGCACAGTCGGGCTCTCAACCGTGAACCTGAGGAGGGAGAATGTGGGCGAGGAGCTCTGGGGAGCCCACAGCCAGCCTGGCACAGTGCACCATCCTGCCCCCGTGTCCCCAGTGTGAGGTGACAAGCTGGGGCAGGGCTGTCATGCGTAGTACCAGTAATTGACAAGGGCAGAGTGCCCAGGTCTCTCTAAGGGGAAGGAGCTGCTCGAGGGCACCGTCTCAGACCGGGGAGGCATTGATCTTGCCACGGCGAACACAAGTCTATGTGTCAGGCCTATAAATCGCCCACTTAATGGCCCGGAGATGCCATGGTGGGGAGGCCGGGAGGGGTTATGGTCCCACTTGGACTGTTGGCATGTTTGTGGTCAGAGGAAAGCAGACACTAGGGAACATCTTAGAGGCATTTCTGCAAATCAGGGATCGCACATGGCCCTAGACCCTCTCCCCGGGGTCTGCAGGGTGGGCCTGGTGGGGAGGAAACAGCTGCCTCATGAGGTCCTACTATGTGCCATGGTGTCTGGTCGCCCTCATGTCTGTGGGCTTCTGGACCTGCAGCTCCCCAGGGTGGCAAATATCATCAAGTCTGTTATTTTTACAGAGGAGGAAATAGAGGTAAGTAACAAATGCCAAATCTTATGTTTGTCCAGTTTGGTAAACTCTTTACAGATATTTTAAAAGGAGGAAAAATGCTGTTTCTACAAACCCTCCCCGTGCTCCTCATGACTCCCAGGGAAGCAGAGAGGATGAGGGCTGTGCGGGTCTCAAACTGGCTCCCAAGCCCCTGCCCGCCGTGGCTGACTCTTCTCTCACACAGCCTTTCCCAGGCGCCAGAAATGTGAGACATCGGTGGGAAAAAGAACAACAACAAACAGACTCATCCATTTTGCCAAAAACTGGTTACCGTCCCTGGATAACCCACAATTATGTCAAGTGGTTAACAGAATTCTCTTGATGGAATGGGTCTTATTTCCTACCTTGATCCTACTTGCTGGGAAAACGAATTCCGTCAAATCTCTTGAAGTCGACTGTCAAAGTAAAGCATTTTGGGGAAGACAGATCTCTCACTCTGATGGCAAAATTCATTTGATTTGATTCTTTAATCCAGTCTCTGCTTGCAAAACCTGGCACTGAAATTTTAAAGCCTGTTCTCTCTTCTCCCTGTTGCCCCCTCTCTTGGTGCCCTGTCCTCCATCTCTTAGAAAATAATGCATCAAAGAATTGCAGCTGGTGTAATGATGACCATTTGGTTTCTCACGACTAGTTTTTAGGGAGAAAATGATAGGGCACAAAGCCTTTTCTTTCAGTGTCTGTTTGGGGAAGGGAGAGAGAGGCTCACTGTTAATGCCAGCAGGAATGAGAGAAAGGGCTCAAGGGGATAGGTGAGATTTTGCAGACCTGACACCTGCGGGAGCGGGAGGGACATCTGGGAGGGTGGCAGTGCCTCCATCATTGCTGAAGCAGGGGGTCAGTGAGCACTGATTGTCTTCTGATCCCTGGTTCCCACCCTGAACCCTCTTCTATGATCCATCTCCATGAACCTGTAAGCTTCTGTTGCATTTTACAAAGCACTTCTGCATCCATTACATTCATTTAATCATTAATTGACTCCTTGGCTCGTTCATGTATTCATGTTATGCAGCTCCTGGTAATTGGGGTTCGATGTGGCTTGTGACTCATGCGAAGCTCTGGGGTAACAGAGACTGACAAGACACAACCTTCCCCTGCAGAAGTCCAGGCTCTGATATAGGAGAGTGTGCACAGATAGCAGTGACCTGGTCTGTTGAGGATTATGAGGACATGAGTTGGGCACATAGTAGGTGCTTGCATCGTGATGGATGCATTGGGTACCAAGTAGCAGAAACCAACAATAGTGGCTCAAGCAATTGAGATATGCTCGGGCACAAAAAGATGTCTGGTAGGAGGTGGTTTCAGGGTTGCTGAGATGCCATTCCGTGTCTTCAGTGGTGGGGATGCACAATGGGCAGGCTGGTGACACCATGTCTTGGTCATGAATTGGCAACTCACATTCTTTGTGAAACAAGATACAATTATGCAGAACATAAGCATATGCTGATGAGGGATAATTACGCTGCACAGTTATAAATTTGTCAAAATATGCAAAAACCATTTCTGACAATTATACACCTACAGGCACACCCGTTTAATAACTGCTCAAGGCTCCTTGCCAGCACCATAATGTGAGCCTGGGTGCCACGTGGGATCTGAAACCTGCAGCCCAGCCCTGCTGGGGAGGCCTCCGCTGTCGCTGCTGCCAGCCCCACTCAGACCTGACCCATTGCCACCCTTCTTAGCCTTCTTGGCCCTCCCAGTTCCCCGGAGAGACAGCCTCATCATCGGCCCTTGTGGGGAGGGACTTGGGAGAGACCCTGAAGACCCTGGAGGGCAACAGCTGCTCCTGGACGTCACCACCGGGAAAACAGAGGTGCAGTGATCCCAGGGGGAAGGTTTCAACTCCCATCTTTTCATCCAAGGCCACAGTCACTGGTGCTGCTGCCTCTTAAGCGTCACTTACTGTTCACTTATTTGTTCATCCATTCAGCAGTTTTAACTGTGCATTGATTCTGAGCCAAGCCTGGTTCTAGGTGCTGAGGATGTAGCAGAGACCAAACTGCCATCAGGGTTGCTTTAATGGTGATTCCAAGGGCCAGACAGAGGCCTGGAGGTTTCGGAGGAGTCCTTTTAGCCCTGACATCATATCTCAGTCTGTCCCTGCATATGCTGCCATCACTTACAGTGAGGCACACTGCACTCTGCCATGCGCGGTCCCCATCAGGCTGTCAGGTACTCCCCTGCACCCATGAAGGGAGACACGGTTCTCCCACTCTTGAGATGGGGTACCGAGTGGTCCCGGAGCTAATGAGCAGCGGAACTAAGATTGAAATCCAGGCCTCTGCCCATGGCCCCATCTTACACCACCCCCATCCCTGTGCCCAAGATGCTGTTGTGGTGTTCCAGGGTCCTGCGACATTTAGGCTCTAAGAATCAGGTGGTGTCTCATTGAGACTACCCTACTGCTCTGTAACCTTTACGCCGTGATTGTGGCAATTATCTTAAGCTTTGCACAGATAATCTCCACTAATATTAACATATTATACCACTTTACTTAACATGTTCCAACTCTCATCTTCTGCAAGTGTAGCTGTCAGTGAATCTGTGAAAGGATACCTAAAATAATAAAAAAAAAAATTAGCTGGGCATGGTGGTATGCACCTGTGGTCCCATATTCTCAGGAGGCTGAGGTGGGAGGATTGCTTGAGTCCAGGAGGTTGAGCCTGCAGTGAGCTGTGATCATGAAACTATACTCCAGCCAGGGTAACAGAGTGAGACTCTGTCTTAAAAAAAAAAAAAAAGAAAGATAAAAAAGATACCTGTCCCCAGAATGCAAGATCGGTCCTCTGGCTTGAGCCCTCCCATTTCCCTTTGAGATCACGTCCACATCATCTTCAGCTGCTCCCATCTCCGGGCCCTCTCTAAATGTGAGTTTATGGCTGTCACGTAATGTTATCAGTCATGACAATGGCAATTAGAACAATTATGTTGAACCATAAACTCCAGCTGGATTTAGGATCCACAGTGAGTCACAGCCTCTCAAGCTGTGGAGGCCGCCTGTCACCCCAGACATGTCTGATGGGTTCTACCCAGCACACAGGGACTGGCTTAGTTATAAAGTTACAAAGTGACAGGTTCCAGGCTCATGCCGGCAGAAGGCACCGACCTTCTGGAGCAGTGCTGCTCTGTAGTCTCCCATTCCTACTCTGAGCCCTCATGTTCTCTCTCCTCTTTGCTGTCAGGACAGCATCTGAGTGTAAATTCCTGGGGGTGTCTCTTGGAGGGTGTTGTTGCATTTTGATTCTACACCCTGGTGGGGGAAGCCTGGTTCTCATTCAAGGCCTCTGAGCCCTGCCACCGATGCTGAGAGGCAGTGAGGTCCATTGCTTAGGCCATAGGCTTTGGGTGACTGTGATTTCCAGCCAGGACTCTCCTTCTTATTGGCTGTGAGACCTCAGGAAAGTTGCCTAACCTCTCTGAGCCTCATCATTCTCCCCCTCTGTGAAATGGGCACAGTAATACTGATGACATCAAGTGTTGTAAGCGCTGGATGAAATGAAGCAACTGGAGGCAGGTTTCTGGGTTCAAATGACACTTCCGGGACCCTCTTGGAGGTGACAGTCTGGGGAGAATGAAGGGCCTCGGCTCCTCCTCTGTACTGTGGTAGGTAACTGTGGCAGCCTCTCTGCATAGGATGCTGCAGGGACCCCACGACCTAATGTGAGTTAAAGGTCTGGCACACAATGAGCCCTTAAGGCACGTGAACTGGCATTGTTACTATTTTTCTGCCTGCAGGCAAACACCCTGCCTTATTCTTGTGCATCAAGCACCTGATGCAGGGTCTGGGCATAGGAAAGACTTGACGTTCACCAGAGCAGGAGGAGCACAGACCCAGGAGCAGATTGCCCAGGTTTGAAGTCCAGTTCCACCACTTCTGAGCTGTGTGACCTTGGGCAAGTTTTAAACCTCTCTGAACTTAAGTATCTTTATGTTTAAAATGGGGGTGGGAGTGGGCAATAATAGAGTCTCCTTCCTAGGGTTGTTGAAATAATTAAATGAATGAATGCATGAAAAGTGCTTAGCAGAGTGCCTGGCACACAGTAAGTGCTAAACCAGTGTTAGCTTTACTTTAGATTCCACGAGAATGTCACACAAAAGGGCCTCTAATAATCTCCTTTTCTGCCACCACTGCACTTAGAGATGAAGAAACTGAGGCCAAGGGATACTAAATTAAATGTTTGAGAACAAGACAGTATATGGCCGTGCTAAATTATGCAGAGCGGACAATTAGAGAACAAAACGATCTACGATAAAGGGCTAATTGGGTGGGACCGATGCTAAGTGGACCAGGAGTCTGATGAGGGAGAGAAAAATGCACCCTGGGATGAGGATGGCTTTGGCCAGGGCCCAGGTGTTCTTGTTAATAACATTGAGTTTTCTTTTAAAATAATAACTCACACTTACTGTAAAACGCTTGGAAAGCACAGGATATATAAAACATCATGTATAAATCACTGGCATCCCACTTCCCAAAGACAGTAGCTGTTAAAGTATTGATGCTGTTCTTCATTCTTTTTCATAAGTGATTTCCCATCGCTGGGACTGTGTTCTGCATGCTTCCTGTTTATCCTATTGGTGGGGGAGGAATCCTTTGACTTGAACAGTATGAAATGGCTAAATACACAACATCTGACACTGGACAGATGCAGTTGATAAGTTTATTAGTCATACACACAGCCCGAGGGAGGAGGATGCTTCATTTCACATATGGCCACATGAAACCTGCAATCAAGAGCAGAGAGGACCAGCAGGGGCCATGGGAGAAAGGCTTTGTAGTAACAAGAGGGTGAGGTACCTGCAGAAGAATGTAATTGGCTTAAATAACTTCACGTTGGCAGAGAGCTGAAGCCCATTAGGTGGGGACCAGGTGGAACGCAGCTGGCCTGGCTGATAGGGGAACTAGCTGGGTGGAGGGGACTTGCCTGTTGGGTGGGGGAATACCTGGTGGGAGCCCGGGAACTCACAATTAGGCCTTTGGGGTCCTGTGAGGCTCAAATTGTCATGGCAGCAGATGAAATTTTGGAGCTTACAATACGGTCAGGACAAGCTAGGATGAGGTTTGGCAACTCCACCTCACCCTAAAACAACAAAGGTGATTTCTCACCCTTATTGCATGTCCACTGTGGCCAGCAGGGAGGGTTTGGCTCAGCACCTGATGGAGGCTCCACTGTCTGAGGGTGTCAACATCTCTGCGCGTGCTACCACGGTCACTTCAGCAGGGCAGAAAGGACATGAGCATGGGCACTGGATCTCAAATGCTCCCACCTAGAAGGGACACTCACTACCTCTATGCACATTTCATTCACCAGTGCCAGTCTCAGAGCACCTAACAGGAAGGCCATGGGGAGCCGTCATTCTCCTGAGGACCCAGGAGCAGAGGTGGACGTCTGTGACCCTAGCTGTGTCCTCTTCATGGAGCAGATGCAGATTTGGGGATTTCTTACCTGACACTCCAATCTGACCAGTTTCCATCTCATTATATACTCTTGGAAATTGCCCATGTGATTGATGTTCTGTAATTTATTTAAGTAAACTCCCATTTTTAAAATCTGGATAATTTTTTTTTAACTCTCCTGAATAATGTTGCTATGGATTCTATTCTTGAATATTTCTCCTATAAGGAGATATTCAATAAAATGGTACGATGTTTTAAAAACTAATAATGCCCCATATTTACAGAGTGAATAATCCTTAAGTTCCATTGGTTCAACCTTAACATAAACCCAGATTCCGAATCTTCTCACCCCCTCCAGGCTCCCACCCTGATCCCACGGTCATCATGTTTGGACTGGTGCAGTAGCCTCCCGGCAGGCCCCTGGCTCCACTCACTCTCCACGCAGCAGCCAGTGTGATCCCGTGACACTCAGGGCTGAGCTCTCTGGTCTGCTTCTAAAGTCCTAGGCTCCTGCCTCATTGGGCACATCCAAGATGACAGTTTCCCCGGGCCCCGAGAGTCTCTAGCCCCCTCCCCACCTTGGCCCACTTCATCTCCTCTTCTACTCCCCTCCAGCCCCTCCAGCTCATTCCTGGACCTGGGACCCTTGCAGCTCCCAGCTACAGGCTCTGGCCCTGCCCTTGCATCAGCTGGAACTTCTCCCATGTCTGTCCTGTTCCCTGCCACCTCCACCCCCCTCATCCTTGTCTCACTGTCACCTGCTCTGAGAACCCTCCCTGACCCCATTTACAAGTGTAACCTCCAGCACTCCCTGCTCCCTCCCCTGCTTCCTTTTCCTCTGGCGCTCTTATGCATCCTGCGGTCCCATCTGATGCTCTGCATCTGTCTCCTTCTAGATCTGAGCTCCCCACACAGAAGCCTTATTTGGTTCTGGGCTTTCCCCTGCTGCCTGGGACAGCAAATGCCCAGTAGGCACCCAGTGAGTATTTGCTGAGAAAACAATGACTTCAGCCCTTCATGTCCTACAGGGAAGATATTGTCCTAAACAAGGGGCTGTCTCATTATTTCTCAAGGCAGCCCAAGGAAGCAGGTTCTAGGGATACCCATGTGTTTCACCTGAGCGCACAGACCTGGCCTGGCTCGGCTCACTGTGATGCCCAGCTGCACCCAGGTAAGGGGGTGGGCGTGGAATTCCCACCTGGCCTTGTCCTCACAGAGGTGTGCGGCTGCCCCAGAGTGTTCCAGGGAGGGCGAGGTGAGGCTGCGGAGCCAGGCCTCCTCCCCACACCGTTGCCAGTGCCGGGAATCTTGCTAATTTGATGGGGAACTGCTGTTTCATTTGCACATCACAACTGGAGCCGGCAGGAGCATCCCTCACGGAAGTTCTGCTAAAAGAGGGAATCGTTCTGACCTCATCTCCCCCGAGCCCCAGGGCATTTGGGACAAATTTGGGCCTTACACGTCCAAGACCTGCATCTCTGCTCAGGGCTCCAAGTGGGAGGTTCCTCTGAACATGCCTGATTCATGATAAACAGTCTTTGAGCTTTTGTTGGCATTGGCCCCATTTTCATGGACAGGAGTTTTGGGGGCCTGGGGCCTTATGGCAGGTGGGAAAATAATAATAGGAAGAATCCCTCGTATCACAGGTTACAGCGAGGATGGTCCTTTATGAAGTGACTGGAACTACTCTTCGCTAAAATTAATTTGGCTACTTGACTCGTTCCCATCTTCTTGTCACCAGCACGCACTTAGGCCTCCTTTCCTCTGCCTGATTCCCCCTCACCCTCACATGATGCCCTTTTTTTGGTACCATTATTATTATGATGATGATTTGCTTAACTAGGAGACAACATTTTTTGCAACGTAATTGTTATAAAGATCCTCCACGTTAAGATAGGGGAAAAGCACAGCAGAGCTAATAGTGTACCTCCATTTGCAGGGACCAAATAAACCACTTTTCAAATTGCAAAATGGATTAGAAACTAGAGTTCCATTAACGTCAGTTACAGCTGGAGACAGAGGAGTGTCCAGACATGGGACCCACCGCTGCCCCCCAGCTGTCCTTGCTCCTCTCCAGCCCCATATTCCCCAGTCTCCTGTCACCTCCCCAAACCCATCCTTCTCACTGAACCTTACAAAGTTAATAGTCATAATAGTAATGCTTATTGACAACAGTGTATGTTCCAGCTGCTGAGCTGAGTACTTTATATTAAATAACATTTCCATTTACCCAAAATATCACGTGTGTATTTTCCATCATTTCCCTATTCACTGGACAGTTACCAAAGCCTATCATAGTTGCGGCAGCATTCAGGAAAGCAAGCTAGTATTTCTTGAACAATTATTTTATGCCAGTCACCATTATCTCAGCTTATCCCTACAATGATTTCTTTCTTATAAAGAAGTCAAGGCTCGTGGTTCCGGATTAAAATTACACAGCACTTGCTCTGGGTCTCTCAGCCATCCACTGAGGGTCTAATAGACAGTGACATCCTTTATTCACCTGTCTCTCTAGTAAGGAGCTCCTCATCTGATCGGGGGCAGTATTATTACTGTTACTACTGCTGCCATCATCATAATAACCAACCTGCAGCAACAACAGCCACAGCTACACTTCCTTGCAGAGCCCACCGTGTGATTTGAGCTGTGCTAAGCATCTACTCCCAAGATGACCTTTAACACACAAGGCAGGAGTTGGCCCTGGTGACAGAAACAGATAAGTGAGGCTCAGGACTTGCTCAGGATGCTAGTGAGTCAGTGCCCAAACCAAGACATAAACCCAGGACTGGTCCATCACCTTGGCTGGCTTTTAACACAAGGAAGTGTGATTTCAAGAGAGTAGAGAGGGCCATGTCTGCAAGGTGAGCGGAGAAGCTGAGAAAATCTGGCTGCAGAAGGAAGCATGAAACATGCTTCCTTGAAGTGCAGAGAATCCAAGATGAAACTCATGAGCAGGTGGACAGTCAGGGTTGCCTGGGTCCCTGTTTCACGCTGTGTCAGACCCAGGTCCCTTAAGTTCCTTAGGACCCCTAGAGCCAGTACCCTCCCATCTCATTTTTGTTTGCTGAAACTAGACTGAATGTTTTCCTGTTATTTACAAGGAGCTCTAATTCCATGCCAAAAAAAAAAAAACTGTTCATTAAAAAATAAAATCTGCATTAAAAAAGCTCCCTAATACTGAATGTCTTTTTCTCAGAGAGCCCTCATAAATAACGGAAAGGAGGTTTTTGCAAACCTTTATGGAAATTAAACCCACAATTCGGGCGCACGCTTGTTTAACAAGTGATAATTAACTGCTGACAATATAATTTCAGCTTGGAAGAAAACGTGTTTTTCATTAAAAAGTAATCAAAGAGATCCTTGCACTGGGGAGTTGGGTCTCCTCTGCAGGAGCTCAGCTCCTCTGCTGACAGAGGTTCTGGTTGGCACTGAGTATCTGCTGCTCCCTGCCAGAAATTGGGCATGACCCCAGAACACTAGGATTTCAGACCCCTGGGGTTTCCATGCCCCACAAAATCCAGGGCAATTTCCAGAAGCCGACTCGGCCACCCCTTTCTCACTAAGGGCCTCCTCTGGGCTTCTCTCCCCGAGAAGGTGCCTGGAGCTCACTGGTGGGGGCTTAGTGCTGACCCCAGCTTCAGGGAAAGAATGAGCACTCCATCTCTGCAGGCTGTATCATTCTCAAGGGTCTTCAGGGAGTGTATCTATCCTCCCACTTCACAGAGGAGGAAACTGAGGCTTAGGGATATGGAATCGCTGGTTGAAGGCCACACCCACAGCTGATGAGGTCCCAACTGGAGAGAGGTGTGAATTCTGACCATCGGATTCCCACATCACGCCACCTCCACGCCATTCCCCAACTCCTTTTCTCTGATGAACTCATCTGTTCTGGCTTCAATTTCCTCACCTGTAAAATGAAGATAGTGGTAGTATTCTCCTTGTGAGGCTGTTTGAGGATGAAATAAATGGATATATATCAAACACTTAAAATAGTGACTGACACATAGCAAGTCCTTCATAAGTGTTATCTACAATCTTTATTGGTCATTACTATTAATGCTAATACTTTTCTCCTCCAAACTGTGAACTAGTTGGCTCTGCCCCTTTGATCATCTCTGTATCCTCTTTGGGACTCTATCCAGATCTCCAGCATCCATTTATGAGGGAATGTGATACTGAGTGTTGGGTGAGGAGTTGCTTCCTGGGTCCTGAAGATCAGAGTCCTCTGAGGACAGACATGCCCATTTTCTCCTGGCTGCTGATATAAAAAAACTCCACTTGTCCAACCTGTGCTCACCTGTAACCAACTATATCTGTTGGAATATTTTTGCCCCCATTTTCATCCTCTAGGTCTTCCTAAGAGTCTCCAGAATTTACACCCCCTCCCATATACCAAAGAAAACTCTAAGATAAGTACATTTAAAATAAAGACATAAAATAAATAATCAAAATCCCAAAAATAAAACCAGATATTATTTTAAAAGAGCAGGAATATTGACCAAATTACGGTGTTTGGAATGAAAACTCAGTGAATGAGTACATGATTAAAGTAGCATATTAGGCAAAGCTGAGAAACAAAAATAAAATCCTAAGCACCCCAACAGACTAAAAAGACCTCCTGTTCACCAAGGGAACCCCAGAGAAACCTCAAAAACTGAGCTCCTGGCCATAACAGGACAGGAGGCTGGACACACCTTGTTATACCCTTTCCTTGCTAATTGCCATTAGTCTGTCTTCCCTAAGGGTTAAGCAGCAGTCAGCACTTTCAAAAGACTCATGTCACTGCTGATTTCAGCCAATCACCTTATGCTTCCCCTCCCTTTTGCGCTTTTGACACAGCAACTGACCAGGATTCCTTCCTGACAAGAGGCCACTGACCATGCAGTTGTTCTGGCCAGGCTACAGAGGATGCACAGTGAGGGTTTTGTGTCTTCTGCTTCATTGTTTGACACCAGAGGGCCAAAAACTCTGCCCTTGGATTATGCTAGCACTGCCATTTTTTGAACATGTGAACCACAAAGAGACATAAAGTTCAGTTGTGTGTGAACACGTTTCTCCTTTCATAAATATTCACGACTCTTCCTATAGCTTATTAAATATGTATACTTGGCCAACCCATTCAGCAAACATCCCTGTTTATCCTTCCCTCCCTCAAAGTTTTAGCTTTTGGCTTCTGCCAGAGGCTCTGCTTCTCAGTCTGTGGGATGGCCAGCCTGTAGGCTCCAACCTTTTATAAGAAATGAAGCTCTCCTTTCCAATTTATAAACCTAGTGATTCTTCAGTTGACAAAGCTAAGGAGAAAACTGTGAACATGAATGTAGACAAAAGGAAACTTTCCAGAGTACAGGTCAGAAAAGTACATTGGAGAAAAATATGAAAGCAAAATTAAGAGAAATTAGGTTAGTATAAGATGATCCACTCTACATGAAATAGGGGCTCTGGAATACAAGAAAAGAAGGAATGAAAAAGAAAACACTCAAATCAATAAGGAACAGGGATTTTTCAGAATTTGTAGAAGAGGAATTTTGGATTCAATAAGTCCTATGAATCCTAAGAAGGTTAAACAAAACTACAAGTATATCTAGACCTGGATCTACCAATGCCTGTATCTACACCTATATCAGTGGGAATTAATAAACTGCAACTACAAACATAATGTTGAGAAGAAAAATGACTCAGACACACATGGGAATATACTACATTTATTCATAAAATACAAATGTAAATGATCAAATATACTATATTTATAAAAACTTCTAAAGCAAGCAAATCTAATCTATGGTGTTAGAAGTGGTTATCCTTGTTGAAGGACTAGCTACTGGATTGGAGCATGATGGAGATTTGGCTATGCATTTTTTTAAAAGGGTTATGTGAAATAGGGGGAAAAAAGGCAACCAGAAAAAGGATGGATCACAACTAATGAAAGACACACAACGAGATGACAGCAGACTACACAGTGGCAACAATACAGACCAGAAAACGATGGAATGTTTTCAATACCAAGAAGTACAACTAGCGAAGTAGAATCCTAGTTCCAGCTATACCATCAACTAAAAGTTGATGAAAGAGAAAAAATATATTTTCAGATACAAACTGAGAGTTTACTGCTCAGGAGATCTTGTTAAGGGAACTAGAAAAAGATCACTTCAAGAAGGACATTGAACCTGAAAGGAAGGACGAAGAGGAAAACAGCAACAGTGTGCAGAAAGGTTAATGTGCTTAGGGAAAATGGAATTATTCAGTGGCTAGATGAAACAAGCAAAACCAGCAACAATAAGAGTAAGAACTAAGTTGGAGAGGCACAAAAGGAAGATGGAATCATAACACTATATAAAACCAACATTAAAATGGGAGTGAAAGCTGGGTGTGGTGGCACACACCCATAGTCCCAGCTACTTGGGAGGCTGAGGAAAGAGGATTGCTTGAGCCCAGGAGTTCAAAGCTAGCCTGGAAGGAGGAGATCAGAGTTAAGGTCCTGGTGTTGTTAGGGAGAGGTGAGAGAGATTTATTAGCATTAGACTGTTTTAATTCAAATATGCCATTTCATTTTTAAGATAACTATTAAAAGGAGCAAAACAAAATGTAAACTTTCAAAACCAAAAAGGTAATAGAGAATATTTGATAAATATAATAAACAGGAGAAAATGAGAGAAAAAGAAAGCAAAGCAAAAGGCAAAAAAAAAAAAAAAGAAAAAAAAAGAAAAAGAAAGAAAAAAGGAACAAAAACAAAAAACAAACCCAGAATCAATAGAAATCACAAATAAGTTGAAAAAATCCTGCTATTGTTACTTTAGTGAATGACTTTAACCCTCTAGGTCTGTTTCCTCATCAGTAAACTGGAGAGAATAGCACATTTTGTTAAAGGGTTATAATAGCACTTTCCATTTAAGAGCTATCATGAGAATCAAACTCAGTAGGCACCGCATGAGGGCAGGTTGCTAGCACTATTACTATGTGACTCTGCACCAGGCACAGACCTAAGTGCGCCTCACCTGCCATCTCACTTAACCCTCCCACAGCCCCATGGGGTAAGGGACCACTGTCATCTTCACTTTGCTGATGAGGAAACTGAGGTCCTGAGGTGAGAGGCTTGCCCAGATCACGCAGCTGAGGAATGGCTGAGCCTGGACACAGCTGGAGTCTTCTGATTCTGAAGCCACCTGCTGATCCTGTGACCTTGACCAGCTGAGGTCACCTCTCTGGGCCTCAGTTTCCTCATTTGTTCCTTGTGGTGTACAGGGCAGTCACGAGGCTGGGCAGTGATGAGGTGTGCCAGCCCTTGGCAGCATTCCTAGCACAGGCAGCCCAGTCAATGAGCGGTGGCTCCTGCTATTATCATGACCCATGCGGGGGTTCGCTGCTCTCATCTCTGTTGCACAGGCAAGGAGCCCGAGGCTTAGGGAAGCCAAGAGCCGGCTTCATCTTGCTGATCTGCGCTGACTTGTAGGCTTCAGATCCCGGCTGGAGTGTAAGCTGCGGGAGGGGGCTTGTCTGGTTTCACTGATTTATACCCAGGGTTAGGCCTGGGTAATGAATGAATGAACGAATGAAGGATACTCCATGCATCCATTATTCCCACACAATGTTCTTCATGCTGGGAGCCTCCCCAGATGAAGGCAGCTCTGAGAAGCCTCACCCTGTCAGGACACAAGCAAACTTTCCATTGGGACAGACGAGGCCCAGACTTCCAGCTTATTTGACTCCCTAGCACTTATCATTGTCAGACACGTTTTGCATATTCATCTCTTATGATCCACGTCCGCCTGGCACAGCACCAGCTCCAGGAGAGCTGGGACTTTGTCTTATTTACTGCTAGGTCCCACGCAGTAGGTACTCAGTAAAAGTCTGTCACTGAAGTGACATCACTGCTCTGGGCCTCAGTTTCCTCATCTGTACGGTGGGAGGATGACGCCCCTTTGTGGCTGTTGTGGGAACACAGTGAGACACTGCTCGTCCAGTTGGTGCAGAAACCACTGACATGGGTGAGCAGCTGCCCTTCCCCCCACTGATCCCAGGGTCACGCTCATCACAGCGTGAGTGTCTTTTTCTTCCTTCTTTGATGGTGAGGCTTTCTGCAGTCAAACTTTATTTGATCAGAATAACAGATTGTCTAGGTGGCTCAAGCAGTCCATCAGGAAACTTCCAAAGGGACAAAAAGGCAAGAAGTGTCTGTCCCAAGACAACTCTGCTGTGTCTTTGTTCTTCATTTAGTCTGTAACAGCATCAACCGTGTTTTGGATGTTTGCAGCATCCCAGGGACAGTGCTGTTTTACCCACATTCCCCCTGTATACCTGTGGGAGCTGTTATCTCCAGTTTAGAAATGAGGGAAGGGAGGTTTGGGAGGTGACTGAAATCTGCCCAATGACATGGCTGGGCTGAGACTCAAATTCAAGTCTGTCTGACTCTGAAGCCCTCAATTCTTTTGTTCCTTAAATCCTCAGAAACCTCTAGTCTCTTCCTTACTAAATAATCTCCTCTAACAGGGGCCAGTGCTTTGTGGGAAAGAGCATTTTAAATGCCTGTGTTTAATTGTGTAGAAGGACATTTGATCTGATTTTATAGGAGCCACCTCTACCTATTGCTGTCTTTCTTTCTTTTTTTTTTTTTTTAAAAATTACTTAATCTTCTATCTTTAGGGGCAATTTGTGATGATCAAGGATAATTTGAAGAATATGGCAAACAGAGGAGTTGGGTCACCTGTGGCTCTCTCACTCACAGGTGGCCTGGGGTGTCCTTGGCTGTTATGAAGGTGTGTAGAGTTCCCTTGATCTAGTTCCTGGGGAACATGCTGGGGTGGCCCCTGAGGCTGGACTTGCTATGGGAGAGCTGAGGGTTTTGGGGAATCCAAGTCAGAATGGCCATGTTGGACAGAACCCGTGCAGATGACTGGCTGGGGCAGTCACTGCATCTCTGCGCCCAACGCCATCAGCTAAGGTGGGGAGACATGTTGGCCCTGGAACCAGTGGGGGTGCTAGAGGTGACAGACCCCAAGGTAACTCATGGTCACATGACTCCCTGGGCCCACCAGGGCCACCTCCAGGGTCCTGGACCCTGGACGTGGAATCTGCTAAGTCTGGCCGCACAGAGCTGTCTGTCGTGCTCTCTCTGCCGGTCCTCTCTGCTCACGGGATGAAGTCCATGCTCCTCGCCGTGGAAATCCAGGCCCCTCGTGGCGGGCTCCTGCCTTCCTCTTAGACTGGCCTCCTCCCTCTCTCGCACCCCTGCCTGGGCCAATCCCATCAGGCCTGACTGGGGAGGGGTGACTGTCACCCAAACTGGAAGAAGTGGGCCCAGGGCAGAGAAGCAAAGCATCAGAAGGGTCAGACCCAGGTGAGGGACGAAGGACTGTTCATTCTCTGGAGGTGGGACCCAGGTAGGCATGGTTTCCACTGCCTTAGAACAAGAAGACAGTTGAATGGGCTGGATTATTTAGGAAAACAGACTTCTAGGAGCAGGAAGAAATCCCAGAATCACAGATGCAGACCCGAATTACAGCGTTCGGTCCAAATGAGGGACAGCAGGGCAGCATCGAGTCCTTGTCAACGGACCTGGATCCTACCCAGCCCCTCCAGGTGAGTCTCCACCCATCAGCCCTGCAGGGTGAGATTCACAGGCTGACCTCTTGTCAATGGCGGCGATGTCAGGGTTGGTGTGGAGACCCCGAGACGCATTGTCTCTTCCTGGGCTTTCACTCAGCGCAGACCCCGTGGCCCCATTCAGAGCCACCGATCCTCACTTTCTTCCCAAGCCCCCCCGCTTGTTTCCATGCTTCCCAGGCCCACCTGGTGTTAGAGGCAGCACACAGCAGGAGGGGTCGAGATGGGCAGACACCGGGGCAGTCAAGGGAACAAGGGATGGCTGGAGGAGCATGACTAGTGACACAAGGACATGTGGTGAGGGGCACCTGTTTATCAAACTACAGTTGTTCTGAAAGGGACTTGGGGCAGCTCCTAAAACACACACTGTACACTGAGATCATTCATTCATTCCCTGGGCCAGCGCTTAATGAGCATTTACTATGTGCCAGGCCCCGTGCTGCTGCTGAGATGCGCTGAGGAGTGAGACTCGATCCATTTCCTCAGGATCAGGAGTGTGGCGTGTGTGACAAACTGACCCAGATCCAGGCCTCGTGTGAGAGTCCCCTAATTCCTCAGTGAGTTTTGGAATTTGGGCAACCATCCTTATTTTACAGGGGAGTAACTGAGGCCCAGATGCAGGAGTGACTGGTCTGATGGTTTGGGCCCAGGTTTTTTGAGTCCCTGTACCCAAGCGCTGTCCATGGCATCACCTGGCCTCAGGGTCTCATAAGATGATCACGGTGACAGCTTAACCGTTATCCCTGATTCCCAGGCCACACAGCAAAACTTCCCAAGCTGACATTAATTACTCTGGTTGGAGGTTAATTTTTAGGAAGATAGTAAAAATGTGTTATTTAAATACTGATTATTAAAATCTTTATGTAAATTATGTTTGCTACATAATAGGTAATAACCTGTGACTTGAATGTGAAAGCAATACAGGCAATTCTGTTTCTCTCTTTCCACTGTACCTAGGGTTTATCCTAGGGAGTGGCCTACTCTGTACTAGCTTTGATATTTGGCTAATAATGTTCTTATTAAATCTGAACTGAAGTCACTTTAGGAACCTTCTCTTAGAGGAATGCACGGATTCGCCAAGACCTTCGCCCCAGACATCTGAGCAGAGACGCTTTCCTTGGAGTTCGAGTTTTCTGCTCTGTAAATTACTTTCCCCTCATGTCCAGCTGGAACACATTCAACCATTTATCCGTTTATATATTTGCACAACTATTTATTTGCTGTTTCTTATCTTTTTACATCCATTCATTATTAGCCTTTTCAAATTTTTCTTTTGTTTATTGTTTCATTTATTTCTTCACATGCTCATTTGTGTGTTACTGTATTTCTTGTTTCACTCCTTGGTTCATTCATTCCTACTTCCATTGTTTGTCCCTTCATTCATTCATTCTTCCTTCCTTTGTCTATCGTGCACTTAGCTCCTCAGTCATCAACCATTCCTTCTGTCATCTTTTATTTCATTGGTTTATTCATTCGCTCCCTCCCAAGCCTGCTCATTCATTCCTCACCTCATTCATGCATTTACTCATGATTCCTCAGTTTATTGGTTTACTCAATGATTAATGCATTTTCCAATTCATAATTAATTCACGTATCAGTTGACAAAAATAATGTCTTTGTTAATGTGCTCTGTGCATTGAGTGTCCAGTGTGATTCCTGCCACTCTCACCACTCCCACCCCAGCATATTCTGTGCATCTCAGCTAAAAATGGCCTTCCTTCTGGGGCCTTCCTTTTTATTGTTGTTGTTGTTGTTGAGATGGAGTTTCGTTCTTGTTGCCCAGGTGCTGGAGTGCAATGGCACGATCTCGGCTCACTGCAACCTCTGCCTCCTGGGTTCAAGTGATTCTCCTGCCTCAGCCTCCCAAGTAGCTGGGATTACAGGCGTGCACCACCATGCCAGGCTAATTTTTATATTTTTAGTGGAGACGGGGTTTTGCCACGTTGGCCAGGCTGGTCTCAAACTCCTGACCTCAGGTGATCCACCTGCCTCAGCCTCCCAAATTGCTGGGATTACAGGCATGAGCCACCGCACCTGGCCTCTACCTTCTCTTTATAACACAGTTTTTATTAAGGTGTAATGTGAAACATGCACAGAGAAAGGGAGAGATGTTCCTCAACTTTATGTCTCTATAAACCCATCAATAGTTGAAAATATCGTAAGTTGAAAATGTATTTAATACACCTAACCTACTGAACATCACAGCTTAGCCTAGCCGACCTTAAAAGTGCTCAGAACACTTCCATTAGCCTGCAATTGGGCAAAATCATCTGGCAACTCAGTCCACTGTAGAGTATCCTTTGTTTACCCTGGTGATCGCATGGTTGACTGTGTGCTGCAGCTCACTGCCACTGCCTGGCATCTAGAGAGTACTGTAACTGAATGCAGGTTCAATCACTGCTTGCAGAGTCTAATTAACAAGAGCAAGGTATGGCAGAAAGAAAGTGACTTTCTCAACCAAAACTAGTAACGGGGAAGTGGCTGGATTCCCATCCAAGGTACCCATTTTGGTGTCTTGGGGGGAAATAAAGGGCATAAAAAGGGAAAACTTGATATGGAAGGCATGTAAGAATTGTGCTGAGTATAATGTCTGTGTGTCTTATTTCAGTGGCTATTATGGGTTCCAGTCTACTTGGAGCACAGCCTAGCATCATCTCAACAATGGCTGGGTTGTTGACTAGCTGCCTTGAAGTAATCTCTGGAATTTTGAAGCTGGGTCTCTGGTCTTGGTCTATCTGTGTCAAGATTAGAACTTCGAAGAAGGCATGTAATTAGATACTAGCATATAGTTAGATAACTAAGAAGGGAGTATATATGCTGAGAAAGGAAGGGACTTGGAGTCTCTTTTAAGGCTAAGGAAAAAGGCCTCTGCAGTTTGCTTTAAGGTTATATCTTGAAACTCAAGGGAAAGGGAAAAAAAGTTCTAAAATATACTTTGAAATTAAGCTGCCCGGTTACAGTGTCATACTGTTTTCTACTGAACACATATTGTTTTTGCAGCATAGTAAAATCGGAAAGTCATAAGTCAAACCATTGTAAGTGAGGAACTGTCTGTACACACATCATAAGTACCCAGCTCAAAGGACTTCCAATTACTGAACACACCCATGGGAGGAGCACCAGGCCAGGTGCCACCCCAGCAACCTCCAGTGCCCTTCTGTATTTCTTAGTTAGTGTCTTCATTTTGGTGACAAATACAGTTACTGTCTTCACTTTGGTGCCCCCTGGTGACAGAATTTGCAGGGTTTGAGCCCTGCAATTCAGTTGGGAGGTAGAGGGAACACCTGGGGGGCATGGGGAGGCCAGACAGGGAAATGAAGCCATCTAATAAAGGCTATGTTATGAATGTGGTCCCCACTGTGGGTGACTGGAGATTAATCAGATGGGAAAACCCAGGCGCCAGTGCCAGGCACGAGTGCCACAGTCACCCCACCAGAATTGCCATTCTGGGGTTCTGGGGTATGAACAGAGCAACTGCCCTTAGTCATGGGTTGAGTACTCTTCTCAGGGGAGGGGCATTAACTCCAAGGCAGTTAAGTCCTGCCACCAGGGCATCAGAGTGGAATTTGGTGACCAGAGAAAGCCTCCAGGCAAAGAACGCAGAGGCTGGTCCTGGCCTGAAGTAGTGAAGACAAGACCTGACACAGCAATGAGCTTATGTGATGGTGGCTCCCTCCTCCTCTCCACCCCCTGCTCCTTTATCATCCTTCATCCGGGCTGCACTTTGACTTACTGTAATGTTCAAATCAGAAGTACCCTTAAACAGCAACGGGCTCAATGGCTTTATTTTACACACTGGGGAAACTGAGGCCTGAAGTAGGGAGATCCCCCAGCCAGCTGTGAAAGGGCCCAGCCCAGGCCCCTGCTTGGGTGTGGCTCCTCCTTTCCTCACTGGGGTGATGTCTGACCTTGCCTGTGAATTCTCTGTCAGATGCATTGACGGAGAACAGAGTCGGCAAGCGTGGAGCTGCTGCTTTTGAAAAGCTGGAAGATAATTTGCCCTGGCTCTGTCTTTTCTTTTCAGAACCCTCCCTTCACTCCTACCCCACAACATACACACACTTAAAAGCCACATTTGTTGAGCCAAAGTGACTGTCAGTTTCAGTCCAATAGAAATGTGTGTGATCTCTCGCCCATGTGAACGTAGCGTGCTATCGATGTAATTACATCCAGTTAAAGTCCCATCGAGAGAATATATTACAGGAGAAAAGGGTTTGATGTGGGAGAATTCGAGTCTCCACACATGTACTTTGACTCCTCCTACGCTTACTTCTTTTAAAATGAGAAAGAGGACATCGCCTTTAAAGGTCACTCTCCCTTCAAAATATTCTGGAGAAGAGTCACGTAAGCACATGTTGAACGTGTGAAAGGTTAGTATTTTATCACGATCTAATCCTGTCCTCTGTCTTTCTCCACTGCTGCAAAGATAGCGCCTCCTGTGCAAGGGTCTTGCGTTTGCACGAGAGACTTACCTCTTGCTCAAAGGACTGCCCCTGTGATGCATCATCAGCAAATTTTCTTTGCAACTTGAGTTTGTCCTTTTCCTCTCCTTGGAGAGATTAGACACAGCTACTGGGCCAACAGACATGAGCCCAGACAGCTGACAGATTCCATTTCAGAAGCCTCAGCACCATGTACTATGAATAAGTGGCCACCTCTTGAGGGCCAACTGTTGTGTCTGCCTGGCGCCGTCCTGGAGACTTTCAAAAAAAATTCAGTATTTCGAAGCCACAGCTCCACCCTGCAGAGAGGGAGGTTTCCTGATGCTCCCACCATCATTTCCTGCCTAGATTATTGGCAAAGTTGCCCAGCTGGTCTCCCTGACTCCACAGCTGGGTCTGCCTGTAAGTTGCACCCTACTCCTGCCTATGGACACAGGGAAAGTGGGTTGTTCCTGCTCTCAGAGTGGATTGTGTTCATCGAGCCAGCAGGATTGGCACAGAGAGGGCGCAGAGCCCCTCCCTATTCTCTATTTTGGGGGGTTGGGGGAACAGGCACAGAATTGTCATGGTCCAGCAGCCTATTGCTGGGAGGAAGAGTTGCGTGTGCTGGTTGATATCACTCATGGCTGGCAGTGGTTCTAAGGGTCCCAAGGGGAGAGTGATGTGGGAGGATCCACTGATCATAGTCAAAGAAAATTTCATCTTTGGGTCATGCTTGGTGCTTGGGCCAAGAGTCACTGAACACTGGCTCACCCACCAGATGTGTCGATCCCTCTTGACATCATGTGATTCCCTGAATAACAGTGAGAGTCACCATTTGTTGAGTATCTTTTTCACTTGTTCAACAAATACCTATGAGTGGGCACTGGGGCTCCAGCAGGGAACCCTACAGAGCTGTTAGATGACAGAGATGGGCCAGTGAGACTCCCAGCTACGTCAACACGTCCTTGAGGCCCCCACCGCCCTGCAGGAGCTTCGCATTCACACTCTGGCCTCTCCTGCAATCAGTTTCAGGCTCTCTTTTCTCCCCCCAGTCATCTGTTGGCACTTGGTCTTTTCATATCCTTGGAGCTGAGGCTGGGGGTGGCAGGGGAGGGGAACAAGTAGGCAGGTGGAGGAGGCGTGGCAGAGCCAAGTGAGGACCCTGTTTCTTCCCCTGAGAAATGAGCAGTTTTACGCAAATTAATTTAAGCACAGTCCATACCTGAAGAAGAAACATAAGCTGTTTAGATTCGTTTTCTCCGTCAGCTTCTCAAGCCTGGTGTTAATCTATTCATCAGCTGAGCTCGTCAGGAGCAAACATGCTTCTTCAGGAGTTTTCCAACAGGAAATAAATGCCTCATTAAGTTAAACACATTAACCTGAGAACGGTACTGATGTCAGACTAATGAACGTCGTTATAGGGAACACGCCGCGGTCCTCAGAGGGGTCCCACCCAGCATCGGGGGCTCCCACAGATTGGCTCAGCTACTGCAGGGTGTGGGATCATCAGAGGAGGGAGGGAGACGGAAAAGGGGCTGTTGCTGGAGCCGTGGTCATCGTCAGCCCTGTGAGCTGTGCCCTGATTAATTCTGGCATTTTCGAATGCCTGCGAAGTGCATGTGGCCAAAGGAGGAGCCCTGTGTGCCTCTCTGTTGGGTCCAAGGGGGTTGGGAGGAAGCTGAGTGCAGCCTCTGAAACAGGAGGGAGGGCAGGAAGGCTGAGTTGGGCATCAGAACCCCGGGTTCTGGTTCCAGGCCTTCTCCACCTAGTGCAGGAGGCTCAGTTCCAGCCCCTCTCCAGCAGGCCGAGCTCCGCGCTGGGCACTTCCACAGGCATCGAGCTCAGCTACCCTCGCAGAAACCCAGGCAGACAGGGGTTGATGGCCCGGGGTTGTAGATGAGGAAACCGAGGCTCAGAGGAGTTAAGTGACTTGCCCAAGACCACCCGGCTTGTGGGTGTGAGACAGGCCCAGGCTGGCCTATACCGGTCCAGGTTTCCCCAACAGCCCCCGCCGCCTGCTTCTTGGTGTTCTGTCTTCCATTCCCTCCCAAACCCTCCTCCAGGTCTCTGGAGTGTCTTCACGGGGACTGTGTGGGGAGGGGCTCTCCACCACCACACAAGAGCCAGGGTGTAGACCCTGCAAGGCTGAGGAGCAAGGGGAACCTTGACTTACATATGGCTCAGGGAGTCCCAGCCATCGTAGAGGGGAATCACTGCTCTACGTCTCCGTTTTCTCATCAACAAAATGGGGCTGAGTCTTACCACCCCACAGGCTTGCTGTGAGGATCAAATGAGCCGACGAAGGCATAATTCTCCACACACAGCTGGGTCCCAGGACATGCTGGTCCCTCCCACTCTGCACGGTCTTCCTGGCCCATCTCCTGGCTTTGGTCCTTGGCGAAGAGCCAGGCTGGTGGAACGTGGAGGAGCACAGCGGTCCTTCTCAAAGTCCAGCCTCAAGTCCCACAGTCCACACACATTCCCTGAGACTCTGCAACTACCTGGTTTCTATGCAGAGATGATTATGACATGGTCTTCCACATCAGCAAATTCATCGCCAAGTCAAGGAGAGGACCCCAGGGCACTGGAGAGAGTCCAGTCCCCAAAGTGGGGACAGACAAGAGCTTCAGGCCTGGAGACAGAGGCAGAGCCACTGGGGTTGGCACAGAGTGAGCATGGAAGAGGTGCCTTCTAGGTGTGAGGGGCCAGCCAGCCTCCCCCGAGACAGAAGAGAGTTCTGCCAGGCGCTGTCCTGGAGACTTTTGAAAATAATTCACTCTTTCTAACCCACAGCTCCACTCTGCATAGGGGAGGTTTCCTGACACTTCCACCATCATTCCCTGCCTAGATTATTGGCAAAGTTGCCCAGATGGTCTCCCTGATTCCACAGCTGGGTCTGCCACTCCTTTCTGTAGACACAAGGAAACTGGGCTGTTCTTGCTCTCAGAGTGGATTGTGGTCGCTAAGCCAGCAGGATGGATGCAGAGAAGGTGCAGAGCCCCCTCCCTATTCTCTAACTTGGGGCGTTAAGGGGAACCGTGGTGCAGCAGCCTATTGCTGGGAGGAAGGGTTGCATGTAATATAAAGGGCCAGGCCAGCCAGAGGCCTAGTCCAAGGTTGAGAAGTAAGAGGGGGGAGAAAAGTATAAATTCATATTTACAACCATCCAAAATCCCAGCCTACCCTCTGCATCTTCCTCAGCACCGATCTAAGGGAATACACATATGCCAGGCAGGCAGATGGGCAATCATGTGGATGAGCCCATTCTATTTAAAAAGAAGACAGGGGTGGTTATTATTAGTCCTATGTGTCAGGTAAGGAAACTGAGGCTCAGAGCTGCTAAGTAATCGGCCAAGGTCACTGAGTTCATAAGAGCTGGGATTCACTCCCTGGTCTGTTGGACCCCAAGGGCCATGATTTCCCCACTGGCCATGGTACCTCTCACGTCAGCAGGCCCTGCTGGACAGCATTTGTTTTCCCTGAAAACCATAAGCTTCTGGAAAATGTCTACTGCTGGCCCTTTTCCCTACTTGATGGGGGGAGGCATGAAAACCCATGACCTATTCCCAGCCTTGAGTGCTGAGAGGCAGGCCCTGCCATCATGTGTTAGCACCAGCCAGAGGGGCCCAGCACAGCCCTGCAGGGACTCCTGTGATTCAGAGCTGGTGTTGCCGCCTCATGAGGTGAGCCCAGATGCTCATTTCTGGGCATAGCTTCCCTTCACTGTGAGCACCAGCCCCTTCATAAGGTGGGCGCTGGGCATTCTGGCTGAGTACGGAGGCTGCAACTTCATTGCAGATTGGAGCACTTGATGTATTGAATGGTGCAATGTTGTGTTTAATTTCACTGCAATTATTTCTGCAATTATGTGTTGGGCACCATTCTCCCCTGTAAGTTCTTCCTTGGAGAACTGCGTCCAGCTTTGTGAGACAATGTAAAAAGAGACAAAAAACTCAAGCTTGGTTAGAGGAGCCAGCTTCGTGAAGGATGTGTGATGAATAATGCTGAAAACAGTGGGGCTGTGGAAACTGGAGAAGGCAAAACCCTATAGAGATGAGATAGGAGAGTTGTCTTCAAATACAGTAGCCCCCTTATCTGTGGAGGATGGATTCTAAGATCCCCAGTGGATGCCTGAAGCCCCAGGTAATACTCAACCCTATAGATACTGTTGTTGTTGTTTTTCCCCTTAAGTCAAGAACTTTCACCTTTTCCCTTAAAGGAAGCACTTTACAGCTTCTTTTTGTCTTATTTGAACGGTCAGCATCACTACTCTTATGCCTTGTGGGCATTATTAAGTAAAATAAGGGTGGCTTGAACACAAGCGCTGCAGTATCGATACAGTGACAGTTGATCTGATAACCTAGCTGACTACCAAGTGACTACAGGTATAGGGTGAATAGCCTGTACAGCGTGGATATGCCTGAGGGAGGGTTCACCTCCCGTGCAGGACAGAGCTGCACAGCACAAGATGACATCATGCCACTGAGAGCGGTATGCAATTTAAAACTTAAACACTGTTTATTGCTGGAATTTTCCATTTAATATTTTGGGACTGTGGTTAACTGCAGGTAACTGAATCTGTACTATAAGACATTGAACCCTTGCCCCTCTCCAGCACTCAGAACCTTTGGAAATTACCCCAATTTTTCAGATGTTCTAGAATTAAAGGAACATCCCTCCTTGCCCTTGGTCCTCCTCTCCACCCCCTAGCCGTCTCCGGATCTCTGTAAATGGTCTCTGCTGATTTGGAATCATGGTCTTGAGGCATTTCTGGTTCTCCTGTCCTCCACTGCCCTGCACATGTGAAGAGCCCAAAGCCCAAACCATGGGGGCTGCAGGAGCCAGAGGCTGTTTCCCGACTATTTACGAGGTTTGAGGAACAGAGGCCCCTTTCTGGTGGGGGTGGACTGAAAGGGGCTTCTCAGTGCCCTGCATGAGGCTGAGTTGCCCACTGATGAGGCTCCTTTGATCATTCTCTCTGGACTTGGAAATGAAGCTTAACTTCAGCCACTGGGAAAAAATAAAATAGCAAGACGCATAAGGCCTCTGTGTAAATTCCACCCCAGCCCTCCCAGAGCAGCCAGTCAGTTTTCTCAATATTTAGTCCAAGGGGTCTTAGTCAAAGTCCCCTCCTTTAGCAACTGGCCACTTTTCACTTGAGAATAGATTTAATTTCCACAGACTCTTGAGTGTTTTCTTGGAATTGACCTTCCCATGAAAAATATGCTTTGGAGACATGAAATAACCAACAGAGAGCCTTAAATGAATTGCACTTCATCAAGCGGAAAAAAACAATGCACTTGAAATAGGTGCCACACGGGCAATGGGGGCTGGGAGCGTCCCTGCGGACCAGAGGGCGAGGTAAGGGGTGCCACGTGGCTGAGCTTGGTTCTTTCTATAGTGCCTGGGTTCACCAGGAAAATGTTACGAGCTGGATTGTGTCTTCTGCTGTGTGACATGACATTTCCTGCTCCGTCCCTACCTCGGTTCTGTCTGAGTCATTCTCTTTCCCCCTGGGGAGTGATGGCTTTGCCTGGGAAGGGAGGTAGGGAGGGGCCCCACCCTCTGCCTCCTCCCTCCTCCCTCCTGGGTCCCATCTGCTGAGGAATGAGCTCCAGAGGAGACATGGGGCAAAAGGGGGCGCAGGGATCCCAATTCCCCCCACCCAAACAAAATGTGTCAGGGTAGAGTAGCTCACCAGAAACGAGAGAACTGAGAGGAAGCCCCTGCCCACCCATTCCTCGCACAAGGGGTCTGAGGAGGGGGCTCTGTTTTTCTAGACGCTCACTTGCCAAGTGTTTGCCGAGGGCCAGTCTGTGCCCAGCTCTGAGCCAGGGCTGTAGACTTATGAAGGGCCAGAGCTTAGGAGACAAGGTTGGGGCACCCACAGCATCCGCTGCAATCTCTAGGAAATGGTTATGCACGGAGCATAACCATGGGCAGTAGGGAGCCTCCACCCCTCAGCACCTCCTGCCTGCTGGCCAAGCCCCTCCTAGGTCTACAGCACACCCCACCGTCTCCCACTCTGAGCCCCAGGCCTGTTATTTCCTTAATGTGCCTGCTTTAATTATTATCTTCAAAGAGAGACTCAATCCGGAGATAAACACAAAAGACCTGCTGCTGACAGTGGAAGGCTCCTGCCTCCCTGGATGCAAACGGAGGGCCCGCTGCAGCCCAAGCATAACTTGGGCCTTAGAACCAGCAAACTCAGTTCTCTAAGTGCTGATACAATGCAGTCCCGCTGGAGACAAGAGTGTCCTCACACTGCTGCCAGGCGCTGTGCGTAGCTCTGGCACCCCCATGGCTGGGGAGTGGGCTGGGCTGGGCTTCTGCACTGTCCTGCCCTTTGGGCCTCTGCTCTCTGCTCAGCTTTCCAGGCTCGGCTGCTGCTGTTGGTGGAATTGGGCGTTTTACGTGCTTTGATAAGGCATCCCGGGCAGAGCTCTGGGAGGCTTGGCCTGGTTGTTCCTGCCTCTCTGGGGGAGCTCTGAGGAGCGGCTGGCTTTGAAGCAGCATGAGAAGCCTGCTAGTAAGATTTAACAGGCACCACCAGAATCCCAATACTACATCCCAGCAGGCACTAAGCAGGCCACAGGTGTGTCACGGTCCCAGGTCAGCCACAATCTCAAGGGCTGTCCTAAACTAAAGGCGCAGGGCTTGCTCAGCTGTGGAGGCCTGGGGTTGGGTTCCAAGAAAATGCAGAGGCTTTGGAAATAACAGCCACTCTCACAGTCTGGACATGAGGGAACAGAGCAGACTGGGCCCTGACAGGGTTTCCTGAACCCAAAGGAGAGCAGGCCATGGCCAGGGTCCCAGCTCTGTCATTTAAGAGCTCAGCCTCTGCAATCACTGAGACCTGGCTTGCAATCCCAGCTCTTCCACCTCCTACCTGAAGGATCTTGGGGAAATGACCTGGCTTCTCCGAGACCCAGTTTCCGCAGCTGTGTGATGGCTTCTGGGCACCTCCTATTTCAAGTTTATTTTCTCCATGTGAGGACAGAGGTGAGGAAGCTCATGGCCTCATGGCATGGACTCTGGCTTCCCACGGGCACGGAGGACCCCCAAGCCCTGGACTGGGTGTCAGGAGGCCTTGGCTGGGGCACCTGCCCTGCCCTGTGTCTGCTGTGTGGCACTGCACCTGAGGCATGGAACCCCTCGCCTTCTGCCCCCACAGGCTTTTGAAGGGAAAGGGCCTGGCTCAGGGATGGAGGAGAATTGTGGCATCCTGGAACTGGGGGAGACTTGAGGGTAATCCAGACCCACCCACACCTCACAGGAGAGGAATCATCCAACACTCTCCCATCCTTAGGTGATCCCCAGTCCCAGGGGTAACTAAGGGGCTGGGCAGGTTGGTCCAACCTGGTTCCCACTGGCCATTGCGACCCTCTGCTCCCTGCAACTTCCGCGACTCATCCTCTTCGGCTGCAGAGGCAGCTGGTGCTCTGTGAGGAGGACATTTTCTGGTACCAGAAAACTGTGGGAAAAAGCAGGAAGCCTCCAGGGATGTTCCCCACATTGAATTATGCATGAACCAACCCAGCTTCCAGGTTTGCTGAGCTCACCCACCTTACTGCCCTGACCCTCTCCGGTCTCCACCCCAATTAGATGACTTTTCCAATCGGCTTCGGCCCCTCTGGGGGTCACCTGAGTCAGACTGGCCGCTGCAGATATGGAAAGGGCCCTGCCAGGCTCCCCTAGCTGAACCGAATGTTTCATGACCCTGGAGCACCACAGGGAGTGGATGAGCTTTTGTCAACAGCTCACAGGGACCCTGGACAAGCAGGGTCCACCGGGAGAGATCCCAACCCTGCTTGTTATCTTGGGCAGCAAGGCGAGGGCACAGCAGCAAGAAGGCAGGTGAACAGAACACTTATGCTCATCTTATGCTGGGTGCTGGCAACTGAGCAGCAAAAGGGACATGTTGTAAACCAAAAGGAAACAACTGAGGCGCGTCTCAATTTACATGTGTATTTTGCCAAGGTGGAGGGTGTGCTGGGGAAAATAAGACTCAAGCCACAGTAGGATCTGTGGTCTGAACTTTTTCCAAAGGGGATTTTGAGAGCTTCAATATTTAAGGGGAAAAAGCAAGCAGGAAGAGAAAGGAGGCAAGAACGAAAAAGAGGGACAGTGTGGTCACGTTCTTGCGGGGACCTGATGAGCACTCAGCGAATCCACACATTGCATGTGAAAAGGACAGGGTAGAGGAACAGTCCATTATGTATTTGTCTCTTGCTCAGAAAATCTGCACTTTCTATAAGATAAACATAGAATGGAGAAATAAATCAAATATGTGTTCGTCTTGGGGTGGGTGGTGGCATGATTCCTAGTCTCCTCTTGGCCCACACCCATGAAAATAAGCTGTTAACATCATCAGGGAGAGGAAGGCCACCTGGGGAGACAAGTGGACTTCTGTCTTGTAGCTGTCTGTTTAGGAACACAGGAAACAGCAGTTTTTGCATGACTCAGCTTCCAAGTTTAGCTTTTTCCTTTGGCATAGTGAGTTTGGGGTTCCGAGATTCTATTTTCCTTTCACAGTGTCCTTGTCTGGCTTCCAAATAATGGAACTTAGTTCTCTGGTATTTTGAGGGGAAACATGAGTTCTAAAAGTATTATTTCTTATTTATAGGTGAGGAAACTGGGATTCAGAGAGGTTGGGTAACCTGACTTAAGCCTGACATCTAGTAAGTGGCAGAGTGGGATGCAGAGCAAAGTGGGCTGTCTCCCGAGCTTATGCACCTCCCACTGTGAGATGCTGCCCAGGTCCCAGCACCTGCAGGATTAGGGACATGTGCCTGTGAGGCACTGCCCGGGCCCCAGCAGCTGCAGGACAGGGAGATATACGTGTGAGACCCTGCCCAGGCCCCAGGACCTGCGCGATAGTGAGATGTACCTGTGAGGCACTGCCCAGGCCCCAGGACCTGCGCGATAGTGAGATGTACCTGTGAGGCACTGCCCGGGTCCCAGGACCTGCGGGACAGGGAGATGCACCCTGTGTGGGGTGCTGTTCAGCTCTGATGTAGGCTAAGGCATGTTATCCCAAGGGCTGCAGCAGCCCCTCCATTTACATCCAGGGAGGCAAGAGCCTTCCATTATCAGCAATAGGTCTTTTGCGTTTATCTCCTGATTGAGACTCTCCTTGAAGATAATGATTAAAGCAGGCACATAAATGGGTTAAGGAGGTAACAGCCCTGGGGCTCAGAGCGGTAGAAGGCAGGGTGTGGTGTAAACCTAGGATGAGCTTGGCCACCAGGCAGGAGATGCTGAGGGATAGAGGTTCCCCCACTGCCTAGGGCACTGCTTATGGGGAGGAGAGACCCCCAGTCTCATCCCTCAACTTTCCCTGGGGAGGATAGGAGGGGAGCAGGGGAGGGAGTCCTGGAGGAGTCAGGCCTACAGGGCTTCCCATCCTGGCTTCACTACTTCCCTGCTCTGTGACTTTGGACAAGTCACCTCCCCTCTCTGGGCTCTTTCCTCATCTGTAGGTAGGGATAGTGCTTTCAGCAGCCCCTCCCGCCCAGGGTGGTTATGGGGATGAGCCCTGCAGGCTGAACAAACGGACACTGGGAGGGGAGGGGCAGTGAGTGCAGTGGTCAGGGGCAGTGAGTGCAGTGGTCAGGGGCAGTGAGTGCAGTGGTCAGGGCAGAGAGCTGGAGGCCATCACAGATCTGGGACTTAGATCCAAACTGTGAGTTCATGCACATTCTTCAGTTTGGGCCCAGTATTCTCACCACTGAGATCTTCATCCAAAGCTTTTAGCCTCCATAAATCATTTTTAATAACATACCACCTTGTAATTACTGCAGAGCCTCAAAAGAATAAGACGCGATTCAGACATCATGAACTAATTACTGTCAGGCGAGTCAGTCACAATCTGGGAGCAGGACTGCATTTCACTCGGAGTCTTTGGTTGCTCCTGGGACTACCCTGGGGCTCTGGGTGACATTTACTCAGCAGAGCTCAGAGCTGATTACAGGTGTGTGTGTGAACAACGGCCAGGAAGGATTTATGGAGGGGGAGGGGATTGCAGCTGGGGTTGCACCTGGAGGTTACACATCTCTGCAGACAAGGGCAGTGGGAGCGAGGGGACCTATGGCAACCCTTTGCTTTTTCCATAGGGGCCCTTAGGGTTCCTTAGGGTCATGTGGGTGACCTTGAGGTGGTGACTTAACCTTTTAGATCCTCAGTTCCTCTACCTGAAGAGGTAAGAAGAGAAAATAATAGCCCCAGGGCTCTTGCAGAAGCAGCAGCAGAGGGGTGTGGGCATGTGTAGACCTAGAAGGAAGGGCTTGGCTAACAAACCAATAAACTCTTCCTGACAGGGTAGTTGTGAGGGTCACAGGGTCAGGGCGATGGGAAGCTGTCAGCATGATGCCTGGTAGCAGGTGCTCAAATCTGTCAGTGCTGTTGACTTGAGTTGGGTTATTGAACTGGGGTGGGGTGTGATGTTGATGCAGGATTTTTCTTGGTCACTTTGCCAGCTGGGAACCTCTGGCTGGTGACGCCCCCACTTGGGCCTTGCTTGGACACACTACCTACTGCAGGAGGTGATCCACCCATTTGGCCTGCCCTGGCCACACCTGGTTTGTGCATCAGCTCTGCCCACAGCTAGGCTGGGTGTGCCCCAGCCTGCCTGTGTTACAGCTCCTACCCGCATTCAGTGGGTCCCAGATTCTTGTCCCATGCCTAAGAAGAATGAGGATACACTGACAGTTGAAGGGTGAGGGGTGGAGAATAATTTTATTGAGTGACAGGACAGCTCTCAGGAGAGAGAGGATGTGGGAGTGGTTCCCCACCCGAAGTTGGGTGGCTTCTTTCCCAGTGTGGCTGAGTCTGGGGCTTTTATGGACTCAGAATAGGGGGGTACATGCTGATTGCTTTGTGAGTACACAAAAAAGGTTAAAACAAAGGCACTACTCAAAGGTGGGCATGACAGTGTAAAAAAAACAATTAGGAAAGGATAGGTATATGTAAAATAGATGAAGGGTGGGGATCAATAAGAGGAAAGCATGCCAAATGAGAAGACAGGTTCTCAATCCAGTCTGTGGATTTGACTTGCAGGTTGGCTTTCAGGCTTTAAATTGTCTTTGGCTTGGGGTGAAGTTTCACCAGGGACCTGCCCCTATCTGCCTAGGCATTTGACTGCCTCCTGCCACTATCAATGTGGCACCCCATGAGGGCTGCAATGGGGCAGTGGCAGAGGGATGGGTGGAGGTCAGGGTGCAGGTGAGGAAAGATGCATTGGAGAAAGAAGTGGAGGTTGGAATGGGTGGGTGCCTGAGAGTGTTTGGTGTGCCATGGGCATTTCACAGCAGGATGTGAGATCTCTGTTGACGGTCAACTCTTGCAAGAATCATGGAGGACACAAGGAGAAAGGGGTGGGGAGGAAACAGCTCATCTTTGGGGAAGAACATGCAGAACAGAAAAAGCAACTAGAATCAGAGTCAGGAGATGTGGGCTGTGGACAAGCCCCTGTTGCTAAATTACTGTGTGACCTGGGGCAAGTCACTCACCCTCTCTGCAGTTGGTCTGCATATCTGAGAATGAGAAGATTTAACTACAGGATCTTTAAGACTCCTCTCAGCTCAGACCTTAACTCTATGATTCTGTGTGATGCTTTCCTCACCCCCCTGCTAAAACCAGCCTCCTGACAGATGAAGGCAAGTCATCTGTCACAGTGCTGGCTCAGCAGCTCCCCAGGTTACTGTGTGGTCTGTAACAGGGCTGCTTGGGTCATGTGAATCTGGGGCTAATGTGCCCTTGTCTATGGAAATGACTTGATTGCTTGCTCTTCCTTGTAGGAGGAAGAAAAAGGGGACATGGGGCAGTGGGAGATGAACCTGATTTACATTCCTGGAGGAAAAGAGGAACAGGGCAGCCATCAGACATTTTTATTGCCACGGGGCTTATTGATTTGTACTACTGAATAGCTCAGGAATGGGGTGGCTTTCAGGTGTAGCCTGACTCAGGTACTCAAATGATGCCATCAGGAGATGCTTCTTCCTTCTCTGTATTTTGGCACCACTCCTCTATGCAAAGCCAGTCTTGGGCACCTTCTTCCTGGTTTTCAGATGGTTTCTAGCCCAACTTGAGTCCACAGAGAACAGAGCGCCTCCCTGCCCCCTGACAAAGACTCTAACCTTGACAAGATTTTAGTCAATCTCCTCTAAGCCCTCTTCTCCACTAGGCCTCCAGTTTGGCTTGTGTTTAGCAACAACCCCCCTACCCTTGATATCTAATCAAGTTCCTCTTAGTAATTTTTCACCCATTCCCTCACTCTGTCCATTGGCTAATAAATCCCCAGCTGCCTTTGCTGTATTTGGAGTTGAGTTTAGTCTCCCTCCCCTAGTGCAACAGCCTTGAATAAAAAGTCTTCCTTGTCATTTTTAACAAGTGTCAGAAGAATTTTTCTTTAACACCCATTTACTAATTAAAAGTCCTGGGCCCAACTCCCATTGGTTCCAAAGGCCATAGGCCCATCCCTGCACCAACTACAAAGGCCAAAGGCATGGAATGTACTCACTGGTTTAATTCAATCAGGGCCCAATACTGGAGCTGGTGGGGTTAACCCCACTTAAGTCATATGGGCTGAGAATAAAGGTTGGGAGTTTCACAAAGAAAATTCTGGATACTACTTTACAAGCAAGAGTACAAGGCAGTGGGTGGCAAAAGCGCACAGATGTCTTCTGCTGAGTAGGGGTGGGGGGGGGCAAGAAAAACAAACACATTATCAGAAACCAAAGAGAGGAGGGAAAAACACCTGATTAGTATTCATAGCAGATCTCATTTTATTCTCCACAAAAACTAATCACTTTTAGTTATTCTTATCTTAAGTCTAGAATCCTAAAGGTTTAGAGCTGGAAGTACCTTCAAAATTCCTTGGTCTAGCACCCAGATCTTGGTTTCTAATACTATTCTCCAATAAAAGGAATCACAGATTCTTAGGGAAATGGCTGATTCTACGTCTGGGAAAGAGGAGATAAAAGATGAGCCTGGGGCATCTTGTAACAGTGCCAGAAAGTAAAGAAGTGCTCAAAAAACAAAATGATGGGGGGCACAGCAAAGAGTCAGAGGAACCCGAGAGCGCTCCCAAAGATGGAACAATTTCAGGAACAAAATAAATGCAGTACTGGATTAAAATATAAAGTATAAAATAAATATCCATGAATCCATACTGACATAAATAAATAATTGAATAAATAAATAAATGGGAGAAAAAGGACAAATTACCTTATAGAAGGCTTTCAAATAATTTATACTGCCCCCTCTAGGGGGTGGAGGTTAATTCTCTAACCTTTTGTGTGTGGGCCTTACTTAATGATTCGCTTGCAAATAATAAAGTGTGGGAAGGGAAGGGGTGGGGCACCCTATAGTGGAGAAATTCTGCAAACCTTAACCAAGTGATGGAGTTTCACACGGCCAATGGTAAGTCGTGGATAGCATGCTCACCTGATACGATGTAATGAGAAGGGCACTTCATCTCTGTTGGATTCTTCCCTCAAATCCAGAACCCCAGTCTACTCATAAAGAAAACATCAGGCAACCCCAAATTAAGGAGATTTCTGCAAAATACCTTATCAGTAATCTTCAAGACTGCCAAGGTCATGAAAAGCAAGGCAAGACAGTCCCAGTTAAGGGGGAGGTAAGGACATATGACGACTGAATGTAATGCGGTATCCTGTTGGGAGTAGGGAACAGAAGAGATGTAAGTGGAGAAACTAGTAAAAATATAATAAAGTCAGGGGTTTAGTTAATAGATATCTTACTTTTAACAAATGAGCCTTAGTTAACTAAGAGGTAAACATTAAGGAGAGCTGGGTAAGGAATACAAGGGACTTCTCTGTACCCGTACCCTTCTTGTAAATTTCTCATAAATCTACACTCTCCTAAAATTAAAAAAAAACAGTATGTAAAAAACTTTTGGTTCGATACCCTCATTTAACGTATGAACAAAGGGAAACCCAGAGAGGTTGCCTGATTGCAGAAAGGTCTCACGGTGCATCAGTGGAAGACCCAGGAATGGCACTCAGCCCAGAATGATGGAAACCTGACCAACAGAGGCCTAATTAAATTAGGGCTTTATTTTTTTCACCTAAAGGGGCATCTGGTAGTGGCGGCTCCTGAAGGTCCAGCAGCTCCAAGATGCCATCTTGGACGAGGGCCAGCCTCCTCCCCCATTTCTTCTTGGTGGCCTCAGCATGTGTGGATGCATTGCAGTCACAGCGTGGTGGCTGCCCCTCCCCACTAGGCCTCGAGTCCCCTGCCAGGACTGGCAGCCACGGGTCCACAACCAAGTCCAGTGGGCTCCCGTCTCTTCCGGGCAGCTTTCCCAGAATGCCCCGCGGCAACCTCCACTCCCCTCTCATTGGTTGGAGGTGTGTCACATGACTGCCTAAAATAGGGGTGGAGAAATGTAGTGTTTTCCCGTTCATTGGTCAGAGCTGTGTCACATGACTACTGCAGCCAGGCCGGAAATGTAAAAAGGGTTCCCAATGAAACAAGGGTTCTGCTGGAAAAAAAGTAGAAGAAGGTTAATGTCAGCTGCCACAGTCTCTGTCCTGATACTTGGCATCTCGTTTTCATGCTTGCTGCCTCACTGGATCCACACACAGGCTGGTTGGCTGTCCTGAGCAGGCAGTGAGAAGCTGAGTACATGGCAGGAGCCCCACAGGGAAGTACTAGCTGAGCCAGGCTAGTCCCAGAGCACCCAACTGGTCTCCAAAATCTGTGCTGTTGCCCTTTGTCTGCCTCTTTCTTCTTTCTGTTTTAATTCTCTGCCTTTCTGGCTTCTCTGACCAGACCAGGTCAGCACATTCCTGCAGCCTGGAGAGGGGCAGTGGTTTATCACTTATATTGCTGACACCACTTTCAAGTTGAATTTCCCTTTAAACAAACCTGCTATTGAAAGTGTCACATTCCTACATTGCTAGTGGGGAGGTTTTGAAGTGGTCTTTTTGGAGGACACTTGAGCAGCATCAATCACAATTGAAAATACACCTATCTTTTAACCCAGCAATTTTATCCTAAATGTTGGTGATTCTGAAAAGCTTAAGGATATGCATTTATGCAAGGACGTTCTCTGCAGCATTATTTGTAATAGCAAAAAGCAAAAAGAACATATCGGAGACTATCTAAATGTCCAAAAGGAGATTCGTTAAATAAATAATGAAGCATCCATACTACTGAATACTAAACAGACATTAAAAAGATTGAATGTGTTCTCTATGCACTAACATGAGAGGATCTCTATGACATTTTTGAATAGAGAAAACGTTGCTGAAAAATATGAACAGCACGATGCCCAAAATTTCTATTCATTCTGGTTTGTACACAAATAAGTATCTGGAGGATGTGCACCTTGTTAGGGTACCCTTGGGAAAATCTATCATAGGTCTGAGACTCATTCATCTTTATCTGAGGCCATTTGTGTGTAAGATCCCATCCTTGTCTGCTTGAGAACATCACCCTAGCAGCCCTCCCTTCCCTCTTGTACTATTGAAGTTCTCCTCTCCAATGGATGACTATCATCAATGTGTAAACATGCCGCTATTTATTTCTACAACCACAAATAATAAAACATACAATACGATAATAAATAAAACCCTCTGCTACAAACACATTGCTTTGCTTTGCTTATCTTTACAGTCAAATCCCTTGAAAGCACTGTCTATAATCATCATCTCCTACCTCTTGCCTTCCATTTTCTATTAAAACACTCATATCAGGATTTCATCCTCTTCTCTCTATCCAAAACTGCTCTTGTGAAAGTAAAGAGCGACCTCTATACCGTCACATTCAGTGATCAGTTTCAGTTGTCATCTTACTCAACCCATCCCTCCCCTCTCCTTGAAACTCCCTCTCCCCTCTGCTCCCAGAACCCCCACCCCCACTCTTAGTTTTCTTCCTACCTCCCTAGCTGTCCCTCCTTGTTTTTCTTTGCTGGTTCCTCCTTGGCTCCACAACTTGTAAACCTTGTGCTATACACAGGCTCCATCCATGATCCTCCACTTATCCTCCCTCACTTCCCTGGGGGCCTCACCAGACTCATGGCCTTGACAAGCTGTTCATATGCTGATGGATCCTAAATTTACATCTCAGCCTGCACCTTTTCCTAAAGTGCAGGCTTGTACCTCCAACTGCCTACTGAATATTTTCACTTGGGTGTCCAACAGGCATCTCAAGCTTCACACATCCCAACTGAAATCCCATTCTCTAGTCCTCTCACTTCCCAACTTACTGCTCCTACCATCTCCCTCATCTCAGTTCAGGCAACTCCCTCATCCTCCCAGACCAGAAACCTGGGGGTGTGCTGGAATCCTCTCTTTCTCTCACACCATGTCACATCTGTCAGCAAGCCTGTTATCTCTTTTTCAAAACATTTCCACAACTGACCACTTCTCATCACCTCCTCAGCGGCCTCCCTGGCTGCCCTCCCAGTCCCCATCCTCTCTCTCCTGAATGATTGCAGCAGCCTCCTAACTGCTCTTCCTGCTGCCTCCATTTCCCTTTAGAGCCAGCTCCTCACAGTGTAGCCAGAGTAGCCCTGTGTGATCCTAGTGAACTTGTCAGGTCTTGTCCATCATCTGCTTAGAACATGTCAATCATCCCATCCCAATCAGGGAAGAATCCAGCATCCTTACAATCAACCAGCTGAGTCTCCCTCTCCCACGCCACTTGCCAACCTCGTTCCTGCTGCTCTCCCCCTGCTTTCTTCACTCCAGCCACACTGGTCTCATGCTTCTCCTTGAATATCCCAGGCCTGTCCTGCCCAAGAGCCTTCGCACTTGCTGCTCCTCTGCCTGGGGCCCCCCTCCCTAGACATCCTTGGGGCTTGCTCCCTAATCTTTAGTCTTTGCTCAAAAATTCTTTCCAAAGAAGTTTTCCTCACCAATGTTACTTCAGAGGCCTTATTCCAAGATCCCTATGGCCACTGCCTTTCCCCTTTCCTGGTTTGATTTTTCTTCCACTTGCCATCTTCTTACCTACTGTGTCACTGACTCATTGTTCATTGTAAGTTCGAAGTGCACAGGGAATTTTGTGTGCTTTGTTCACTGATGTATCCCAAACACCAAGCACAATGCTTCAATATTTGTTGAGTGAATGGAAGAATGAAGGTTACCATTTTCTGTCTTCTGAGACACAGATGGGACAAGGCTGTGGACAAAGGCTCTAGTTATCTACAGCTGCCTACCAATCCAGTCCAAAATTAGTGGGCTTAAAACAACAATAATGGTTTTATTTTTTTCTCATGGTTTCTGTGTGTCAGCAATTCAGAGGAGGCTTAGCTGGGTGAATCTGGTTCGAGGGCCCTTGTGAGGATGCAGTCAGATGGTGGTTGGAGCTGGTCAGGCAGTCACAGGGCTTCTCCATGTGGCTCCTCCATGTGGGCTACTATGGGCTTCATCACAGAACAGTGGCCTCAGAGCCCTCAGAATCTTTCACAGAATCCTCGAGCTCCAGCTTGACTATTCCTGAGGACGAGAAGAACCTTTCTTATTTTTTTGTAGCTTAGTCCTGGAAGTCATACAGTGTTAATTCTGATAGAGTCTATTGATCATCCAGTCACTAAGATCATCCCAAGTTCAAGAGAGGGGACAGAGACCCCTACCTCTTCATGAGAGAAGCATCAGAGAATGTTTGGGCCTGCTTTTAAATCACCATTGTCCATCCTCTGGCCACAAATTATTTTTTATTCTCACATACAAAATATAGACAGTCTTGCAAGTCTCATCGATTACAGCTTCAGGCTTAAGATGTAGGATCACATCATGTATAATAAATCAGGTCCAGGTCCGACTGGGAATCCTCAGATGCAGTTCCTCTGGGACAATCAATGTGAAGTCATGTGAGCTGAAGAGTCAAGCTACCTGCGCCCTCTTATATCCAACATGCAAGTGAGGGATTGGCATATGACAGCTCCTATAGACATTCTCATATAAAAGAGGGAAAATGGGAGCCACTTGTCTACACCTATTCAGAAATCAAGCTAAGTGCATGCGGGCAGTTCCCTGATAAGGTCCTACTTCCTGGAATTTGTTTCTGATGGCTTTGCCTGCTGTGTCTTCCTTCCATAGGAACTGGTGAAACTGAGGGGTTAATTCGATCAGGTCTGCCTGCCCCACTTGCTTTTGGTTGCTAGCTTACCCCTCCTGCCACCTTTTTTCATGAAGCTGAGAGTTGTGGTAGCTGAAGGCCTTGCCGCTGAACACTGAGTCTTCACCTGCACTTGCTACTTTATAGATAACATTCATTTGTCACCATGGTCATGGTCGCTTCAGTTGTTTTTCAGGTTCCAACCAGTTCAAACTGGCTGAAACCACCAACCCTTCAACTGGGCCTGCAATGTGCCCAAGAGGTGGCCTTTTAATGTCGGAGGGCCCAACACTCCACCCTCAGATCATGCTAATGCTGCTGTTTTCTGTACATATGTCCTATGAAATGCCATGAACCCCGAGTACGCATGCACAGAACGAACCTGTTGCTTCATTTTTCACCAATGCCAATCACCTTTTCCCAAGCCTTAGACTACCCTACTTCCCTAACCCATAAATATCTCTAAGGCTTATCTTCAGGGAGGTGGATTTGAGAGCTGTTCTTCCAGCTCCTCGCTCTGCAGCCTTGTGAATAAATCTTTTGTCTTTCACAAAACCGATGTCACAGTGATTGATTTACTGCACACAGCCAGAATGAACCTGGACCTGGCCGATAACGCCAGCCCATATTTGCAGCTAAGTATTTTTTTAAAACTTACTTTCTGCTCATAATAGTTCAGGGTTCCAATGATAAGCCACAACTACTTTAAAAACTTTGAGGGTTTCTTATGCATTAATCTGGAATTGACTCCATTAGGTGAAAGCTATACTCAGAAATCTCTTTGAGATAAGCCCTTCTCTATTCTGAGACTGTCACAGACAAATATTCTGAGACTCTTAGAAGCCCCATTAACAGAAAAAATCTGCAAGGTCCACCCTCCATATCCTTAGAAAGTCTTCTTTTTGTTTTATAAGTTCTTTGAGGCACCACCTTAGACATTCTGAGGTCTTAGGAAAGAATTCAGTCCTCTTGGCTTTTGTCCTTGGCTTGAGGATCTTATTGGAGAATCATTTGCCATTTGAATATGAGTGAGAGACTTTCATTTTCAAACTCAACAAGTTCTAGCTCATTTACATCATCATTCAATCTTTAGCTTATCTCTCTCCTCTTGCATTTTGTCATAGGCAGTGAAAGAAGCCATGTGGCAATTTCATAATTCTTCCTGGAAATCTCCTGAGCTAGATCAACTTGTTCATTAGAATATTTTTCTATGTTCCATGTTATGTAAGGCCACACTGTTGCCAATCATTTCATCATTAATAACAAAATCTTCTCTTATCCTGCTTCAAAAACCACTTTCCTTACTTTGCTTTAAGTCATCACTGATGACCTGCTCTGGGCCCTTCAGGTTTCTGCCTGTTGCCTGATCCAGAAGACAATGTCTAATGCTTTGTCTTTTTGTTACAACAGCACCCCACTCCTTGTACTAAATTCTGGTCCTGTTATAGGTTGCTGAGAAACCAATCATTCCAAAAAGTACGGAGTTAAAGCAATAACCATTATTTTATTATTCTTCACCCTTTCTGCATGACTTTGACTAGGTCATGGCTGGGTGGTTGTGGCTCAACGTCCCTCATGAGGTTGCAATTGGACTGTGGCTACAGCCAGAATGGTTGTGGGATGGGAGCCTCTGTGGGCTGACCAGGTAGCTCTCTTTTCCACACTGTAGTCTCAAAGCTTCTTCATGTGGTTTCTCTGAGTGAGAAGAGTTTGGACTTCCTCACCATGGTGGTCTCATGGTAGTCAGAGTATTTATATGGCAGCTCAAGGCTCCAGCATGAGTATTCCCAGGACCACGAAAAGCCTCACTGTCTTTTATGACCTATCCCTGAAGTTACATAGTGTCACTTGTGCTATAGTCTGTTAAATGACTAGTCACTGAGATCACTCCAGATTTGAGGCAAGGTGACAGAGGCCCTATCTCTCTGATGGATGAGTGTCAAAGAATTTGTAGACATGGATTTTTTTTCAGAAAATTTTTTTTTTTGCAATACCTGCCCTATTCTAGCCACCCCAAAGGGAAAACCACACACACTCCCATGATATCAACAGGGAAAGCAGGGAGATGATTTTCCACTACCCTCTAACCTAGAAGGAGGCAGTGGTGCTCAAATGTCCCCGCTGGTGGTGTCTGCAGTGCCCGGTGGTGAGCTGAGCCTCACCTCCACCCATCCAGCATCAATATGATTGAGCCAGGTAGTGTGAGGCAAGGCTAATCAGCCCTGCACATGCCCCCTCCCACCGTGGTCTCAGCAGGGGACAGCTGGGAGCTGGACCTCCATACACTGGGCAGCAATGAGTTTGAGTGAGGGAGCGTGAGGCAGAGCTTATAAGCACTGTGGTCTCCCCCACTCCACCTGGTATCAGTGAGGCTCAGTGAAGAGCTGAGCCTCCACCCTCACCTGGCATCAATGACATGGAACAAGGTGGTGGGAAGCAAAACTGGTTGGCACGCTGCTTCCCTCTCTCCACTTCCCTCGTGTCAATAGGACCCAGTAGAAGGGACATTATGTGACTTCCCCGGCTGGGTCATAAAAGACAAGGATGCTTTTGCCTGGTTCTTGGGAACACTCATGCTGCAGCCTTGAGTTGACATCAATGAGGCAGAATGGAGTGGTGCTGGGAGGCAGGATTATTTGCCACCCCGCTCTCCTTACCCCATTGTCTGTGAGGCTCAGCAGGGATTCGAGCCTACACCTGGCATCAACAAGGTGTAGTGAGATAATTGGAGGAGAGACTGGCCCTTGCTTTCCCATATCCTCTCTTCTGGTGTCAGCAGAGGCCAGCAAGGACTTGAGCTTACATCCACACTTGGAGACAAGTCAGTGCAAATTGGTGCCCCTCTTTCACTGACAAGGCATCAGGTGTGTCAGTAGGGGAGCTGAGCTCCCCTGCTACCCATCTGGAACAAGCAGTGTTAGTAGGCATTCCACTTTTTTTTTTTTTTTAAATGGAGTCTCACTCTGTCACCCAGGCTGGAGTGTAGTGGCAGAATCTAGGCTCACTGCAACCTCTGCCTCCCGGGTTCAAGTGATTCTCCCGCCTCAGCCTCCCAGGTAGCTGGAACTACAGGCACATGCCAAGGCATGCGCCACTATGCCCAGCTAATTTTTGTATAAATTTTTTAGTAGAGACAGGGTTTCACCATGTTGGCCAGGCTGGTCTCAAACTCCTCAAGTGATCTGCTTGCCTCAGCCTCCCAAAGTGCTGGGATTACAGGCGTGAGCCGCCATACCTGGCTGGCACTCCACTTTTGCCAAGATGGTGCTGAAGCACGGCAGGAGGCTGATCAGATGTCCCCGCCCAGCCCTTACACTGCACCTCAGTAAGGGACTGCTTGCTAGAAAAGAAGATCAAGTGGTATCCTGAGTTTCATAATATAATGTTCAAAATGTTCAGGACATAATAAACGTTATTTGTTATGCCCAGATCCAGGAAATTCACAGCATGAATGAGAAGAAAGTCACTGGTTGCCGACACTGAGATAAATCAGATGTAGGAATTTGGTGATGGGCTTTTGGAGCAGCCATTATATGGATGATTCAACAAGAAATTATGAGCTCTCATGAAGCAAGTGAGGAAACAGAAAATCATAGCAAGGAATAGAGTGTATTTAAAAAGAACGATGGAAATTACAGAATTGAAAGATAATATAGTAACAAAGTAAAGATTTGTTGGATGGGCTTACTAGTAGAGTGAAGATGACAAAGCAGTGAAACGGTGAATTGGAGGACAGATCAACAGAATTTACCAATCTGAACAACAAAGAAGAAAGAGATGAATAAAATAAATAAACTCTCAGGGACCTGTGGGGTAATGGTTGAAAACATCCCAAATGATATAGATAGGCTGACAGCAAAAGAATGGAAAAAGATATATAAGGCAAAAACTCATTGAAATAACTGGCAGGGGCGGCTATATTAATATCAGGCAAAGGGGACTTCAGAGCAAATAAAATCGTTGGAGACAAAGAAGGACATTTTACAATGACAAAGGATAATCCAGTGAGAGCCCCAAACAGTAGAGGCTTAAACACATGAAGTAAAAGTTGACAGAACTGAAAGAAAAAAAATAAACAAATCTACAATTGAAGATGGAGAGATCAACACCCCACTCTCAGCAATTGACATAACTATTATAAAGAAAATAAACAAAAATATAAAAGAGCTCAACAATACCATCAACCAGCAGGATCTAACTGACACATACAGAACATTATACCCAACAACAGCAGAATATACATTTTTTTCAGGCACTCATGAGGTAGTCACCAATATAGACCATATCCTGGGCCATAAACCCAAACTCAAATCCTATGATTTCTGTGTGTTTTCTGACCTTAATTGAATCAAACTAAAAATCAATAACAGAAAGACAAGAGGAAAAGCTCCAAACACTTGGGAATTAAACAATATACACCCTAATAATGTATGAGTCAAAGAGAGTGTCCTACAGAAAAAATAATTAGAATTAAATAAAAATGAACATACAATATATCAAAATATGTTGGATGCAGCTAGAATAGTGTTGAAAGGGAAATTTATAGCACTAAATGCTCACAGTAGGAAAGATAAACTTCTTAAATATCAAAAAACTAAAAAGAAAAGGAAAAAATATACTGAGAGAAGGAAGAATAAAATAAAGAGCTGACATTGATGAATTTAAAAACATAAAAAGTAGAGGAAATTAATGAAACCAAAAGCAAGTACTTTGAAAAAAATAAGCCGCTAGAAAAACTGACAAAGATAAACAGAGAGGACACAAATAACCAATTTCAAGAATAAAACAGAGAGATTACACCACTTTGCAGTCACTAAAATTAGAGTAAGGTAATAACAGGAACAATTTCATAGCCGTAAACTGGACAATTTAGAAGAAATCAAGCAATTCTGCAAAAACCACAAACTACTAAAATTCAACCAAGATGAAACAGAGGAGAGATGAAAAAAAGAGAATAAACGAATATTTAAAGGAATAATGGTTGAAAACATCCCAAATGATATAGGTAGATTGAAAGCAAATGGGCGGAAAAAGTATAACTAGTTCTATAACTGATCATTTAAAAACTTAATTCATAATTTAAAAGCCCTCTCCAAAAGAAATCTCCAGTACTATATGGTTTGATTTGAGAATTCTATCAAATGTTTAAAGAATTAACACCAATTTCACACAATCTCTTGCGGAAAACAGAAGAGGAGAGGGCACATTCAAACTCGTTTATGAGCTAATATTACCCTGATACCAAAACACATAAACACCCTACAAAAAGAAAGCTACACAGACCAATATCTCTCTTGAACGTAGATACAGAAATCCTCAATACAGTGTTTGCAAGTCGAATCCAGCAATGTATAAAAAATAATTATAAACTTTGACCATGTAGGATATATTATAGGCGTGCAAGGCTGGTTCAATATTCAGAAATCAAACAATATAATCTACCATATTAACATGTTAAAGAAGAAAAATTATATAATCATATCAATCGACGGAGTGAAAACATTTGCCAAGGTCAGCATGGCAAAAATTCTCAGCACACTAGGAATGGAACGGAATTTCCTTAAGGTAATAAGAACATCTGCCAAAAAAACAAAATCAACGACCACCACCACCACCACCACAACAACAACAAATTCCTTACATTATAACTAACACTGTATTGATGGTGAAAGACTTCATGTGTTCCCATCACAAGCAGGAACAAGTTAAGGATGTGTGCTTTCACCACTCTTATCTGATATGGTACTGGAAATTCTAGACAGTGCAATAGTTGAGGTGCGGTGGCTCATGCCTGTAATCCCAGCACTTTAGGAGGCCGAGGTGGGTGGATCACCCAAGGTCAGGAGTTCGAGACCAGCCTGGCCAACATGGTGAAACCCCATCTCTACTAAAAATACAAAAATTAGCTGGGTGTGGTGGCGAGTGCCTGTAATCCCAGCTACTCGGGAGGCTGAGGCAGGAGAATTGCTTGAACTGGTAGGTGAAGGTTGCAGTGAGCCAAGATCACGCCACTGCAGTCCAACCTGGGTGACAGAGCAAGACTCTGTCTCAAAATAATAATAGTAATAATAATAATGATAGTAATGATAATAAAAAATAGCACAGTAAGGCAAGAAAAGGAAACAAAAGGCATACAGACTGAAAAGGAAGAAATAAAACTGTCCTTATTTGTGGAAGACACGATTATCTACGTTAAGAACCCCAAGGAATCTATAAAACAAAATGAAACAAAAAGCCTCTGTAAGTAGTAAGTGGAGTTAAGCAAGGTCACAAGACAAGATCAACACAGAAAACTCAATCACGGTTCTATGTATTCATAACAAAGACATGGAAACCAAAATTAAAAACACAATGTCATTTACAACTGCCCAAAAGAAAATTAAATTCTCAGCTATAAATGTAACAAAGCATGTATATAATCTGGTATGTTGAAAATTACAAAATGCTGATGAAATAAATCAAGGAAGACCTAAATAAATGGAAAGACATACAATGCTTACATTGGGAGACTCGTCATAGTAAAGATGCTAAGACAATGTTAAAAAAAGAATAAAGTGGGAAAATCACTATAGTTGACATTAGGCTTACCCTCTACCTAGGGTAATCAAGAAAGCATGGTGTCGGTGAACATGCACACAAATATCAGTGAAACAAAATAGAGAACACAGATATAGACCCATGCATATATACCCAACTGATTTATGACAAAAGTACAAAAGTAATTCAACAAGAAAGATAGTTTTCTGGGTGTGGAGGCATGTACCTGTGGTCTCAGCTACTCCGAGTCAGCCGTGATCGCACCACTGCGCTCCAGCCTGGGCGACAGAGTGAGGCTCTGTCTCAAAAGAAGGAAGAAAGTTTTTTAAACAAATGGTGCTGGAGAAATTGGACACTGATAAGCCAAATAGGTAAACAAACCTCAACCTAAACCTCAAATGGATCCATTAACTCAAAATGGATCACAGACTTAAATGTGAAACATAAAACTATAAAAGTTTTAGGAAAAAAAAAAATAGAAGAAAATCCTCTGGACCTAGGACCAGGTGAAAAGTTCTTAGATTTGACATCAAAAGAACAATCCATAAAAGGAAAATTCAATAAACTGGACATCATCAATTTAAAAACTTTTACTCTGCAAAAGATTGGTGGAAAGGATTAAGACAAACCTCTGACTGGGAGAAAGTATTTGCAAAGCACTCATCTGACAAAGGGCTTTTATCTAACCTGTAAATAGAATTCTCAAAACTCAAGAGTGTAAAAAAAAAATCAATCCAAATAAATCTAGTTTTAAAAAGGGTGAAGGACATTGAGAGACTGAATATACAAATGGACAATGGCCAGGCCATATGTAAAAATAGAACTTTGGCCCACAACCTGCAGCAACCTGCCCAGGAAGCCTGCAACAAACAACTCAGGAAGCCAGCCAGCAATCAGTCAGACTTGCAGGAAGCCAAATTGCTATCTCTAGTGACAATCCAGGAAGCTAAACAATCACTTCTGCAACATTTGGCCCCAAAGGGCCAGGACTTGATTAGAAACTGACAGCTTCCCTAATTTTTGTCCCTGCCTCTGTCATCATAGAACCTACCAGAGTGACTCAAATGTCCTCTCCTAACCAATTACATAGGATTCCTCGTTCCTAGTTTGCCTGTCTGCAGCTTTCCCATGCCAGGAGCCTCCAATCAGGATAAACCTGAAGCCTTCCCATTTTCCACTATAAGCCTCTCCACTCCCCTGCCTGCCTTTGAGTCTCTGCCAAAATGCAAGTGATGGTGGCTGACTCCGTTGCTCTAGCAAGCTCAGAACAAATAGCCTTTGCTTTTCTCATTTGTTGATCTTTATTTTCACAACATGAAGAGGCATTTCACTGAAGGGGATATCAGAGCTGGTGCACTCCAGATGAAAAATAAGCACATGAAGACATGTTCAACATCATCAGCCGTTAAGAAAATACAAAGTAAAACCACAGTGAGATATTACTCCACATCTATCAGAATGGCTAAAATAAAAAAAATAGTGACAATAGGAAACGTTAGTGAGGATGTGAAGAAGTAGATTACTTCATTCATTGCATTTAAAGTGAGACAGTCTGGAAAAGCTTGTAAAATGATACAGTCACTCAGTCTATAAGATGATACAGTTACTCTGTCTGTAAAATGATAGTTACTCTGGCAGTTTCTCACAAAAGTAAACCGATCAATGCATAACCTTGTTTTATGGTTATTTCTGTTGAAACACCACTTACTTAATATTATACAGTATTGATACGGACAGCAGGTGGTGAAATACTGGGTAGAAGAGGGCAGTTCCTTGGCAAAGGCCCCACCCTCAAGCATGGAAATGAGGACTGTTATCCCTGTCTTCCTGCCCAAATGGTACCTTTTTGGCCTGCCCAGCCCCCTATCCTGTGCCCATATAAACCCCAGACCTCAGCTGGCAGAGACAGGCAGCTAAACATCAAGCAGAGAAGAAGCAACTGAGCTTTGGAGACTATGAATAGACACGGCTTAACTTCAGAAGGCACGACTTCAGAGAGGAGCCCGGCCAGAGATGGCGGGCTTCAGGGAAAGATCACCTTCTTCCTGCACCATACCTTTTCCAGCTCCCCTTCTGCTGAGAGCCACTTCCACCTCTTAATAAAATTCTTCACCTCCATCGCCCTTCAAGCTATTCATGTAACCTGATTCTTCCTGGATGCTGGACAGCCTGGGTGCGGGAGCCCAAAAAGGCTGTCACACTGACTCTTCACTGAGCTGTTTAACATTTAAGCCGTCTGCGGATGGCAAAGCTAAAAGAGTAGTGACTTGAACACACCCCTAGATGCTGCTGTGGGGCTGGAGCCCAAAAGTGCGGGCCCCGCCCTCGGCACCCATTCGCCTCTGTACTCCTTCCCCTGAGAGGTTGAGCTCAGCGGGTTGGAGTGAGTGAAGTTTGTCCCTACTGGCAGCAAAGTGGCTGGCTGGACCCAGAGCCACTGTACTCCAGTTCCGGCCTGTGAAAGGGCCAGGAGACTATCCTGTCTTAGTATTGTCGATTTATTAACCTTGAACTCACCAACAGCAGCATCTCAACTCAGGCCTGAACAATGCTTCTTCGACCCAAGTGTTTTCTCAGTGAGGCACGTCGTAGCCTTCTTGTGCTCAGGAATACTAGGCGGTGCGTCAGCACTGTTTGGGACCATTTTAAACAGCAACATCACGAGCAAAAAGCACAAAAATGCAACATGCATGGCACTAAATAGACCTGGGAAAGGTGTTTGATTACCCACGAGAGCTGAGACAAGGAGGCAGAGTGTCACCTTGTTTGACCTTACCTGGGGGCATGTGCATCTGATGACTCAGATTTTTCACTGTTTTGCACCTGTTGGAAATGACAGTAAAAGTGCTGCAAATGTTGATTTTGGGGTTACGATAAATTTTAGCAATCAGGTGAGTTTTGAAATACAAAACTGTGAATAGTGAGATTGACTCATATGCACACTCACTCACACCCCCCAGCCCACACACACACACACACACACACACACAGAGAGAGAGAGAGGTGGACCCAGCTTTGGATTAAGGGCTATTGACAGTAGAAATAAATCTTACACTTTACCAAAGGATTTGCCAAAGGCTTTCTTTAAATGCTGTGCTCTCCAGAGACCACAGAAAAGGAGTTTGATTTACAGTTTTCTTCCATGCTCAGATGCAAACTTTGAGGGCGTGTTCAATTTCTGTTTCAAGGTCTGTGCAATTCAACCAGCATCTCCCCAAGTTCCCACTAAACACTGGCGCTGTGCTTGACACTGTGGGGGAACAAAAGTGAAGACAAGGTCTGTGTTCGAAGGGAGCTGGCAATGCCAACTCTCGCAGATGAGGCTTTTAAAGATGAGCTGCTCAAAAGCTGTGGCCAGGGGCAATTTAGCAAGACCCTCCTGATTTTCCAAATCCACCCAGAAGCTCAGATTAAAAAGGCACCTCTGCTCTCACAGACTCCTAGTAGGGGGGTCCAGAGAGTTGCAAGTGCAGGGAGAGGGGTATCTGGGGATGGAGGCGCAGCTCCTCTGCCTCCCTTCCAGCCATCATTGTGCATATTCCACTAAAGGGGCATCTTACGAATAATTTTTTATGTTATGTGTTGACAAGATGGTCTCTGAAGCTATGACAAAAAGAAGTTGGGGGAAGTGTGTGAATTTAAGCCTAGTTTATGCCCAGAGAAAACCAGTGACGCAGGTGGTGCTTTTCCAGAACCTTGGTCCCCCACCAACCAGGCAGGGACCCAGCAGCTCAGCAAGTCCTAAGGGAGAGCAAGGTCTTGGGGAGGCCTTGGGCAGTTGGAAAGAACCGATTAATTTGAGTGGACTGTTCTTCTCTGGGTCGTTGCCAGAAAATCAATACTCAGCTGTGCTACCAGTGTGGTGCCCGCCTCCCCACTCAGGGATGCCATGAAGAGCAGTGATCTTGACAAGATCTAAATAGAGGTATGCTGAGAGTAACGTGGACGGAGGCCACGTGCACGCGGCTCTTGAGGAGTCCATAAATCTACACTGATGAATTACCTGGGCAGGTGGCTCTGCCACCAGCCTCCCAGCTCAGGACAGGGGCAGCGTAATTACCTATCTGGCAGTGGTTGTCTGGAGCGAGCCGGTCCATTTTTCTCTTTTATTATTGTTGAATTTCAGGAAAGTGTCCTCTGCAGGCCCCTTTCTAAATGTTGGATTTGTTTGATGACTCCACTAGTGACAAGGGCCAGGGTGTGTCCTGTGGTGAGGAGGACTTGGCCCCTGGGCCCGCTGCCCAGAGGCTTCTCTCAGAGGGTGTGATGGGCGGGGTCCCCATAGCCACCACCGTCCTCCCCATCAGTGGCCTCGTAGATGTCCCTTCCCTCCCCCTTCCCCTGCTCTGTGGACTGGGTCTGCCCTAACCTGAGGCAGCTGGGAACCCCTGAGGTGGGGAAGTCTTTGGGGTGTTTCTGGGAGGGGCGTCTCCAAAGGAGACAAAGGAAACCCCAGTCCCCTGAGGGGTGACAGCTTCCCATCTGCCCGGTGAGGACTCCTGGCTGGCTGAGGACATGTGGGCGCTGTGTCCTTGTGACACCAATGAAAACGGACAGGGATGGCTCTCCCTCTTCCCAGGCCCAGTGCCGGGCGCTTCACCCCTCCCCCCACTCACTCCTCATGAGAGCCCATTTTGCAGTCCAGGGAGTGAGGCACAGAGCAGTGGTCACAGACAGGAAGTAGCCTCGCTGGAGTTCCAGCTCAGGCAGGGCGGACTCCACACACCTTTGCCAAATGCCAGTCCGTGGTCTCCAGTTCCCACAAGGGTCATCTGACCCTTCGTGGACTCACTGCAGCTGTGACTGGTTAACTGGCTGGCGGTATTGCAGGCCATGTCCTCACCTGCCTGTGTGCATCCTGTATGAGGGACCACACCCCGTCCTCTCCCCACTGTTTCTAGCAGAGGGGCTGGTGCATAGTAGGAGTTTAAAAAACGCATGCAGGAGAGTGGAAGAACACATATGTGAGAGCAAGTTCCTGAGCCTCGATGCACGAAGCCCATTATTTACGGCCACAGTGGGGAAGGTGTGGCCGGCCACCTGTTCCATTTGTCCATTCATTCATTCGCAAGCTTCTCTCGAGTGTCTGTTATAAGTCCAGCTCTGCGGGCAAGTATCTGGAGAGACCAAGCACAGGAAAACAAGAGTTCTGCCTTCATGAAGGCGGAAAGAAAGTCAGGACACTGAAGAAGTAATGATATCAAAATGTAAAGTTGTCCGCAGAGGGGCTGTCCAAGGAGCTCTGAAACATAACAGAAGAATTAAGTTACATTATGAAAGGTCTCTCAAAAAAGTGATGTTTAAGCTGAGATTGAGAGAATGAGCCTAAAAGTTTCTGGCGGATGCAAATGTAGCACAAATCAACAGTATTATGCACCAATAAACCCTTAGGCTTAATTAATGAAGAGCTGATATCTAGAATGTGGGGGGTGAGACACTGTTTCTGTCTATTCTGGGCTGCTCAGAGGTTGCCTGAAATGTTGATTCACAAGAGAGAGGCTCTTACTGTTCTCCAGCTTTTATGAACAAGGGCACTGAGGCTCAGAGAGGTGAAGTAACTGATAGAGGGTCACTCAGCCAGTGAGTGGCAAAGCCCAAGCTGTGGAAGGCATGGTCTTTTACTTTAAAGGCACAATCCAGAGGTTGCGCATGTGTGCATCCAGGTACACAAAGACACACACACACATACACACACACACACTTCTGCTCCAGCATCATTGGCAGAACTGGGCCATGTGAAAGGAAAATAAATCTTGGGACCCCAAAATCGCTAAGCCAGAGGGAAAGATCAAGCTGGGAACTGTGCAGATGCAAACCTGTCTTCCATTTTCTTCTGTTGCATTTCACCCTGACCGTGTAAATTGACAGCTCATCTTCACAGGTGCAGGACAAAAAACAGAACTCTAAGTCATCCCTCTGCTCACCTGAGACAAATGCATATCTGATTGCTCCCTCTGATGGAAAAATGCAGATTCACTGGGCAGACAAAGGCATAAGTGACTATTCCTCTACCCACCTCCCATGTAAGTTGTGTATTCAGTTAAAGGTTGATCAAAGACTCAAAAGAACGCAACCATTTGTGTCTTATCTACCAATAACTTTTATTTATTTTTTATTTTAGTTTTTTGAGATGGGGTCTTGCTCTGTTGCCCAGGCTGGAGTACAGTGGCATGGTCTCAGCTCATTGCAGCCTCCACTTCCTGGGTTCAAGTGATTCTCCTGCCTCAACCTCCCAAGTAGCTAAGATTACAGGTGCCTGCAACCACACCTGGCTAATTTTTGTATTTTTAGTAGAGACGGAGTTTCATCATGTTGGCCAGGCTTGTCTCAAACTCCTGACCTTAAGTGATCCACCCGCCTTGTCCTCTCAAAGTGCTGGGATTACAGGCGTGAGCCACTGTGCCTGGCTTACCAACACCTTTTAAAAAATTTTCCCCTTTCTGCAATATTCACCCTTTCCCCTTTAAATATTGAAGCCCTCAAAATCATTGTTGGACAAAGGCACAGACTTGCCTTTTGGGCAGGCATCTTTAACCTTAGCAAAACGAAAGTCTAAATTGATTGGGACCTGTCTCAGATACTTTTTGGTTTACGGCCAATGACCATGTCTTGTTGCAGGGGATGCTGGGAAATTGTAGTATTAGTAATTGTTCTGGGCAGTCATGTAAACACTTGAACCAAAGGTTCTATTAGCAAAAGAAATGTGGAAGAATGTGTTGGGAGGTGACTGGTGGACTCTGCGCAGTGCTGAATGTGCATTGGAGGAATGCTTCTGTGGACTGGGGTGGGCTGGCAGTGGGAGGGAGAAGGAGATGGGTTTATTCTGACATCTCCATCTTCCTGCCCCCTCGGAGACTCCTTTGTGCTTCCTTGATCTTGACACTCGTGTGTGGTTCTTTGCCTGCCTTAATTTGGATTCCCAAACTGCCCTCTAAAACACATTGCAGCTCTGGGATTCCCCAAGCTGGTGAGACTACCAGAAAGCATGTTAACGAGGGTGACACATTCCCCCAGTGCAGCCTTATCCGTTTCCAGTGACCACTGTTGAAACTCATGGTGCATTCATGAATTCACCCATCTTTACTGGGTACCCGCTCTGTGCTGACACTGTGCCAAGCACTGGGGATACAACAGTGAGTAAAAACAGATGTGATTCTTTCCTCCCAAAGACTAGACTACAGTGGAAGAGAGGCATTCTACCACAAAAAAATCATACAAATATATGTGAAACTGCATCTTAGTGCAGAGGTGGTAGGGAGGTTGGAGAAGGCTTCACCAAAAAGGTGATATCTAAGTTGATTACTGAAAGATAAACAGCAGTTTTCCAGATGAAAAGAGAGAGGGGAGAGCATTCCAGGTGTAGGGAACTGTGTGTACGAAGGTCCTGGGGTGGGAGGTCAGCATGATCAGGAGGCACCTGTGGGTAGATAGGATGACAGGCGAGCAGTGGAGTAAGGTGAGCCTGGGGCAGAGGCTGTGACCAGGATGGAAAGGGCCTTGTAGGCCAGGCTGAAAGTTCCACATTTCCAGTAAGGGCCCAGGATTATTTTAAGAGATTTGAGTAGGGAAGCTTGGTTTCCATGGTCAGACAGGTCTCCTTGGATTCTCCTCCAAATGTAGACAGAGCCAAGACCCCCATTGAAGAGATGCCTGTGTCCCATGTGGCTTTGGCTTCTGGGCCATCTTTTCTCTGAATGCTTGACTTTAGGGAGGCTGTGGCAGATTCAGAGCATCCTGTGGGGTATGGAGAAGAAACCAGAGCAGGGCAGGAATTGCATCAGAGATTTCACACCTATCCCTCTGCGTGGAGACCTGGAACACCTATGGGCTTCGCTGTCAAAGGCTTGCTATGGGCACCTACTGAATACTTTCAAGAGATGGAACACAGTCCCCATTAGCCCTTGCTGACCTCGCTCTTGTCTAAGAACCAAATGTAAAACCTTCTCTGGATTAAACTTAGCCCTCTGAACCTTGACTTCAAAAATAAGAAAGATCAATTCTTTGAGGACATAGAGTCAGAAGTGTTTTCTCCATTGGGCATCTGCTGCTCCCCACCCCTTCCAGCTTCTGGGTAAGTCTGCGGGAAGGGTTCTTCCAGGGCAGAACAAACACTCAGCACTTCTCACTTTCTCCCTCACATTCTTTAGTGGGGCAGAGGGAAGTTGCAGCTGGTTGAGCGTCTGCACGTAACCTCAGTCCACCTCATCTGTACCATGACCTGGTTTATAGGTCCGGGGTGAAATGAACACTGCAACCCACCATGCTTGGCTGCAAAGATCTGGAGAGGCAGGGACCAGGACCCTAGACTGGGACACTATAGATCAAAGGCTTTATCTGCTGAGCAGGGTGTCAGAACAGCCAGGAGCTGGTGGCTGAGGCCACTGGGGTTGGCAGCTGAACTAAGGGTCAGAGTAATGGACCCAGTGGAGCAACAGCAAGAGAGGAGAGGACCCAGGTGGAGCAGCTGGGAGCTTCTAAGAACCCTGTTCAGGTCCACAGCTCGTAGGCAAGGCACAGAGAAGTCAAGTAACTTACTGAAGGTCACACAGTTAGTAAGCCCCAGGGCCAGGATTCTAACGCATACTTCCCTGGAAGCAGAAGCGGGTTCCTACTCTACACCCTCCACCCGCTTGGAGCCCAGGGAGCAAACAGCCTGCTTCCAACATCGCAGGTCCTCTCCACTAGCTGTCCCAGTGAGGTAGGAGGCGGAACTACACTCCAGAGGAGGGGCTTGGACACTGGAGCAAATTGATGACTAGCTAAAACAGGGCCATGATGGAAGCAGCTTTCCATCAGACACGCCCATCAGTGTGCCATGTCAATTTACCATTGCCATGGCAACTCCCAGGAGTTTCCATGGCAAAGATACAATGACCCAAAAGTTACTACCCCTTTCCTAGAAATTTCTGCATAAACCATCCCTTAATCTGCATGCAATTAAAAGTGGGCATAAATATGACTACAAAACTGCCCTGAGCTGCTACTCTTCGCCTACATGGTAGCTCTGCTTTGCAGGAGCAGTCACTGGAGTTGTGACACTGCCTCTTCAATAAAGCTGTTTTCTTCTATCTCTGGCTTGCCTTTGAATTCTTTCCTGGGCAGAGCCAAGAACACTTGCAGGCTAAGCCCCACATTGGGGCTCGCCTGCCCTGCATCAGCTTGGTGCCCAGTGTGGGGCAAAGAAAGAAGATAGCATGAGAGATGGCAAGGCGGTCGGTGAGGCAGCAGCCAGCAGGATGATGAACCGAGAGGTGGCGAAGCAGAGCTGTAGCACCTGAGCTCTAACACTAACCAAAGGTCTTTTCATAGCCATCATTTTCACTGGTAGGCAGCAGAGCCGAGCAGATGGGTAAGCGGCCATAGTGCCAAGGCCTTGCTTGACACCCATCACTCTGCCCAGCTGGCTGGTGGGTTACCATCCCTGTGCAGGCTCCTCCCACCGGCAGCAACTGAATCCACCCATGCTGAGGGATTCTGGAGAGATTTTCACCCGGGTCACACATGGAAGATCAGTTGGCAACATTTCTGCTCTGGTGGCTGCGTGAATGTCCCTTCTGCCCCCACTCCCATCGTATCGGGAGAACTAGGGAATAATATAAAAGCCTTTGGCTAGGTGATTGGTTAGAAGTTCCTCATGGTTTCAGAGTCTCAAAGCACACTCCTGTCACCCCTTTCCCCAGCCCTCTTCTCTCCTCACTCCATTGTACTGTTCCATCAGTTATTTTATTTTCAGTCCTAAAACGTGTGCAATATTATGTTTGCTTTTAATTTTCTGCTAATTGTGTGTGGGCAGTTGTTTAAGGCAGGCCACATGGTTGTGAGAGGTCCCCTGTTGTGTTGACTCTGGGATACCAGAGTCATGTTGTTATGTGACCCCAGCTTGGTCTCGGGTTCACTGCTAGCTGCCTCCTGGGTGCCCCACGATTTTCAGCCTTGGTGAAGGGACACTCATTGGCTGAAACTCGAACAATCCAAGTTTTCAGCATTGGTATTCTGGCCACCCCTGGATGCTCTGGGGTCTTTAGCATTGACAATCCCTCTAGGATTGTGGGTGAGACCCTCCCTTTAGGGTCTTTCCTTTTTCTGCCCTAAGGTTAGAAATAGTATTAGGTTGGTGCAAAAGTAGTTGCGGGTTTTGCCATTACTTTCAATGGCAAAAACTGCAATTATTTTTTGTACTAACCTATATTTTCATAGTAGCCGGTTGTTAGCCCCTTCCTGTGTGCTGTCTTACAACTGCCTTTCTCAAGCCCCTCTTGGCCAAAATAACTTGGAGTTCCCAGGCCCCCAGCCTGATGGACATCCCCCCGTGGCAGTAGACAAGTGGCCACCCAAATATTTTTTGCGATGTTTCCACTACTGGGGAGGTACTCCAGCAGGTCAGGGCCTCTGAAGTCTCCCTTTGGGCAATGCTCTTCAACCCTTCTCTTCCTCCCTTCCACAGTCAGCATTCGTTTAGTTCATCTCTCTGTCCAACCCTCACTTTCTGTGAAATTTACGCTCAACATCCAACTGCCCATTTGTAGCTCGCGATATGTTTTGGTAACATCTTGCTCTCTATATTTTGTAGAAAGTGGGAAATTGAAAGGGAAAAGTGACTAGGCATTTGGTCAGCTTAGTCAGCTAAGCTTAGGCTAACTGAAATCCCCTGTAGAGATCCTTCTTAGAAATGAGGACCACAGCAAGCATCCCAAAAGACTCAACATGGGGGTGACTTTTAGATACTTGGAGTAAGTTCAAATTACTAGACAAGTTGAAAAAGAAAAAAAAGCTCGTTTACTATTTCAGTAATGTTTGAGTTCAATACAAATTGGCAAACCACCAGATTTGGCCTAAACATGATTCTTTACATTATAGCGATATGGTACAATTAGACTTGTTTTGTAAAAAGGAAAGAAAATGCGAAGAAGTTCTCTACGTGCAGGCTTTTGTGGCCCTCTACCAGGGTCCTAACTTAAAGGCTAGCTGTAGAGTCTAGCTTGTGATACTCGCAGGCACCCAGAAGCCACACCTGATATCCTGGATGACCCCCTCCTAGCTCTCCCCTTAGGAGGCTCAGAGGCCCCCCCTAGGAGGCCTGTGTCCACTCCTTTGGAGTCTTCTCAGTCCCCTTGTTCTGAGGTGGGCCCTACCAGTTCTCCAGTGCAGGATTTCACCCCAAGGTCATCAGGCACCCCTCCTCCTTATCCAACAAGCCTTGGCCCACATCCCCCACTGCCTGAGGAAGTAAGCCCAACCAGTACCACCAGGAGTCAGGCCCCATATCAGCTCCCCAAATCAAACCTGTGTCCATAGGGGGAGGTAGCTGACAGGCATGGAGGAACAGTCAGAGCATATGTGCCTTTTCCATGTCTGATTTGGCTTTATGCAAGGAGAAATTTGGTCCATTTTCAGAGGATCCAAGGAAGTTGGTAGAGGAGTTTGTTAAGTTGACCATGTCTTTTGATTTCCTTTGGCATGACATGCAGATATTATTATCCACTTGTACTAGAGAGGAAAAACATAAATCCTAGGTACTGTTCGGGAACATGCAGATGGGGTGGCTGCATGTAAGCCAGGCCATGCCATTTATTGTGTGGGAGGAGATGCAGTTCTAGACCCTCAGTCCTATGACCAGAGAGGATCTCAAGATCTTGAATGCAGAAATCATATGCTAACTTGTTTCACAGACAGCATGAAACAGTATGTGATTAAGCCAGTTAAAGTGAGAACAGTCACTCAGGAGGAAGATGAAAATCCCATTCTAATTCAGGGTTGTTTAGCTGAGGCACTCAGGAAGTAATCTAATACAGACCCCGACATCCCAGAAGGGAAAGTTCTCCTAAGTGCTCACTTTATTACTCAGTCTGCTCCTGACATTAGGAGAAAGTTACAAAAAGTAGCAATGGGACCTCTCGGGAAGCACCTCTTTTGTCTTTGTTGGGTGTAGAGGCCACTCTAAGGCCCGACCAGACCCCGTGCTTTCGCTGTCAATCCTGTTTGCTCTCCCAATTACACTGATCCAGTGTGGGTGGAAATATAACTCTATAGTAAATATTTCAACAATTATAGCATCGAGGAATCATCTTCATGATTGCTGGATTTGTCATCAACATCCCCGGGATAGAGAGTTCTATCTTCTGGCTTATCTGGGAAATCTCACCACTATTCCCCCAGACCTCCTAAATAACCACAGTGCTCCTGAAATACTCCAACCCCTACTAGTTAAGTGGAACTCTATCCCCACTTAATGGCTTCCCACTGAACTCCTCACCGCTATTACCTGGACCTGGGAATTTGGGTCTCTCCATCTTCAGTGCACTTATGATTCTGTCTTTTGCACCCACAGTTGTGTTAATGACACTAAAGCAGAAGCTTCCCTGTGATGCTCTGATCCAACTCTAGTTGCCAAGTTCCCAGGGCCACAGTGAGGTAAATGGGATTCCACGTGTAAGCAAGGAGGGCATATACAGTGCCTTCTCACAGATCAGAACATACAAGGGAAAAACAGCTGCCTAGCCTGGGAAGGTGGGAGTACTCGCCCCCGCCCCCGCTGGAAACCAAGGATTGTCTGACCACCCTCATTGGAACCAGGGTGTGGCAAGGGGAGAGAATATCTCTGTAGACCCAACTTGGCAGCAAAGTATAAAATATCACACCCTGTAGGGCCTCTATTTGTGCCCCAACTGGGCTCATTTTTGTTTGTGGCCATAAACAGGAAAAAATCACACCCCATAACTGCTTCCAACTCCCTAGGGAGTCACTTGTTTTTTTTAGGGGCAGTTTTCCCTTCTATATCCAAAACTTGGAACAGAGGTGAATGTACGTTGGCCATTCTTGACCCTCCAGGGTCCACTGTCTCTAATCCCATAAGACCCAAGGATACCAGGAGTAAGTGAGTAACAGAATTAATTCTGGCAGGAATCGGGATAGTGATGGGACTAGCAGCACCCTGGGGTGGCTTTGCTTACCATGAGTCAACCCTAAGGAACTTGATCAAACCCTTAGCCACCAACACAGGTCAGGCATTAAAGGGAATTTAAGAGTCTTAAACTCTCTGGCAAATGTAGTTTTCCATAACAGACTATTGTTGGATTGTTTATTAGATGAACAAGGTGGAGTCTGTGAAGTTATTAATAAAACCTGCTGCACACATATTAACAACTTTAGACAAGCTGGGATGAACATTCAAAAGATCTATGAGCTACCTTGTTACGTAGTTATAATCAGGGCACAGACCCCAGCTATATCTGGTCAACTGTCAAAAGTGCCTTCTGAAGTCTCACCTGGTTTTTACCTCTCCTAGGACCTTCGATGGATGTCTTGCTGCTAATCTTTGGCCCTTGATTGTTTAACCTCTTAATAAAGTTTGAGTCTTCTAGATTACAAAAGTTTCAGGTAAAGGCAAAGCTGGCACCAGGCTTCCAACTCATCTCACCTACTAACCCAGAGAATGAAAGCATCCTGCCTCTAGACGCCTTAGATCAGGTATCCAGTGATTTTTACTCCCCTAGTGCTAGGCAGGGCCTATGCCCATAAACTCAGTGGGAAACAGGTACAGAAAATGGACTTCCACCGTTCTGCAGCCCCCTTAAGATTAAGGAGGAGGAGAGAGGGGAATGAGGCAGGGGATGGGACTCAACTCCAGAGGCAGGGCTCAGACACCAAACCAAATTGAGGACTAGCTAAAGCAGAGCCAGGGCGGAAGCAGCTTTCAATCAGACACGCCCACCTGTGTGCCATGTCAGTTTACCACTGCCATGGTAACACCCGGGAGTTACCGCCCCTTTCCATGTTAATGACACAATGACCCAAAAGTTACTACCCCTTCCCTAGATCTTTATCTGCATAAACCTCCCCTTAATCTGCATGTCATTAAAAGTGGGTATAAATGTGACTGCAAAACTGCCCTGAGCTGCTACTCTCTGCCTACGGGGTAGCCCTGCTCTGCAGCAGCAGTCACAGAGCTGTGACACTGCCTCCTTAACAAACCTGTTTCCCTCTACCCCCTCTACCTCTGGCTTGCCCTTGAATTCTTTCCTGGGCAAAGCCAAGAACCCAGCGGGCTAAGCCCCACTTTAGAGCGTGCCTGCCCTGCACCACCAGCACGGCTTTCCCTTGGAATCTCCACGTGAGGCAAGCCAGTGTTTTTACCGGGGTCGGTGTTACCTGAAGGCTCTTAGGTAGTGATTCCACTCCTCCTGTGAGGCTGCCGAGCTCAGAGCTGGGACCCACAGGGACTGTGGAAACGGAAGAGCTGCTCAGCTCTCAGCCATGGCAGGTGCTTTGGCCCAGGAATGTCTCGCCCATGGCTGAGATGGAGATACCATGGCCCAGGGTGAGGAGGAGGTAACTGGCTGAGCCTAGAGCCACTTTACAACTGTATCATCTTGGGCAAGTCACTCCTTCTCTTGGGTAATAATACCTCTCTGTGAGTTTGCTTAGAGGGAAAAGTGAGTGTCCTATGTGAGGGATCTGGCACACAGCCTGGCACAAAATCCTTCCTCCAGAACCGCAAGTCTCCTGCCCACTGAATGGCCACCTCAGACTTCCACCCTTTCACATACGCGTGGACCTGTGGCTCCTAGAGGTGGAAAGGGCAGCCCACATCCTTGAGCCTCTGATAGCTTACATAGGGTTCAGCTTTCCGAAGTGCCTGGTGCACAGTGGGTGCCTAATAATTGCTGGTTGACACAGTCAGGGCTGGGCTGACATGCCCTGGTTTTACCCCTGGCACTTCATTTCCAGAGGGGTAGGAGGAAGCCCAGGGAATTCTTACCCAGGAACCTCACTCTGGGAAGGAGATGTAGGAAATATTCTAATTCCAAAGAGTAAATGTCAGGGGCTTGGGAAGGAGTCGGGGTTCTGAAAACAAACACTAGGCATTTGCACCAAAGGGAAGGAGTGAAGGAGAGAGAGAGGAGGGTGTGGAGGTAGAGGGCTGTGGGGAAAGGCAGAGGATGTGAGAGCAGGGTCAGGGATGTTCTGCAAGGTACCTTTTCAGGGGACCTTGTGCAGGGGGTTCAGGCAACCCCTGATCATTCTTGAGGGAGGTGCCCCTGATTAGGGGACCCTGGTGCCACTGAGCAGTATGTGGGGCTGAGGAATCATCTTCAAATCTCTCATCAAAACTCAATGCTGTGAGCACACAGGACTGCAGACGCTGCCCGTGTGGGTCACAAACACTGCAAAACTGTAGGTCTCCAATCCAGATCCTTCTTGCAGCTTTGGCCAGGCCCTGGGCCCACTAATGACTGTTCCTTGAAGTTCTCTCTGGGTCTCCTGCTCTCTGTCTTCAGTCTTCTCTTCTCTAAATGTTTCTAAGTTCATTCAACCAACTCTAAATGGCCTGGCTTATTCCTCACTCCTCCAGGTTTCTGCTCAAATGCCGCCCTGCCAGTGGGACCTTTCCCCAACCCCTGCATCTAACCTAGCTGTCCCTCTTACCCTGTCTCATTCCCCTTCATGCCACTTACCACCTGACATAGTTCCTATTTTTTATTTGGATATTGTTTGTCACCCCTACAGACACCCCAAAATGTGCATTCACCAGGGCTCAGTTAGCCTCGTTCCCTGGTATGGAGGGCAGGTGACAGATTTGGGATGTCCACTTCTTACAGGATCTAGTTGAAGGGCAGATTTGACCACACCATGTTCTACTGAAAACCCTCACATTCCTGATTGCTCTGGGGATAAATGCAGCCAGACTGGCTGTGGCTGCAAGCCCTGGCCCTTCCCACCCTCACCATGCTTCCCCTGACTCTGTGCTCTAGCCCCTCTGGCTGGTTTCCATCTGTGTCCTTGCCCTGATCTGCTTCCCCAGAACCTTTGCACGTGCCCCATCTTGGCCCCAGATGCTCCTTCTCAGTCCTCTGTTAGTCAGAACCCACTCCTCCTGCAGGTCTTCATCCCATCATCTCATCCCTCGGGGAGCTCTTCCTGGCTTTTTGTCTATCTCATCTTCCCACGTCTGCAGAGGGAGGTGTCTTACGGCTTCACAGAACTCTCCTGAGTATTACATGTTGTATTGAAACTGCACAAAGGGTAGTGCAACTCTGTAAGCCTTGTTTCCTTTGCTTAGCTGTAGGCAACATGAATGCAGGAGCTGACTTTCCTCACTGCCCCATCCCTGTGCTGAGCATGGTGCCTGGCCAACACCTACACACGGAATGAATAACTGAGTGAATGAATGAATAATGTCACTACAACACTGCAACACACATGCAGCACTGCCTAGGTCAGCACCAAGGGGGAAGAAGGGAATGGCAGAGTGGTGACAAAAGTGGAGCTGGCTGAGGACAGGGACAAGGATGGGGTGATTGCTACCCTCTTCAGCCCAGATGGACAAACCCTATCTCTTCACTCAGGAAAAAGCACCAGGGACTTAAACCAATATTATTGGCAGAAAGAACCCTGGAAGAGCAGGCAGGAGATGTGACCTCTTTCCTGACACTGCCTCCTCCTCCCAGAAGCCTCCCTTGGTCATCCCCACCTACAGAGACTTCACCCTTTCCTCCTCTGCATTGTGTTTGCACCTTCTACACACTTCCCTTCTTGTTCATTTCATGGTAGATATCGAAGAATAATTTATATTAGAACCCTTCTCCCCCCATTAGACTGGGAGCTGCTTTAAGCTAGGGGTTGTGTCTAATTCATTTCTGTGTCCCCAGTCTCTGATGATGGCTTGGCGCTCATGAAGTGTTTCATTAATGGACAGTTCACTGTGGGTAAGTTTCTGCTCTTTTCTTGATCTGTTTCTTTTCCTATAAAATGGGGTGGTAATAACACCCAACACCCACCTCAACGGGGGCTGTGGGGAGACAGTACAGAGATAAATGTGATATGCCCAGCTCAGTGCCTGCACTCAAGAGGCACTACTGCTATGATGGGCAGGGCTGCTGCTGTGATGTAAGGGGCTGCTACTATGTAGGTGGGGCTGCTGTTATGTGGGTGGGGCTGCTGCTATGATGGGCAGGACTGCTGCCATGGAGGGCGGGTCTACTGCTATGATGAGAGGGGCTGCTGCTATAATGGGTGGGACCACTGCTATGATGAGAGGGGCTGCAGGGCATCTGTCTGGAGCCTCTGGTCCACTTCTTACTCCACCCACCTCCACCCAGAAAACATTTGCTGCCATTTTCTGGAAGCTGCTTGTAGCCATCACTGGTCTAAGCTTTTCAGCAGCATTTTACTATTTTGTCCCTACAACCCACAGTGGAGTCGAGATAAAGGTCCTGGGTGATCTGTTTGAGATGCAAACCCCTCCGGTCCTCCCGCTATTTAAAGCCCTTCAGAGGCTCCCCCTGCTCTTAAAGCAAAGACCCAGACCTGCAAGGCCCAGCTCCTGCCCTGCTCCCTCCTACCCCACGCACACCAATCCAGGTGTGGAAACTGAGACTCTGAGAGGTGATGAGGTTCGCCCGAGTCCACTCCATCTGGGGATGGCAGAACCAGTCTCAAACCCAGGCCTGTTGGGATCCATTCCTGGGGCTTGGCCAGCCCTGGCAATGGGTGCCCACCCAGTGGGCCTCTTAACAGCTGGCAAAGATGCTTCTTCCCCATATCTGAGTCGCCCATGGCCACATGGTGCTCATTGTGGTAAAATTTGCCCAGCAAAGGGCACTTATTGACCTGAGTGCCACGGCGAGCAGCCTCATGCCCGAGACCATCCCCCCACCATCTGCCTCTTGCAGGCCCGCCCAGCGCTCTGGCCCACCCTGGTTGGCTCCCCTGATTTCTCATCTATTGATTTAGAAAGGAGCCCATGGGGGATGCAGGAGGCTTTGATCTGTGGCTCTGTTTGCTGAGGACACTGGAGCCTTGGAAGGGGATTAGAAATTCATAACCAGTGTGATTTGTGTCCCCTGCTGAGTCCTGTGTGTGCATTCCCTGGGCTCCTCATTAAAGAGCAAATAGGTTGGTTTTGGGGGGTCTGAGGACAGTGCAGCCAGTGTGGCTCTTCTGTCTGTTGCTGAGTCTTCAGGGGTGTCTAGTCGTGAGAATGCTGGTGCCACTGAGCATCAGGGTCTGAGGACTCCTGGCTGTGTAGCTTTGCTGACGTAGATGCCCCCCCGAGTCCAGCTTACCCTGTGACAACATTGGCCCATTGACAAAAGCTGAGGGCAGAGAGGAGCTCCCTGTCTTCCTGACATCTCCCGGGGTCCTTCCTGCAGCAATAGCCTAGACACCATCGGGATCCTGGACCAGCCAAGCACCGATGAGCTGGGACTCCAGGCACATCCCCCTTCTCTCCCCCTTTATTAACAAAGGATGGGTAGGAAGCCCTGAGGCCCAGAACTGGGGGAATATGGGCTTACAAATCAGGGTGCCTACCCTCAGGGGCTCCAGCCCGATGGGGACGGACAAGCATGATGCAGACCATTGTGCTCTATGGTGGGGGTTAGCGTGGGTTTGTATTTCAGCAGCATTGAAGTGATGCAGTTAAATGTCAGAGGCTCTTAGGCTCTGAGACCCGGCTGTGCCACTGACTATGGGACTCTGGGTAGGTGACTTATCGTGCTGAGCCTCAGCTTTCTTTTCTTTTCTTTTCTTTTCTTTTCTTTTCTTTTCTTTCTTTCTTTCTTTTCTTTTCTTTTCTTTTCTTTTCTTTTCTTTTCTTTTCTTTTCTTTTCTTTTCTTTTCTTTTCTTTTTCGAGATGGAGTTTTGCTCTGTCACCCAGGCTGGCGTGCAGTCGTGTGATCTTGGCTCACTGCAACTTCCACCTCCCAAGTGATCTGAGCCTCAGTTCAAGTGGTTCAAGTGATCTGATCAGTTTTCTAATCTATGTATTGAAGATTATGTTAGGATTTGGGAGGAACAAACCAGTTGATGCAATTAAGTGTTCAGCACAATGTCTGGCACATAGTAGGTGCTTACTGAGCAGTAGCTGTTATTTATGCATTCAGTAAGCAAATATTTAGTGAGCACCTGCTGCGTGCCAGACCCTGCTCAGGGGAGTGAGAACTTGGTGGTGAGGAAAAGCTAGATCTTTTGTCCTCAGACATCTTAGAATCTGGATCAAAGGACTGAGTGTGAGTCACTCACAATCAGCTCTGAAGGGGAGAGTGGGGTCCTAGGAGTGTCTGTAGCAAATGATCCTACTGCAAAGATGGAGAGGAGAGGATGGGCTCACAGGCATTAGGGGTCAATGGACAGGCCTGGCTGCCAGGTTCAGTGAGGGAAAAGAGGAGGTGCCCAGGACAGCACCCAGGCTTCTGGCTGGGGCCACTGACAGACAGATGGAGGTGTTATTCATGGGGTGAGGAGACTGGAGAAGAGCTGGGTTTGGGGGGTGCAGAGTTTGTGATCTTGGGCTTGTACATGTTGGGTTTGCAATGCTTTTGAAACTCTGCACCTGATGCATAGTTGGGGCTGGATCTTACTTTGCAGACCCCTGGCGGAGAGGCCCTGAGGGGATCCAGAGAACAGTCCAGCACTGCTCTCAGGGGCTCATACATGGGGGGGACCCACGAACCATCACAGGTAAAGGTTGTTGCTGAGGAGAGGGGACACTCCTACCCTGACGGGGATGTGGGGCAGGGGTCAAGGTCAGCTCTCAAGGTCACCTCTGAGCTGAGTCCTAAAGGATAAGTGCAACTCACCAGGCAGAGAATGGGGAGGACACTGGGGGCTGAGGGGTCCTGCAGAGGCCCAGGTGCTGAGGAGGGAGAGCTGCATGGTCATGGAGCTGGAGGCATTCAGGACGGCTGTGTGGCAGCGGGGAGGAAGAAGCTGTACAGGAGGCCAGGAGTCACAGGAATCAGAGCAGGAGGGGCCTTGAATGCTGGTTGTAGGGTTTGCATTTAACCTGTGGGTCGCAGGGACTCATCAGGAGGATGTGCTCAGGGCTGCCATGTGTGAGGAAGGAACTTGGGTGCAGGTGAACAGGGACAGAGGCTCTGGCAGCAAAGAGATCAGCTAAGAGGCCAGTGATGGTGCAGGTGACAGAAAAGGGAAAGGCAGCTACATGGGGACAGCAATAAGCGAGGGCACGGGAGCAGCCTCAGGGAGACAGAGAGGACTCGGGCCAGTGAGAGGCACAGCGTGGATTATGGTCAGAGGGCTTGGGCGCAGTGGAAGAGTGGGTAACACTGGATGTTCTGTGGGCCACCAGCAGGAATGACAGACACACCTGGAGGGCCATCCTGCAGGGAATTAAGTCACGCAATGTGGGTTTGGGACAGGACATTATTATATGGACACACGTAATAATGCTCCTGGCAATCCTGGGAGGTAGGTGCTGCTGTCACCCCTATTTTACAGACAAGCAAACGGAGACACAGAGAGGTTTAGTAACTTGCCTAAGGTCACACCCTAATTAGCAGCAAATCTGGGGCTTGAACCCAGGAAGTGGCCCCCGAGTCCATGCTCTTAACTGTGATCCTGCCTGGGCTGTGGGAGATGACTCTACTGTGCTGCTGCCCTCAGGAGCTCCAGTGCCACAGATGGAACCACGGGCAAATTGAGTGAAGTGGACCAATACCTCTAGCTGTGGGAATCAGAGAAGACTCCCAGGAGGAGGCATCATTTTAACTTGGTCCTTAGGGTAGGGAGTGTTTGAACAGAGTGGTGGCATGTCAGTCAGGGTGGTTATTGCAAGCCACAGAAAATGATTGCAGATGATGAAAGCAAAAGAAGATGTCATTAAGTCAACAAGAGGTTATTTCAAGAATCACTGGGACAGTTAGAAAGTCAGGCTTAGGGGCTATGGCATCAGGACAAGTGCTGCAAATCAACCGATGGATGACATGTCTCAGCTTCCTCCACCAAGTCCTGGAGCCTAGCTTACCCCGCCTCCACTATCACCACCTGACAGTGCAGGCTACAGCTGAACCCCTGCTGTCTCTTTTCCCATGGAGCCTCCAGCCTCTGCTGCCACCCTCACCACCATTGCCAGAATAGGCTCAGCAAAGAGAACCCTTGCTGTTGGACTTCTGGCCCGAAGTCTAGACTGGGAGGTGGGGAGACCTGATGGCAGGAGCCTCATCATGTGACTTCACTCAAGCTGTAAAGGAGAGCGGGAAAGAACCTCTTTGGCATTTTCAGGCTCTGTCTCCTAAGCGGGAAATTCCCCAATCAGTAGGAAGAGATTTTTCAACAATGTAACAAACACACTGGACAGGGCTATGGCCATCGTGTCAGGCGACAAGGTTGGCACCTGTGAAGGTAAAGAGGAGGGAACGGCATAGACCACACGGAGGATGATTAAGGTGCAGCAGAAAGATCAGAACACGAGCTCTGTCCTTAGAACGTGCTTCTCGGCTACTACGCATCAAGAGAACTGAAAACAGCAGTGACTGAGCAGTGTGAGTGTGAGCGTGCTTGTGAGCAGCTGTATCCTCACAGGCTGACGCCGGCTCTCCCTGTGTTATTGTGTCTGTGAACTCTGCTGGCTGAGGCTGAGTGATAGTGGCTGGGAATGCTGCTTCCTGGCAGCCTGTGTGTCCCTGCCTGGCCTCCCCAGGTGCTGGTGGTTGGCTTCCTACCTGCTCCCCATGCAGCATCCTGGCTGAGAGCAGAACCATGACCCGTCCTGCACATCGATTTCTGGGACATCACAGCCCTAAGCTCCCACTCATTCATGCCTTCACTTACTAATGCACTCTGAGCACCTACGGTGAGCAGATGGCCCTGCTCTCTGCTCTCGCGACCCCTATCTGCATCTTGATATTTGTCACCCATAGAGGCAGCTATGGTGGGAAAGATGCTGACCAGGAGATCAAGTTCATTCTGGCTCTAGTGAATTACTCTGGACACTTGGGCAGGACACTTGACCTCTATATGCCCAATTTTCCTGTCTATGAGACATGTCCCAATAACCCTACTGTGTGGTTTTTAACTCCTGCCCTGCATCTGCCTCTGCCAAGACCGCTCCCCATTTTATGTTCTGTGTCTCACCATGAACTCTCGCCTCTTCTGGATACTCAGATGTCTCTTCTTCGTCACATAGCCTGTGACTCACTCTCAGACTCCCTGTGCCCTGCTGGAGAAACCCAGGGCTGGAGAGGGAGCTTGTCTGGCTCTTCCTAACCCGCAGGACCCAGTGGGTGCACGGATACACCATTTACTGAAGATGCTCTCTCCACTACCACGTGCATTGCATGGCCCTGCCAGGCTGGCGGACCAACGCCCTAGCACTTTGCAGGCCTCGTGTTAAGCGCCCATGGTGGCTGGGGATGTGAGCCCTCCCCACAGTGGTGACAGAACATCTCTGGAGAGGAAAGAAGAGGGAAATAGGAGAAGAGAATGGGAAGTGGTGGAAAGAAGAGGAGGAGAAGAGAAAGAGGAGAAACAGGGAAGAGAGAAGAGGAAGAAATGAGAGAAGAAGATGGAGGGTGAGGGGGTAACGAGGGCAAAGGAGGAGAGACATAAAAGGACAAGCAGGGGCTGGGTGCGGTGGCTCATGCCTGTAATCCCAGCACTTTGGGAGGCTGAGGCAGGTGGATCGCTTGAGGTCAGGAGTTCGAGACCGGCCTAACCAACAGGGTAAAACCCTGTCTCTACTAAAAAATATAAAAATTAGCTGGGCGTGGTGGTGCATGCCTGTAATCCCAACTATTCGGGAGGCTGAGGCAGGAGAACTGCTTCAACCCTGGAGGTGGAGGTTACAGTGAGCCAAGATTGTGCCACTGCACTCCAGCCTGGGTGACAGAGCAAGGCTTTGTCTCAAATAAATAAATAAATAAATAAATAAATAGATAGATAGATAGATAGATAGATAGATAGATAGATAGGACAAGCAGGGGCGAGGGGAGAGGAAGGGAGGAAGACAGTACAGTAAGGAGGAGGGTGGAGAGGAGAAGGGAGGGCAAAGGCGGGGTGGAAGAAGGGGTTATGGAGGCAGGGGAGTGGGAGGGAGGGGACAGCAGAGAGAGCAAGGGGGAGTAGAGAGAGGAGGGGGACGGGCAGAGATGGTTGCGGAAAAATGGGGGTGGGAAGGAAAAGAAACAAAAACAAGGAGGAAGCAACTGTCATAGAGGGTGGAGTAAAGGGACGGAGTAGAATGGGGCGGATAGGGATCAGAGGAAGGAAGAAGTGGGGGAAAGAAAGAAGAGGAGGAAAGCAGAAGTTACCCCCAGAGCCAGCTCGCAAGGGCTCTGCCCACCTGGGCTTCCCCAGAGCAGAGAGGCTTTGGTCTCTGAGATGACTCCCCGAAAGCTTTCCATCCTTGCTCACCAGCAGGTCTGGCAACTGGGGGACAAGTAGGCCTTATGCACAGTGACTGCTTGTTAAAGGGCCCCAGCAGAAACAACTCCGACAGGTCTCTCTCTACCCGCCAACAGCTCAGCCTGTCTCAGAACCTAGCAGGCCAGGAGGGTCTGGGGGGCAGGGCCAGGATCCACATCTAAAGATGCCATGTGGCATGGCCAGGTGCAGTGGCTCATGCCTGTAATCCCAGAACTTTGGAAGGCTGAGGCGGGTGGACCACCTGAGGCCAGGAGTTCGAGACCAGCCTAGCCAACATGGTGAAACCCCATCTCTACTAAAAAAAATTTAAAAAATAAAATAAAACTTAGCCAGGTGTGGTGGTGTGTGCCTGTAATCCCAGCTACGCGGGAGGCTGAGGCAGGAGAATCGCTTGAACTTGGGAGGCAGAGGTTGCAGTGAGCTGAGACTGTGCCACTGCACTCCAGCTTGAGCAACAGAGCAAGACTGTCTAAAAAAAAAAAAAAGCCCGTGGCAGGACAAGAACTTGGCTGGGCTTTAGGACAGTTCAGTTCTAGGCCCAAGTTAGCCAATAATTTTCTGAGCAACCATGGTCAAGTCATTTAACCTCCCTGGGCTTCGGTTTTCTTCTCTGCAAAAAGAAGAGCTGGCATTGTGTTCCCTTTCATTTCAGGGTTCTGTGGCTTATGAATAAGAATAACTCAGAAATATATTGATTGCTTACTATATGCCAGATACCTAAAGGCTTATATCATTTAAACTTGTATATATATGCATATAGATAAATCATGTATATAAATATCTTGGAAGAACTCTAGCTGTCATTGCTCCAAGTTGCTCACAGGAACTTGGAAACTGCATAATATGCCAAAGGCCATGCAGCCAGTGAACTGACAGAGCAGGCTTTCCCCAGCCCTCACTCAGGCAAATCCCGAACCTGCCCCCAAATAGCTTCATTTCCCCGGAGAGGGAGCCACTTCATCACAAAGGTCCCTCTCCACAGAGACAGAACACAGAGGCCGATTAAAGCCCGTCAGCCTGGCATCACTTTTGTAATCGATGCTCTGTGGCTGTGAACCGGGTGTCTGTCGGCAGCTGCCTAATTTTAGCTGGGTCTTTGCAGGCTTCTCACCAGGCTCACCCGCCCCCATGGATGAGCAGAGAGATTCCAAGAAGCATCATCGATCTTTTGACTAAAGTGTCCTCATGAAATACAAATCTGTCGTTTCTCAGCGAGCCGTCTGTCGTGGTGGCACAGAAGAGAGGCCACCGGGAGAGCCAGAACCATAATTTCATGTAAAACCGGACGTCTTACATGGTCCCCCGCAACCCACCTCTTCCCTGCTTTCACCTTGGCCCCCCAGCGCAGTCCTGGGAAATCGATGCCTTTTACTGTTTCAACTTTGGCACAGAGCGATGGGGGAAAGCTGTCAATAGGTGTTAAAGACATTCCCAGTTGTGGGCAAGCTTCCTGTTAGGGGGGCCTGTTCTCTGGCAGTGAGTTGGCACTGCCAACACGTTTACTTGCATGGGGGAGATTCAGCGCCCTTGTCCGTGGGCACGCTGCCCAGTGTAAGTGGCTAAGGAGGCATCAGAGAAGGGCCTGGGTCCAGAGAATGAAAACACCATCCTTAAATAGCAAAAGCTTCTCTTGGGCATAATGGCCCTACACACATAGTGGGAAAGGTGACTTATTCTGAGGCCACACGGCAAGTTTAAGTACAATCACAACTCCACCACTTACTATGTGACAACAAGCAAGTAACTGGACCTCTCCGAGACTCAGTTTCCTCAGCTGTGAAATGGAGTTATGCTCGTACCCACCTCATAGGGTTATTGGGAGGGTTAGCTGAGTAAAAGCACGCTGAGTATTTAACACGGTGCTAGAAAGACAGAAATCAACTAAAATAATAGTTATTAATACTAGGAATATTTTTCGATGTTAACCTGTTTGCTTTACTCTAAGATGATATCTATCAGAAGATACACCATCAATTTAGTAACAGCTTTTAGAGGGAAGAAAACAAAAAAGAAACAGGAAATGAAATGTCTGCCCATTGAAGGATGTGTCTTATTTTAGAACATTTAAAATATATGTCCCAGAATTGAAGAAATACAATATTGACAACAGAGGGCTCTTTTTAGATCTCAGATTCCTGGAACCCTCCCACGAGCCCTCAAAGCGTAAGAATGGAAGTAGTGTTGTCCAGGAGAGAAGAACAGAGTTTACTCTGCCACCAACTGGCCGAGTGACCCCAGGAAAGTCCCTCTCCTTTTTGGCCTCAGGGTTCCACCTAGACAGTGCACAGGTGGCATGAGATGATCCCTCAGGCCCTTCTAGCCCTGGCTCTGGCAGGAGAGACGTGAATTCTTCTCTCTGTCGTCCTGCCCACGGGAGGGGGCCACTTCCCCTGCTGTGCTAGACTCACCAGCCTGCAGGATTTCTGGAAGGCAGGCACCAGCAAGGGCTCTAGCTGATTAATCCTCCCCCTACTTAGGGGCTCCCAGGGCTGCCTTTGAGGGGGTGGGAAGGAAGAACATGTGGGCGGGGCCAGGAAAGGGAAGGGAGATGAGCCACAGATTCCATCTGGGTCTGTTTACTCCCATTCGCTCCTGGTTACCTTTAAACAGGATAAACTCACACTCGAATCCCCTTCATCTCCATGCGATATTTCTAAAAGAAGAGCAACTTGACATTTTAGGAGTAAAAAAAAAAAAAGTCGAAAACGTGAGAGCTACGTAATATCCAGTGGAGGCTGAGGGTGGGGCATATTCAGGGAGCTCATATGTAAACCTCCTTGATGTCTTGAAAAATAAAACCAGACCAGCGTTCAGTGGCAGGAGGGGAGGAGAGTATTCCAGGAGAAAAGCCAGCTCCCTCTGAGGCAGAAAGAAGGCTGGGTGGGGAAGAAGTGGGGACAGGCTGGGCTCTGAGATACTCAGGGGAGGATTTGGGGGCTGATGAAAGAGCTCTGGCACCTGCACTCTCTAGGAATCTGCACTTCCTTTTTTTTTTTTTTTTCTTTGAGGTGGAGTTTCACTCTTATTGCCCAAGCTAGAGCGCAATGGCAGGATCTCGGCTCACTGCAACCTCCACTTCCTGGGTTCAAGTGATCCTCCTGCTTCAGCCTCCCGAGTAGCTGGGATTACAGGTGTGCCACACCATACCCGGCTTATCTTTTTGTATTTTTAGTAGAGATGGGGTTTCACCATCTTGGCCAAGCTGGTCTTGAACTCCCGAATCTGCACTTCTTAATCTCCCCGGTAAACTACTCCCCAGCCCTTTACAAATAGGCTCCTGACCCACATTGTTATGTCTCCATGACAACTCCTCATCAGTAAATCCCTGCCTTGGCCCTCAGCTCCTGACAGCTTCCCACCCCAGCCCTCTTCTTGTTCATCTGTGACCCTGGTTCCCCAGCTCTCACTTCTGTTCACTCTGTTTTTGCTCCTTCGTCTCCTTCACTGCTTCCTCTCCGAAGACGCCCCCAAACTTTGTTCAGGAGACTTAGGAACCTGCCGTTCAGCATTAGAGGCAACAGGCACAGAACACTAGAAGCAGGCAAGACTCTGATGTTGCTAAAAGATAAATGCTATTTTTTTTTTGCTGTTTTTAAAAAATAATACAAAGCCTTAGAGAAATATCCTAGGCAAACTCCCAGGGGCTCAGTGCTGGGCTTGGAGCACTATTGGATATTATATTTGCATAGCCACTTGGCAGCTCCAACACAAGCATCCTCATGTCATTCTACATTCAGGCCTTACGGCTGCAATAGATGGCCTGAGCAAGGGGTGGCCAACCCCCTTAGGCCAGCTTAAAGCAAAGGCAAGCAACTGGCATTTCCCTTTTTTTCAACAGAGAATGGTGTTCAAAATGCTCTTTCTTTAGTAAACTTATTTTCCCCCTTTTTCCGAGCCACTTGTCCCCTCTCCTGGTCACTCCCATTGTCCTGTGGTTCTAAATTCTTAGCACATCTTGGACACCAGCCTGTACCTTGAAGCATGCTCCATTTTTCATCTTGCAAACAGCCTTTGCCTTGGAGCATGGCTTTGCTTGATGAATGTGCTTGCTGTTTTTCCTATAAAAGCCCCTTCTGGCTGGGTAGGAAATCACCCCAAACGAAACCTTCAAAGCCTGTGTGCATCCCACAGGTACACAGTCATGTCCCCCTGGTAACAACCAAGCCCCTCATAATTAACCCTTCTGAAAAATATCCGGGATTTATAGTCACTGGTGCTTTCACTTACAGAGGTGATGGATGTTTTCAAGCTGATGTAAGACTGGAGGTAGCATGTTCAAAGATAAAGAGGATGAACTTGGAAGCAGACGCATCTGGTTTCAAAATCTGATTCCATCATTTGCTGATCATGCGACCTTGAACCAGCAGCGCTCTACCCTCGGTCACACATTTCCCCATAGCAGTGACCTTACAGGGTGACTGAGAGGCTGAGCACGATGTCTGTCACCTGACACAATGAATCATGGTCCACGGTCCTAACCTCTCTTCTAGTATTTCTCCAGTTGTATTTTAATCATCGATGTATTTGCCTGCAGTCCTCATGGGCTCCAGAGTTCCTTGAGGACAGGAACCACATCTTACTTGTACTCTTGGCATGGAACCAGTGCCTGTTATGCAGTAGGTGCCTAATGAATGCAGCTTGATTTAGTGGAACACAATGGCGTCCTTTGAATCCTCCTTTGCTCCGGTCATCATGTTCTCTTCTTCAGTAGCTCCAGGTATGTGTCAGATTTTCCTAATCTGTCTTCTGTGTCTATCATTCTCTCTGTATTCATTATTTTACTCAGAGTCAACAACATGTTTTATTATATAGCTTAGATTTACACATTTCATTTTTGATTCTTTTTTTTTTCTTTTTTTTGAGGCTGAGTCTCACTCTGTTGGCCAGGAGGGAGTGCAATGGCACGATCTCGGCTCACTGCAATCTCTGCCTCCAAGGTTCAAGCGATTCTCCTGCCTCAGCCTCCTGAGTAGCTCAGACCACAGGCATGCTCCACCAAGCCAGGCTAATTTTTTGTATTTTTAGTAGAGATGGGGTTTCACCATGTCAGCCAGGCTGGTCTCAAACTCCTGACCTCAGGTGTTCTGCCTTCCTCGGCCTCCCAAAATGCTGAGATTATAGGTGTGAGCCACCGCGCCTAGCCTATTTAATGAAAAAAGTACACACACACACACACACACACACACACACACACACACACACAGAGCTTTTTCCCTAGCATGTAGTTAACACTATGAACCATGATAGTGGAATAACTTCTTTTGACCTAGATAGCTACCTTTCTGGTTGCATTTCATTACATTGAACAACTTTAGTAGATACAATATCGCTAAATGGAAAAAATGAGAATGACTTTAGAACATGTATTTTCTCGATGTGTTTAAGACCTAAGGATTCTTTTTATCCTAACAGGGCTCCAAAGGTCATCTAAAGAAAATGAGGTTATTTATAAACTATCTGGGGCACCTGCCTAAGGACCACTGCCCATAGTTATTCAGTATCTTCAGGCCTCCCAGGATGAGGTAATGGTATCACAGATATCTGTGAAAATGCCTTCCTCGTATCACAAACATCGTCATTTGCAGGCCGAGTACTCGATGATGGTGAGATGACCTTGTACATGAAGTTTGCCCAACTGTATGTACATGTTGACTGAAACATGATTGGATGCTCTTATTAAGAGATCCATTTCAAAATCTCCCTTTCTTTTGGAATTCTCCTCCATTAGTTCAGCGGCCAAACCAAGGCATGGAAATTCCAGGACAACAGAGAAGGCTGTGACATGCCTGTGAAATTTTTCCCTAGCTATGACAGAAACATTTATTTTACCCATCATGTGACCCATAAGCTCTCCAAGAACCTCTATAGCTATGAAATACTCTGGCCAGTGGGTGAGGTACTGTAAGTACAAAGTTTCTGTAAGTGGACCTGTGTTGGTGTTGTCTAAGTGGGACAGGTCATCACAGATAGGGGTCCTGAGAGTGGCCCTCATGCCACTGCTGCAGCCCACCTTGAGGGGGTCCTGAGCATGGCCCATTGGAAGCCATGCTGTGCCTGGGTTGCAGGGCAGGGCAGGTGAGGATCTTTCTTTCTCTCTTTTCTCTTTCTTTCTTTCCTTTCTTTCTTTCTTTCTTTCTTTCCTTCTTTCTTTTCTCTCTTTCTCTCTCTCTCTTCCTTTCTTTCTTTCTTGCCTGCCTTTCTTTCTTTCTTTCTTTCTTTCTTTCTTTCTTTCTTTCTTTCTTTCTTTCTTTCTTTCTTTCTTTCTCTTTCTTTCTTTCTTTCTTTCTTTCTTTCTTTCTTTCTTTCTTTCTTTCTTTCTCTCTCTCTCTCTCTCTTTCTTTCTTTTTTGAGACAGAGTCTTGTTCTGTCACCCAGGCTGGAGGGCAGTGGCACGATCTCGGCCCACTGCAACCTCCACTTCCTGGGTTCAAGTGATTCTCCTGCCTCAGCCTCCTGAATAACTGGGATTACAGGCACGCGCCACCATGCCCGGCTAATTTTTGTATTTTTAGTAGAGACGGAGTTTTGCCGTCTCTCCAGGCTGGTCTCGAACTCCTGACCTCAAGTGATCCCTCTGCCTCGGCCTCCCAAAGTGCTGGGATTACGGGGGCATGAGCCACTGCGCCCGGTCAGGAGCTTTCATATTCATTTCTCTGGCTTTGCTCTTTTTTGTTTGGAGCTGAATGATTTTCTGAAGCTGATTTTCTTCTGCTTCGCTGATGGAATTTCCATTCATGCTTACTCACTGTTACTGATTTTATGGCATTTACCTCTGTAATATTTTCATTATAGTTCCTTTCATTTCTTTCTTAAGATATGCCACTCCGTTTTCATCTCTCTCTTTGTAATTTTCATCAATAACTCTTCTTTGAGCCCTTTGGCTCTGAGTTTTTTGTTTTGTTTTGTGTTCAGTTTTCATGCTAGCTTCTCTGAACTTTTGTTCTGATTCTTGGGCAATTTCTTATGTAAAGTAAGTCCCTCATCTACCTTTTGATTCTATGCATTTTCTCTCATTTCTCTTTCCTTTGGGAGACCTGGCTCTGTGTGCTAGCTGCTGCGTTCATTTCTTGCTGGCCATTACTTATTTCTGAATAGAGCTGGCCATTTGTTGGAGCAGAAGAGGCAGCGAGCAGGACAGTCCTTTGCTTGCATTTGGATTTGTCACCCCAAATGTGTCATTTTCTTTGTCAAAGGGAGGGAAGTAAGGGCCCCTCCATTTTTAGTTGTCAAGAGTTTAGCATGGCTCTAGGCAAATCACATAAGGCTACAGGTTCTCTGTGTGCTGTGACCTGGGGATCCACCCTGCCCGGCTCCTCCCACAGGCCTCTTCATCTCGGTGGTGTCTGGGAGACCAGGTGTGGACCGTGGCAGTGGCTTGCTACCCTGAGGTCTCCTCAGCCCCTCTCCCTCTGCCATGTTGAATCAGGGCACTGGGTCCCTTGCAGCCAGTCCGCCGTCACCTCCCCTCATACCAGTTAAAAGGTTCCACCGTCACCTCCCCTCATCCCAGTTAAAAGGTTACTGCCAGGCCTTTCAAGGAGTTTGACGCACAGCGTTTGGCCTCCACATCTCATGTAATAACAATCTAAACCTTCCAGCACTCAGAAGTCATCCCTGATTCCTGTATCTCTCTCATATCCCACAATGAACCCATCCACAGAGCTTGTCGGCTCCATTTCAACCTGTGTCCAGAATTTATTCCCGTCTCACCCCCTGCATTTTGACCACCCTGGTCCGTGCCATACCTGGACCACCACCTCGTGCCTGGACAGCTGCAATAGCCTCCTGAGTGGTCGCCCTGCTCCCTCCTTTGTCCATGAGTCTCATCATGTCATGTCACTCCACTGCATGGGAACCCTTCCAGGGCTCTCTATGTTAGGCCTATGGGGCCCTGTCCTCTGTAGAGCTTCGGTGTGACTCTGCCCCTCCTCCTCTCCCCTTCATCTCCCCCTGCCTCCCTCCCCTGCATCCATACCAGCCTCCTTGCTCTTCCTCGACGCTCCAGGAGCACTCCTGTCTTGCCTCGGCACAGTGGCCTCTGCTGCCTGGAAGGTGCCTCTCCCATCTGCATGGGCAACTTCCTTACCTTTTTTCAGTTGTCCTTAAATGTCGTCTTCTCAGTCAGACCTGCGTGGCCGTGTTCTGTAGTGCTTCATCTTGCCCGCACTCTCTGTGTTCCCAACTCCCTTGAAGCTGCTTTAGTTTTCCTTCTGCCTTAGTGCTTACATCACATTTACTTCTTTATTATATTTGTTATCTGTTCCTCCCTTTTCATGTGTAAGCTGCATAAAGGCAGGAAAATTATATCACTACGGCCGGGGGCCGAGCCTGTCACACGGTTGGCCTTAATACGCATCTGTGAATGGAGGGAGGAGTGAATGAAGGAATGCATAAATGTAGAGACACGCAGGTCCTGCTCAAGGTCGAGCCTGTCCTCAGAGCCCAGCCCTGTATTTACTTCACGATATTTCAGACCTTCAGCAGAAAGAGGAGGTTGCTGCTGTGGCCTTTTCCTTGCCTGAAGGAAAGGGAGACCACTTGTTTCCAGTTTTCCATCTTTTTTTTTCCTGCTTGTGGTGTGTTTCCACCCTTCATTGTTAGCAGACCAAAGTAAACATTAACTGGACAGCTCAGGAAAATTGTGCCCAGCCCAGAGCCCCTCTTGTCACAGGGCCTGGGCCTGTCTTGATTCCACTTGGCCGGCATGGCAGTTGCATGTGGACACAGGAACCAGGTGCACTCATCTGAGCACTTAAGGCATGAGGAGCAGCAGAATTAAAGCCAGCAGAGTCCTTCATCAGAAGCTGCCACCCCTGACTGTAGTCCCAGCTCTGAGACACCCCCAGCACATCTACTTAGTCAACGTTACGAAGTTCATGTTCCTCCTCTGGATGATGGGATTGATCAACCTAATGGACGTGTTTTTATTCCCTGGTGCAGCAAGAGATAGAATTTCTCTGCTACCACCAAGTCCATTTCCAACCCACTTAGGCCCCCAGCTGCCAATCTGCGGTGGAATGAGTGATGACCGATGGCTGGGGTTCGCTCATCACTCCTGACCCTCTGGGGTAGCTGCTGTCTCTCTCTTCCGGATGGAATGAGCTGATCTCCTCTGCAGCCACCCAAGCCTGCCTCTCTCCTTGGATTCTCACTGGAGCCTATTAGGAAAACCAATCTGCCATCAGATGCTGGGCATCTAATTAAGTCCCTTGACATTCAGAGAAGGAGACTGTAGAGCCTGTTACTCCTCCATCAGTTCTCACTTGGCTGTTCTTGGGGGCGAGCCTCTAATTCCAGTATGTGTAAAAAGCCCAGGCAGCAAAGGGAGGAGACTGGGGAGAGCAGGCCAGACCCTGGACCCCAAAATACAAGGAAGAAAGAGAAGAGTCAAGCAACAAGTCTCATCTGGGCTCTGGTGGGCCAGACAGTCCATCCGTGGGTCATCCTCAAGGCCTCTTTTCCCCACCCACCCCAACGCCAGCGCATCTCAAAGATTCCTGGAATCTGCTCATCTCTCCCAGTTCTACTGTCCTGTGTTACCATTTCTCCTGGACAGCCCAGCTGTTGTCCAGCTGCCTCCGCTGCCCCTGTTGTCCATTCTCTGCACAGCAGGGTAGTCAGACCCTTCCTCTCCTTAGTGGAATCCCATTCAGTTAGAGGCGGCTTTACATGTGGCTTTAGCTTTAGAGCCTGCCATTCCCCTGACCCTTTGAAGACCCTGGGAAGGGCCCTAGCAATGTGCTTAGCGAGAATTATCAATTCAAGAATTACTTGGGGTTCACGGTTGCTCAAGAAGTTTTAAAAAGCCCTGAAATCTCATAGCTGCTTTTGAAAAACCTGCATAGTGATTTTCCCAGATTTGACAGTAGTCCTAATGATCTACGGGACGTCATCAATAATCAATTGCAATGATCAAAATAAAATGTTCCTAAACCATCAGTAACAAAAAATCAATTTCTATCAAACTCAGCCAGAGGAAAAACTAAATAATCTTTCTTCTCTCTATGAAAAAACAGTATTATGAAGTCTTTGCCACAGAAGATGTAATCCAGGAGAATGTGGCCGAAAAATGTAAGGAAAAAAAGGACTCTGGAGATGTGTCAGGAGCTAATTAAAAAACACTGTGGCTTTTTTTGTTGATTCTGTAATGTTTTTGGTAATGTTTAGCTTTTTAAAATCTGTAATGTATTGTGAATTCTTTTCTCACTCTAAATAAATGTTCAATTACATAGCTCATTTTGATTCCTAATTCTGGAATCTGGCTCTTCTTTTCTAAAAAGGATGCTCAAATTGTATGTTTCGGGTCCCACAGCATGTGAACCCACTGTCCTTGAGGGCTTCCCACTGCCCTTGGAGTTAAACGTTGCATCCTCCTGTAGTCCTGCCCTGCACACCTCCCACCCCACCTCACCACCCTTCCTCTTTCTCACAGGGCTGCAGACTCCCAGGGTTTCTCCCTGGCCCTCTAACTACTGAGCTCAGTCCTACCTTGGCAATTATGCATTTGTTCTATAACCGGCCTGGAACCTCCTCCTCCAATCTTCCCTTTCGGTCACCTGGGGTCCAGCCCAAGGCTACCTCCTCTGAGGATCCTTGCTGAATATTCCTACTTAAAGTGGAGCCTCCTGCCCTCCCTGCCCCATTTCACAGTGCACACTTCTATCTCCCTGAGACTAGCGTGTTTTCTCTTCAGTGCCTGTCACCTCTCTCCGCCCCGGGAAGCTGTGGTCACGTGAGCCCCAGGAGTGGTTGGGGGTGGTGGTGGTCATGTCTGTCTTGTCTATCATGGACTTTCATCACATAGAATGGTGCCTGGCTCACAGTAAACCCCCTGTGGATAATTGCTGAGTAGACTGTTGTTTACAGTTTGAATCGGCAACTTCTTTTTGGAAGACGTGTTGGCAATATGCCCCCAAAGCATGAAAATGTGCAAACCCTTTCACCCATGACTCCTACTTCTAGAAATTAATCCCAAGGCAATTATCAGGAAGGCACACAAAAGGGGGGTTAGCCACCTGATAAAAATCATGGGAGTCAATCAAATTGGGGTTTTAGTCTTGACTCCACCAATGAAATAGCTGCTGTGTGACCCTGAGCACGTTGCTGACATCTCTGAGTCCTGGTTCCTCCTCTGTAAAGGGGATGGTAATAGGAACACAGCTCCGTGCTGACTAGTACTGTGTTCCGTGATGCTCACTGTGGTGTGGGATAAAATCTGAAAGAGCCTAAATATCTAACCACAGAGGAGTCCAGATTAGTGCCACCCAGTTGAAGTATAACGCGACACAAACCGCAAATATAAACTCATATGTAATTTTTAACTTTTCTGTATGCACGTTAAAAAGTAAAAAGGAACAGGTGGAATTAATTTTAATAATATATTTTGTTTAACCCAATATATCCAAAATAGTGTTTCAACTTGTAACCAATGTAAAAATTATTAGTGAGATATTGTACCTTCGTTTTTTGTGCCAAGTCTTCAAAATCTGATTTGTATTTTATGCTTACATTTATTTCAGACTATAGAAATGACCCCTGAAAGTATAGTCTTTTTCTGAGTCTCGCTCCATTGCCCAGGCTAGAGGGCAGTGTGATCTCTGCTCACTGCAACCTCCGCCTCCTGGGTTCAAGTGATTCTCCTGCCTCCGCCTCCTGAGTAGCTGGGATTGCAGGCATGCACCACCATGCCTGGCTAATTTTTGTATTTTTAATAGAGACGAGGTTTCGCCATGTGGGCCACGCTGGTTTTGAACTCCTGACCTCAGGTGATCCACCTGCCTCAGCATCCCAAAGTGTTGGGATAATAGGCATGAGCCACAGCGCACTGCCTGAATGTACAGTTTTTATGCTTATATTTATTTCAGTTCAGACCAGCCACATGTGACTAGCAGCTACCACACTGGAGTGTGCAGGTCTAGGTAATTTATAGTGCAACTTTAAAATACAGTACAGCCATGAAAAAGCCTGGTTTCAAAAGAATATCTAATCATGCAAGAAAAAGCTCAAAAAATGAGATTCAGTGAAGAATGTAGTGTACAAAACCAGATACAGTATGCTCCCACTTTTGTTAATGTAAATATATGCTTATGTTTATTTGAGTATGTAAATCGACGTGCATATTGCAAGGACATGCAGCAAAATCCTAACAGGGGTCATCTGAGGAAATGGAATTATGGTGATATTCATGTTCTCCTTCACACTTTTTCACTATACTCCTGTATTGCTTTAGAATCAGGAGGAATATTGTCATTTTTAAAGTGTCCAAAGTGTGTTTAGCCATCTTGCACCATGATCTGGCTGCAGTGGCCATTTGTGGGTGTGAGAGGCTGTATTAGAGGACTGCTCCCGATTTTCCACCTTTCTCTGGACCCAGGCACTCTGCCACATGACTGCAGCTACTCTTACAGAAGGCAGAGTAAACCTCCTAGCCTCTTGACTGTGGGTTCAGCCCATGACTTATTTTAGACAATGGTATGTGGGCAAAGGTGATCACTGTCAGTTCAGAGTCTAGGCTTTAAGGTGCACTGCGTGTTCCTGTGTGCCATCATGTGCCCCTGCCATTTTCATGAGAAGAAGATGCCCTGTCTATCTCTCTGGTTCTAGGAGGGTAAGGAGTACATGGGGGCAGATTTGCATCTGATCTGAGTCTCAGAGCCACCAACCTGTGGATGTGTGAGAAATACATACTGATTGTAGCATGTTGCACCAGTGTTCGTGGTTGTTTGTTATAAAGCAATAGCTGACTAATACAGTGTTGTTGAACTCTTTCGACTATACTCAATCTAATCAAGAAGGTAAAAGTTGATTGGAATTATACGTTAGAAAGCTGAAATGAAGATGATATTTGATGTGCTTAAATGTGTCCCAAAAATTTCACATGTTGGAACTTAACTCCTAATGCAATAGTGTTGGGAGGTGAATCCTAATAAGAGGCGATAGAATCACGAGGGCAGAGATCTCATAAGTGGATTAATGTTGTTATCATGGAAATGGGCTCGTTATTTTGAGGGTAGGTTGTTACAAAAGTGAGCCTGGCCAGTCGTGCTCTTTCTCTCTCTCTTGCATGCACTCTTTTGTTCTTCTGCCTTCTGTTATGGGATGACACAGCATGAAGGCCCTCACCAGATGCTGGCACTATGCTCTTGGGCTTTCCAGCCTCCAGCACCATAAGTCAAATACATTTCTGTTTATTATAAATTACCCAGTCTTAGGTATTATATCATAGCAATGGAAAATGGACTAAGACACAAGAACACTTTGAAAAATTCAAAAAATAAAATTACCAAGGATCTCCAAGGCAAAAGAAGCCCAGGCCTTACCTCTATAGCCGTGGCTGTTTCAGACACTCTTGATTACTAAAACCTAAAGTCAAAGAAGGACAGAATTTCCTTGTTCTGAGGTATTACCCAGTCCTGAGGATGCCAATGAAAACTCCCAAACCTCTTGATTTGAGAATATATATTTTCCTCCTTGAAAAATTATTCATGTTCATCATAGAAAATAAAAACAAACCAAAAAAGAAAGAAAGAAAAAGACAAAAGAAAAATCACTCACAATCCCATTACCCACAGATAACTTCTTTCAAACGTTGGGGTGTGTGTGTGTGTCTGTGTGTGTGTGTGTGTTTGTATAATTACATTTTTCCTACAAAAAGGATAACATACTGTATAGAACATACTGTTCTATAATCTTCTGTTTACATTTACTATGCCATAAAAATCTTGCTTTGCCACTTAACATCTTCCACAGGATAATTTTGAAATGTAGAATTATTGCCTAGTTTTCACTTGAGTGGATATAACATAAATAACTCTACCTAACTCTTGAAGTGTATAGATTCTTTCCAGATTATTAGATTATTGTGTGTTGCTCTTTAGCTATTATCAGCAACATCCTATACATTAGATCTCTGTGTGCATCCCTGATTGTTTCTAAGGATTAAATTCCTAGAGGTGGGATGTCTGGGTTGGGACACATATTTATAAAGCATCCCCTATCACAGTGTCACATCCTCACCTGTCTGATGAGAGGGACTCGACTTCGGCATGACTGCCTTCCCCTTTCCCCAGCTTCCTATTGTATTCAAACACCCCTGGGAAGGAGAGGTCCCTGGAACTAACATTGTCCAAAGTCCTCAGCTTGACTACATCAGACCTGCCCTTCAGAAAGCAGGGCCCTGAAATAAGTGGGAGCTGGAAAAGGTGAGCAATGAGGGTGTCAAATCTCCCTTCACCCTCACACAATCCCATACGGTGGGTCCTCTCCCTGCAGCCTTGTGGGGCAAGTGAGGAAACTGTTCCCAATGGCTGCCTGAGGCCAACTCTGCATCTGGACCCATTTCACAGCCCAGAGCCCTGGAGCTGTGGCTCTCTGTCCCTTACCTGTCATTCCTCCAGGCAACAGAGACAACAGGTTGACCACCTGTGCGCCTCCTTCCCCCTACTCAGGTGAACCCATGTCTGAGGTTCCACTGGCTACCTGTAACTCTGCCTCACTCTGGAGCACAACATGTGGAGGGAAGAGCCTGGGACCCAGGTGCACACGGGGAACCTGGGCTCAAAACTGGGCTCAGCTATTGACCCGCTGGATTTCCTTGGACACAATTTCACTTCTCCAGGTGTGACATAGACAGTTCAGTGGTTCACCAAGTATGTTTTTTTTTCTTCCTGTGCACACAGCAAGACTATGTCCACCAGCCTCCGCTGTAGGTAGGTGGGACCGCGTGACTGTGTTCCAGCCAATTGCGTGTGAGCAGAAGTGACAAGTGTTGCTTCCACCTTGGGCCCTTGAGAACCTCACAGGAGGAGCTCTTTCCCTTTCTGCCAGCCCGATACAGATGAGCCAGAAGACCTTGACCTCAGAAACCAGGTGTTGAAGATGGCAGAGCTGCAAGTTGGAAGGGGCATGGGTCAAAGTTTGCCCCCTGCAGAGAGCCACCTACCCATCAGTAAGACCTACCCTCAACTTTACATGGGAGAGAAATCAGCTTTTATCATGGCAGACCCTTAAATGTTAGGGCAAAGTTTTTAGAGCTGCTAATACCATCTTTAGTACTCTGATGGTATTATAACTGAGGGTTTTATTTCCTCATCTATAAACGGGATAAAGAAAGAAGGGAGTCAGCACCCACCGAGGATCTATTATACACATTTGCCCTTTAACCCCCTGCAAAATGCTACGATCTTAGGACTATTATCCCAATTTTCTGGAGCACTGACTGAGCTGGAATTCAAACGCAGGACTTCTGGACCCTGATCCCATGACAGACACAGCTTTGAGGTTCTGGAGGACCGAACACTGCGGGCTCCTGCTTCCTGCCTAGTGAGCAGAGTGATAAAGTGCACGCCGGCTGGAGTCCGGCAGGCCAGGACCTAGGCACTCACCAGAGGAGGGCTTGGCTTATCTATGCCTCAGTATCCTCATCTGTCCAGTGGGGCTGCTGTGACAGCATCCACCACATGCGGTCATTTGAGGACGCTTTTCCTGATTAGGTTCAGGAAAAGCCTTTTTACTTCACCTCCACTGGAGATCTCCAAAGCTCTGCCTTGCTGGGGGAATTAGGAGCCCATCATCATTATTCCTTGTTACCTAGGAAGCCAAACTGCCTTTGATGTTTTATTGGCCTGACATTTTCCTTCAAAGAGTCTCTGTCCACTACTGTGAGAGTTGCTGGCTTCTACCAATTTGATGAGATGAGCATCTATCACCTCCCAAGGGGAAGTCTGACTCTAAAGGCTCTAAAACAAAAGGTGAAAATGTTTGATTTCACTGGGGCTGGTCTTGGGGGGACTGGTCTTGGGGGCTGCTCCCGAAGAGTCTATATGTAAATTCCAAGCAGAAGCAGTGGGAGGTCTGGGCTCTGCAGCCACATCTGGTGGGTGACGAAGGCTGGATGGGGAGGCTGTTCCTAGGAAAACCAATCCCGGTGCTTGCATGTATGTTTCTGTGTGACAGCACACAAGGAAGCCTAGTTTACTATGGCCCTGATCTCCCCCGCCAGCTCTGGTCTCTGTGATCTGCCCCCAGCTTCCTCCCAGGATTTCATGAAACCTCAAATCTATTTGTGCAACCTCAATTCAAACAAGTCTATTAACTTTCACCCAGTGAAAGTCATTAGTTGTTGCTGGCTTTGCTGGCTCACAGCATTTTCAAGCCAGAAAAGATCTTGGATGTTTTAGGACCCTAGCGCCTTCAAAGACTATATGGCTCCTTCACTGCTTCAAGGCTTCTAAAGGGCCCCCTGGCATTTAGACGGAGTCCGAGCCCCTTAGCCTGGCATTTGATTACTTGCTGATCCAAGGACACTCCCAGCCTTGCCTCTACCCTGCCTCTGCCTCTGCCCTGCATGGCTCCTCACCTCTGGCTGTGATAGAAATTGTCTCAGTATATAAGGCACCTCCTCAGGTCTGGGCGTTTGTACCTGTGTCTTCTCTGTCTGGAATACTCTTCCTCTCTCCCACCCAGTGAAATTTTCAGCATCCACCAGAGACTAGCTCAAGTGTCACCTCTTTCTTGAAGCTTTCCCTGATCCTACCAGGAGGAAGTAGCTGTTCTGTCTTCCACGCCCTAGACACCTCTGGCAGAATAGTGACTCCTGGCGCTGGCTGCTTGTCTTAGCGTAGACAGCCAGAACAAAATCCCGTAGCAGAACAAAATCCCACAACCTGTGTGGTTTAAACCACAGAAACTTGTTTTCTCACAGTTCTGGAAGCTGGAAGTCCAAGATCAAGGTGCCAGCAGGATCAGTGTGTGGTGAGGGCTCTCTGCTTGGGTTGCAGACACCTGCCTATTTGCTATGTCCTCACAAGGCCTTTCCCAGGTGTCTACATGTGTAGAGAGAGGGGAAGATCTCACTCTTTTCTCTTCCTACAAGGCTAATCCAATGGGATTAAGGTCCTGCCCTTGTGACCTCATTTCACCCTAATTATCTCCTAAAAGCCCTAACTCCAAATACAATCACACTGGGGGTTAGGACTTCAATACATGAATTTTGGGAGGACACAATTCAGCCCACAGAAATAGTGGGCCCTTTAAATTGGCGGCTGCTTTTTAGTTTTGTGTTCCTAGGAGAAGCTTCTATCCTAGGACAAGTAAAAGAGCCTAGCACAGGGAAGCATTGAGTAGCCAAGTCATCAGACAGCTGAGCTGAGTAGAGAACAACAGACTGAAGACTTTTGAAGATAGAAACTTCTATGAAAAGGAAGCTTTTCAGTTCCTAGAAACAGAAAACAAAACACAAACTCCCCAAAACAATAGAGGGAGTTTACTGGCCAATGGAACTAAAAAGTTCCAGATGTGGGCTTCAGGAGTGGTTTGATCAGGGTGTCAGGTTCACTTCTTGATAGTTTTCTCTGCTATGCCCATCTTCATGTGTTGATTTTGGCCTCAGGCTGGCTTTATTCATGGTGATAAAGTGGCTGCATTAGGTTTCAGTTCAAGGTCCTTATCTCAACTATTCAGAAAGACAATCTACATCACAGAATTCTCAGCATAAATCCTAGAGTTTGTACTGATTGAACCAGTTACTATGGCAAGAGGAATGTGATTCCCTGAGGAGCTTAGACAAATTATGTCCCACCTAGTTTTTTGGATGGTCACTCTCAATGAATCCTGAAGGCTATACATAATGGAGTACTGAAAAACATGAATTTTAGTATTCTTCCCTCCCTCCCTCCCTTCCCTTCTTTCCTCCCTCCCCTCCCCTCACTTCCTCCTTCCCCTCCCCTCCCCTCCCATTCCCTTCCTTCTTTCCTCTCTTCCTTTCACAAATTATATAGTTATTATTTTTTTTTGTTTTGAGACAGAGTCTCGCTCTGTCGCCCAGGCTGGAGTGCAGTGGCACGATCTCTGCTCACTGCAAGCTCTGCCTCCCAGGTTCACGCCATTCTCCTGCCTCAGCCTCCTGAGTAGCTGGGACTACAGGTGCCTGCCACCACGCCTGGCTAAGTTTTTGTATTTTTAGTAGAGACGAGGTTTCACCGTGTTAGCCATGATGGTCTTGATCTCCTGACCTCGTAATCTGCCTGCCTCGGCCTCCCAAAATGCTGGGATTACAGGGGTGAGCCACCGCTCCCAGCCTATATACAGTTATTATAAGTCAGACTCTGTACTAGGTGTTGAATGCATATATGAGATTAGGACAAGATTGCAATCTCAAGCTGTTGAGAATCCTACTTAAAGGGATTTTGAAAATTATCCAGAAGGCAATGAGGAACCATAATGGGATTGTAAGAAGGTGAATGACTATATTAGTTATCTATTGTCGCATAACAAACAAACTCAAAATTTAACATCTTAAAACAACAAACATTATCTCACAGTCTCTGTGGTGCAGGGATCTGGGCAGAGCTTACCTGGGTGCCTGAAGCCCCAGGTCTCTCACGTGGCTGCAACGGAGGCCGTGGCCAGGGCTGTGGTCATCTCAGGGCCGACTCTGGGAGCATCTACTTCCCAGTCTACACAGGAGGTCTCTCCACAGGAGGTCTCTCCACAGGAGGTCTCTCCACAGCGCTGTCTTGCAACATGGCACCTGGCTGGTCCCATGAGGAGCAATCCAAGAGCTCGAGAAGCTTGAGAAAGAGCACCCGAACGGAAGCCACAGTCTTTTATAATCTAGTATTTGAAGGAAGTCCCATCTTTTCTGGAATGTTCTATTTGACACAAGGGAGGCAATATGTCCAGCCTGCATTCAAGGAGAGGAAATTATACAGAAGTATGCAAGCAGGAGGTGAAGATCGCTGGGACCATCAGAAAGTCTGCTTGCAAATAAAATAAAGCAACGATTTACCTGCAGCTCAACATTGCAGAGTGATGCCAGCACCAATATCATAGCCTGCAATGGCGTAATAAGGGCAATGATTAGTAAGGGAGGGTTTAGGGGTTGAAAGGAGAAAATCGGGTTAGACTGGATGGACTCATTTATTCATTCAACAAACATTTGCTGAGTTCCCACTGTGGGCCGGGACTGTGCTAGGTGCTGGGGATGCTGCCACGACTGAGACAGGTCCCCCGTGTCTCCTCTCTTAAACATCAGTGTGTGGGAAGAAAGGTTGGACGAGTGGTCATGTACTCCTTGAATGTCAAAGAAAAGGGCAAGGGGTAAGTCTGTGAATAACACACCTCTACCCTTCCAAACGGGTCTGGGGGATTCAGGGAAGGCTTCCTGGAACAAGGCATATTTCAACTGAGCCCTGACGGATGAAGAGGAGTCAGGGGAAGGGTTGGGCGGAGAGCATTCCAGGGGGAGTGTGAGTTTAGGCCCCCTTGGGGGTGGGTCTCCCTCCCCCACTTATCCATACCCCTTTCTCCACCTCTGTTTCTTCTCCTGGCTCAATCTTGGCCCCTGCCACTGCCCATGTTTGGCCTGTGTATTCTTCCATTTTCACACTACCGATAAAGATACACCTGAGACTGGGCAACTGACAAAAGAAAGAGGCTTAATAAACGTACAGTTCCACGTGGCTGAGGATGCCTCACAATCGTGATGGAAGATGAAAGGCACATCTCACATGGTGGCAGACAAGGGAAGAGAGCTTGGGCCGGGCACAGTGGCTCATGCCTGTAATCCCAGCACTTTTGGAGGATGAGGCGGGTGGATCACTTGGGGTCAGGAGTTCAAGACCACCCTGACCAACATGGTGAAACCCCCATCTCTACCGAAAATACAAAATCTTAGCCAGGCGTGCTGGTGGGCACCTGTAATCCCAGCTACTTGGGAGGCTGAGGGTAGAGAATTGCTTGAACCTGGGAGGTGGAGGTTTCCCTGAGCTGAGATCACACCACTGCACTCCAGCCTGGATGACAGAGCAAGACTCTATCTCAAAAAAAAAAAAAAAAAAGAAAAAGAAATAAAGAGCTTGTCAGGGAAACTCCCCTTTTTAAAGCCATCAGATCTTGTGAGTCTTATTCACTATCATGAGCACCGCACAGGAAAAACCTGCCACCACGATTTAATTACCTCCCACCGGGTCCCTCCCATAACACGTAGGAATTCAAGATGAGAGTTGGGTGGGGACACAGCCAAACAATATCATTCTGCCATGCCATCTGTCATTCAAATGCCTGTTCCTCTTTGTCCTTCAGGTCTCAGCTTGAAGGTCACTTCTCAGAGAGCATTTCCCTGTCCCCAAATTCTAAGGTGGTGTCTGTCTAACCCACACTGTGAGTCAATCCCCATAGTGTCACCCAGTTTTTCTTTCTTCCCTGCACCTGTCCCTACCCGGAACAGTCTTGCTGATGCATTGTTTACCTGTATCTTCCTCCCCACTCCAAAATGTCTGCTCCTGGGGGCAAGAACCTTGTCTGTTCATTGCTGCACCCCTAGGCCTGCACACAGTAGGGCCTCGGTGAGCCTTGATGGAATGAATGAGCCTTCCTGAAGATCCCAGCTTCTCTCTTTGAGGCTTCTGACAGGAAAGACACTTGGGTGTGCCATGAATTCAATGCTTGTGTTCCCCCAAAATTCTTATGTTGAAACCTCATCCCCAGGGCGATGGTATTTGGATGTGGGACATTTGGGAAGTGACCCAAAGGTTGAATCCTCATGGAAGGGATTAGTGTCCTTATAAAAGTGGCTCCCAAGAGCTCTCTGGACCCTTCTGCCATGTGAGGACACAGGGAGAAGGGCCACCTCTGAACCCGAAGCAGGTCCTTACCAGACCCTGAGTCCCAACCCGCACTTTTCAGCCCCCAGAACTGTGAGAAGTGCATGTTTGTCGTTTAAGCTCCGGTCTGTGGTAGTTTGTTATGGCAGCCCAAACAGGCTATGACAGGTGGCTACCCCGGGGTGGCCGGTGTCCTGAGCAGTTTTAAACCCCCAGCAGGGTGACCCCACCCCACCCAGACCCTCCCCTTGGCTGCCTACGCTGGTCTTCCCCACGGGCAGCACGAGGGGCTCAGAGCTCTAGTCTGGACCCAGCCAGGCTGCTCCTCTGTGATGCTTTATGGCTCCTCTCCGGGTTCCTGAAATCAGACACATTTTGAGAGTTTGGAGAAGGAGCATTAAAGCCAGTCAAGTGGATAATTCATATTTTTTTAAAAATGGGCCAAACATGGGTTTACACAACAGACTGTCACAAACGCAGCTTCAGGGGATGATCTTGCAGGAAACGTCCATTTTTCCAAAGGGCACCACGGCCCTGGGAGAAATAACGAGTGCTCTTTTGGGATTCTGATCATTCCCAGGTGCTGACAGGCCAAAGCGCCGAGAATCGCTGCAGCTCAGTGCTCATGCGTGCACCCAGCAGAGTCTATTCTTGGGTGTCTCAGCTAAGCATCCAACTCCCAGGTTGGCCTGTCTTGTCCAGGGTACGACCTTGCAGTTCCTGCCTCCCTCCTGCTGACCTGTGCCCTGTCTCCACTGAGGTCTCTGTGACAGCTCCTAGGCGATCTCACCTCTTGTCACCCCTGGACATTCAGCACCTGGTCTGCTGCCAGCTCGAAGGAAAGGGCAGAGGCTGAGGAGCCAGACAGGGTGAGACCCTATTCAGGAAGAGGTGACGAAGGACCAGCTGCATTGCTGCTCAGCTCTGCAGTGATGCTACCAGGGGTATGTGTATGTGTGAAGCAATTGGATGGCTGCTGTTTTAGATACAGGCTTCATGGCTGGGGACCGTATGGCTTCCCAAATTCCCCACTAAAGCAACAGTCCTCAGTCTTTTTGGCACCAGGGACCAGTTTGTGGAAGACAATTTTTCTACAGACCGGGGTGGGGAGTTTGGTTTTGGGATGATTCAAGTGCATTACATTTATTGTGCACTTTATTTCTTCTATTATTACATTATAATATATAATGAAAGAATTATATAACTCACCATAATGTAGAATCAGTGGGAGCCCTGAGCTTGTTTTCCTACAACTAGATGGTTCCATCTGGGGGTGATGGGAGACAGTGGCAGATCGTCAGGCATTAGATTCTCATAAGGAGCTTGCAACCTAGATCCCTCGCATGTGTGTTCACAGTAGGGTTTGTGCTCCTATGAGAATCTAATGCCACCGTTGATCTAACAGGAGGTGGGGCTCAGGCAGTAATGTGAACAATGGGGAGCGGCTGTAAATACAGATGGAGCCTCTCTCACTCATGCTTGCCCACCACTCACCTGCTATGTGGCTGTTACTAACGTGGCCTGGGGTTTTGGGGGCCCTGCACTAAAAGACATCACAAGAGGCTCATGGCTCTCATTCATGCCCCTGCCCTGGTCCTGCCTTCCCAGTCCCTGGCAGGCCCAGTGCCCAGTGCTCCCTCTCCAGCATCCTGGCATGCTAGTCTCCTGGCATCCCATCACTAGCTCAAAGCTGGGATCCTGGCCCTACAGTCACCCTGATCTGGGGCCACAGGATTCTACACAAGCTCGGTTGTTCTGGCTGTTGGTCCTGCCTGACCTGGGCCCCATTCGTCTCCACTGCCTCCACCTTAAACCAAATCCCATCAAACTCTATGGAACCCTGCAGTAGCCCCAATATGTTCCCCATTAACTCTCACCCCATTTCCTGTCCCTCCTCCATGGCAGGCAGGGACATCTTAGCAAACTTTGGATCCAAATTAAGCCCTGCTCCTGTTTTAAATTCCTAGTGTTTTAAAACAAAATCTGAACTCCTCATCATGGAGTGAAAACCACGGTGCTGGCAGGGAGCAGATGGCCCACATGGGAAGAACTGAAAGGAGTGGAATGGAGGGAGGGTTCTCCAAGGTGTGGCAGGCATACAGGAAGCCAGCAGGGGATGGCGAGACCCCTGGGGCCAGCAACAATGGGAGGCTGTTTTCATCTTAGTACTGAAGGGACCAAAGGAGGAAGCTGTCACCAGACCCCAGAGAGAACTGCAGCCTTGGGAAAGGAGCCACGTTATGGAGCTGGGGCCATGGGAGAGAAACGCAGCCATTGCTGCTGTGGCTCAGAGGGAGGGAGCCGGGAAATAAGCACTCATCCTCTCTCGACTCCCGTTCCTTGGTCTCCTCTGGTGCTTCCAGCACCCACAGAAGCTGGGGCACAGGAGGGCACAGGAGGGCACAGGAGCCCTGTTGATGCCCTCCGTGCAAGTCAGTCTTCTGGGAGGAGGCTGAGGGTGGGATGGCAGCACATGTAGCCCCGAGGCCACCGGATCTGTCCCTGCCTGTCCCTCTGACCTTATCTCCTGCCCTCTGCCCTTCTTACTGTTTCCACTACACTGACCTCTGCGCAGTAATATGGTTTGGGTGTGTGATACCCAAGTCTCATGTTGAATCGTAATCCCCAGTGTTGGAGGTGTTGCCTGGTGGGAGGTGATTGGATCATGAGGGTAGTTCTCACGAATGGTTTAGTACCACCCCCCTTGGTACTGTGTAGTGAGTGAGTGTTTTAAAACAAAATCTGAACTCCTCATCATGGAGTGAAAACCACGGTGCTGGCAGCGAGCAGATGGCCCACGTGGGAAGAACTCCTGAGTGAGTTCTCAGGAGATCAGGTTGTTTGAAAGTGGGTAGCACCTCCCGCCTTGCCCTCTCTTCCTCCAGCTCTGCCATGTAAGATGCGCCTGCTTCCCCTTTGCCTTCTGCCATGATTGTAAGTTTCCTGAGGCCTCCCCAGAAGCAGAAGCCTCCATGCTTCCTGTACAGCCTGTGGAACCGTGAGCCAATTAAGCCTCTTTTCTTTATAAATGACCCAGCCTCAAGTGTTTCTTTATAGAAATGTGAGAACAGGCTAACACACTCAGTTTCTCAAATACGTGGAATCCATTCCTGCCTCGGGGCCTTTGCACCTGCTCTTTCCTCTCCCTGGGAGGCTCTTCTTCCTCATCCTTTAATGGCATTGAGAGCTCAGCACAAATGTCACCTCCTCCTAGGGGCTCTGCAGACACCCATCCAGCTCTGTCCCCACATCCCCCACTATCACTTCTGTCACATTGTGCTCCTTTATTTGCACATAGCGTGGATCTCCATCTGACATTCATGATTTACTTCTTTGTCCAGGTTAGAATGTCAACCTCCCCCTGTCCCCGGGGCAGGGACTGTGCCTTGATTATTCCCCTCTATATCCTCAGCACCAACAGCACACACCAGCTGCTTAAAGATTGCTTGTAGAGTGACTCTCTGGTCACAGGCAGTAGGTGAGGGTTATGAGCCCAGCCTCTGAAGCAACACTGAGTTTGAAACCCGGCTGTGACATTGGGCAAATTACTCAACTCCTATGGGTCTCAGCTTCCGCTTCCTTGAAATGGGGACAATAACTATGGAATTAAATGAGTAAACATGGGAAACATTTCCACACCTGGCTCCTAGCGGGTGCTAATGAAACACTTACTATTATTCTTCTTGTTGATTCTGGGGAGCATCAAGCCCCCAGGAAGGGCTGCCTCCTTTATTCCGTGGGGACTGAGCTGCTGCTTCTCTCCTGAGACTCTAGTCTGTGTCTCCTTCAGCCCCTCGGGCACGCCCTGACCACCCACCATTCCCACTCAAAGCTTTCCCTTCCTCTCCCCTCCTCCACAAATGCCTCCTCAGTTCAACCATCACCGCCTCAGGGAAGCCTCCCAGGATCTCACCTGGGACCAGATCAAACCATGTTATCCATGTCCTCCCTGGCTGCCTGCTGGGGTCATTCATTTCACTGTAATGAACAAGACAGTGTCTGACTCCCCTGCCAGGATCTGTCTGTTTGGTTTCCTGCTGTGGTCCCAATGCCTGGCTCTTTTTGGCTTTCAATCAATATTGCAACCTCCTGGCCTCTGAGTCCTTCCAGGTCCCCACTCCCCCACTCCAGCCAGGTGTTCCGCTCCCTTTGTGGGTCAGGCGTATCTGTGATGGGGGTGGAGGGGTCCCTGAGCAGGAGGGCTAGCAGGCTTTTGGCTCAGACTCAAGATGCCTCCTCACAGCTGGTAACACAGCCTGGGCCTGGCCCTGCCTGGTCACTGGCCTGGCTTCCATCTCCTGGTTATCCTGACCTTTTTGTCCAAGCCTCAGTTCTTCCCTCCCTCCTTCCCTCCCCCTGCCCCTCCTTCCCTCAGCGTTTACTGAGCCCCTCCTCTGGACTGGACACTGAGGCTATAAGTTGCTGCTCTTGACCTCAGGGCCTCTCAGCCTCGTAGAGGTGGGAAGTGCTGTGAGAGTATTGAGAAGGGGACACAGAAGGAAAGCCAGGGAGGCCCTAACCCAGACTGCTGGGTTTCTGGGGAGTGGTCAGGGAAGGCTTCCCAGGAGATACCCTGAGCTGAATTTTGAAGGATACAAAAGAGCTGGCCAGGGGAAGTTGAGGGAGAAGCATTCCTGGTGGAGAGCGGTGCACGCCTGTGTGTCCAGTGGTGAGAGAAAGGTGGGTACCTTCTGGGAGCCCCACAGCAGACAGGTGGGGAGAGGTGGAGGGAGGTGAAACTAGAGACTCAGTGTGGCAGATTGCAACACGGCCACAAATTCGTCCTACCTCTGAAGCCATGCCCTTTGCCCTAGGATGTTGCTGTTTCTCCACACCTTGAATGCGGACTTGGCCTGGTTGACTTGCTTTTGCAAAAAGGGGCATCAATAAACACAAACAGCAGGCTGAAAATCCCTAGCCCTTTCCAGTACTGGGAACGCTGCAGGCACCACCACGTGGATAAGTCTGAGCTGGTCTCTTAGAGGGTGAGAGACCATGTGGAGTGGGGCCCCAGCCATCAAGTCCTCCCCACTGTCCCAGCTGAGACCCAGACAGGTGAATGAGGCCACCTGAGACCATCCAGCCCCAGTGGAGCCTGTCGAGATAGGAAGAACTGCCCAACCAACCCATGGAATCATGAGACATAATAAACATTTGCTGGTTTAAGCCGCTGTATTTTGGGATGGACTGTTATGCAGCAGAAGCTAACTGATACATGGGAGGATGGAATCCATCAGTGGGGGGCCTTTTGTGCCTGGCTGGGGAGTCTGAAGTTTATCACTGTGACTATGAGAATAGACCCTGGGACACAGGATCAAATCCTGGCTCTGCCACTTATTCACTGCGGGACCTTGGGAAGTTCACTTTACCTTTCTGCATCTCTAGTTTTTCATAAGCTACAGAGGGACAAAAATACCTCGAAGGACACTAACAGTAGTGCACGTGTAAACAAACATGAAGTGCCGAGAATATTACCTGGCACATGGTAACAGCCCAGGAAATGCTGCCTTTTTATCATCAAATTCATGTTGTGACTTCCCCCCTGGAGCTCACCCTGCATCGGCTGCTGTTGACTGACAAGACACCTGACCTGGGCTTTTGTCTCTGCCCATAGGGCGTCTAACCACCCCAATGTGCCCAGGACTGTCCTGGTTTTAGCATTCGTAGTCCCCTGCCCCAGGAAGTCCCCAGTAGTCCCAGGTGCTTGGTCACTCTACCTGCCAGGCAACCCCTAGGTCTAAAGAAATTTCCGGTCCCAGGCCACCCAATTGCCCTAAGACGGCAGAGTCTCCTCTCCCTCACACAGCTGAGACCCTCTTGGTTTTAAAATAAGAAACACGTGCAACATGCACAGGGCTCTGAGGGAACATCATTCTGCATGCACATGAGGCAGTAGCCATATTGTTAGATTGTTCTCAAAACACCTGGGGGCCTTTGGGTAATGACTGTGTCTAAATGGGGCATTGGAGAAATTGTCAATGACACCAGTGTTTCTACGACAGGCTGTTTGGCTTTATGAGAAGTTAGTAAAGCATTGAGCCGACTCCTGCAATGAACCTCCTGGTCTGTTCTCAGACAGAGGCATCAAGACCCTTTGTTTTTGCCTCCCCCATACCAGCTTCAGAGCTTGGGGATTCCAAGGCCTGGGGGCTGGTCCCTCTTGGTGACTTGAGAAAGGGGAATGTAGGGGGTACCAGTGCCCCCGGGAGGAGTGAGGTGAGTGATGTGAGAATCAGGGGATGTGATTATCTCATTTCATCACGTCTTTATAAAGGATTCCCCACTTCTCTCTAGTATTTGTGTTTAAAGGGAGTCAGAGACAGATCTGTTCTGACAGCCCAAAGGAAGTCTCCCCTCTGGAGGGTTCAAGGGAGAACACAGAATAGGCTGCAGAGCCCACTCTGGTCTGAACTAAAAGGTAAAGGGGCCTGAGAGGCTCAGAATGGACATAGCCCCCTTTTCCAGGGCAGGAGGCCCACCAGGCTACCTGGCTGGCCTCTGTGACCTCCTAGAAGATGAGCCTGGAATGACCTGTGTGTGCAGATGTCCTGAGGAGGCACACAGGTCAGAAGCTGGGATGATAATAGCAGACCAGGAGCACTAACAGCCAGACCCCTTCATTAGGTGCCAGCCACGAGGGTGTGCCGCACAGAGCAGGCCACACTGGCAGTCTTCCCCTTCATCAGGGCCCTTTGCCCGAAGCCCTGGGGGAGGGACAACACTGCTCCGTGGGTGGCATCTTGCTGCCCCCAGCCCACCACCTGCACCAGGGCCAAGGGAGCACCATCTCTGCCTACGTGTGACCTATCCACAGCACCAGGGCTGGGCAGTGCTGGGGGCAGGGAGGTGAAGAGGACAGGCAGTCCATGGGGCAGCCTGGCTGGGTGTGAATCCAGGTAATTTCCTGACCAGCTGTGTGGCCTTGGGGAAGTAACTCCATTTCTTGTTCTTCAGTTTCCTCATCTGTTAAATGGGAACAATCACAGTCCCGCACGTCAGAGGATGCTGTGAGGATAAAATGTATTGACACCAGTATGGAGCTATGAGCAGGTGCGTCCCCCTTAGCCCTTCAGATAAGAGGCTGGGAAGAAAAATGATCTGACAAACTCATTCTTGCTGACAGACAGTGCAATAATAAACTTCATCTGTTGGTGTAAATAGCTGGAAAGGCTTGTGTCCATTTTTGTGGTGTGGCACTATACTCCCTCTGGCCGTAATCATTACATTACTTTCACATGCAAATATCCTCAGGATCTCCCAAATCTCACCCAATTACAGCATAAGCCAGGATGTCCTGGATCTCATGATCAAATCAGGTCCTTAGGTGGCTGAGGATCCCTGAGTATGACTCTCTCAATCAAGAGATCCAGAAACTAAAATGACAAGAGAATGGTCCATATCATCTTGGAACCCTGGTGGGCAAATATTGCCAGGTTCTGCCACTGCAGAGGCAGGGATTCCCTTGACTGGGGCCCAGGTCTGCCTTCTGGGAGTACATTGTTCTCCATGGTCTTGGCCCCCTCCTTGGGCTCTTGGCTCCACTTCCCCTCCACGCCCTCTATAAATATAATAAAATTTCTTATAAGGAATTAGCTCAGGCCGGGCATGGTGGCTCATGCCTGTAATGCCAGCACTTTGAGAGGCAGAGGCGGGTGGATCACTTGAGGTCAGGAGTTCAAGACCAGCCTGGCCAACATGGTGAAACCCTGTCTCTACTAAAAATACAAAAATTAGCTGGACATGGTGCTGCACGCCGGTAATCCCAGCTACTTGGGAGGCTGAGGCAGGAGAATCGCTTGAACCCGGGAGGCAGAAGTTGCAGTGAGCCGAGATCGTGCCATTGCACTCCAGCCTGGGTGATAGAGCAAGCCTCCACCTCAATAAAAAAAAAAAAAAAAGTAATTAGCTCAGATGATGTGATGATGAAGGCTGAGAAGTCCCCAAATTTGCTATCTATAAACTGGAGACCCAAGAAAGTTGATGGCATAGCGTAAAGGCCAGAGAGCTAGAGAGGCAACCGTGTAGACTCTAGCCCAAGTCTGAAGGCCTGAGAACTAGAAAGAAATGCTAAGGGCAAGAGATTGACGTCCCATCACGGGCAGTCAGGCAGAGAGTGAATTCAACCTTCCTCTGCCTTTTTATTCTGTTCAGGCCCTAAAGGGATGAGATAATGGTCACCCACATCAAGGAGGGCCATCTGCCTTAGTCAGTTCACCAATTCAAATAGCGGTCTCTCCCAGAAACACCCTCACAGACACACCCGAATATAATGTTTAAGCAGATATTTGGGCATCCCCTGGCCAGTCAAGCTGACACATTAAATTAACTATCACAGACGCTTTGACCACTTTTTCTGGAAATCATTTTGCCAAGGTCTGCAGGTTCATTCCACATACTTTCCATCTTCCAAAGTACTGTCCATTGCTCTGCAACTACCTAACTTGAGTCTTCATTTTTCAAACCTGCTGTAGGAGCTTCCTGTCTGCCTTTCCCACCTCCCTTAACAATTTTCTTGCCATTTTCTTCTAGACTTTGCTCGCAGATTTCTTGCCATGTTTGTGTCTGTGCACAGTGCCAATTTTACTTCATTCTATTGATCACCCAAGTCACAAGGTCAGCCTGTGTTTCAGGCGAGTGGCACTGCCTCTTGAGGAGAAGAGCTGCCAATGACTGTGGTCGGATCTGTCCTTTTCATACCTGAGGAATCCATGGTCAACACTGCTCAGTGCATTTTTAAAAAATTTGTTGCATCAAGTGCTGATTGCTATCAATGTGTCTTGCAGCTCCTGATTCCACTGGAGGGTTTTGTTTGTTTTGTTTTGTTTGTGATCCATCAGCCGCCCGAAGCTCTGGGATTACAGGCGTGAGCCACCGCACCCAGCCTGGAGGTTGTTTTTAGCCATGCGTGGCTGAAAATCACTGAGCTGCAGAGCCCTGGACACCAGGTTCCAGACCCCAGGCTCCTAGTGTGTTGTGGGGTATTCCGACGGGAGTCACTGCTTCTCCCTGCCCCACCTTTGAGCACGTACTCATTGAATATTTACGTGGAGTCAGGAATGCTGTTCGTCACAGGTGGAAAGAAAAACTAAGTTGTGGTTCCGACTTGCCAAAGATTGTGGCAGAAAGTGGTAGTTTCAATTCAATTGTAGCCTCAGGGACACAACCTATTTTTCCTCCCATGCCTGTTTTAATTTTTAAGTATAACTGCTATCCATTATCCTACTCACTGAAATTAACAATAAGTCCTTAGTATCTACAAGTATGCAGACAATATTCAATTTTCCCGTGGTTTCATGGATGTTTTGTTTTGGTCTTTGTTTCATAATTTGTTTGACCAAAGGATTCACATGGATTTGACACGTGATTGGTTGATAAGTGTATGTCTCTTTAAATTGAGAGTTTCTCCGTCACACTTTATGTGCTCTTACAGTTTATTTGCGGAAGAAACTGGGTCGTTTGTTCTATAATTTTCAGAACAACCCTTTGAAGCAGCTACTTAAGGTCCACAGTCCCTACCCTAACCCTGGGCAAACCCTAACAATGGAACCCAGCAATACTTCTTCAGCACTGAGTGGTTTAAATATAGACTATAAATAGCCTCAGATCAGCGTTGGTCAGTTTTTGCCATCAAAGTAGTTCTAAAGCCAAATTAAAGGAAAAACAAAACCCAACTTTCTCTTGGGGGACTTTGGGGATTTGGGAGTTGCAGGTAAAGGATTGGGAACCCGAATTACCCAATGTGCAGTTGAGGAGACTGAGGCACCAAGAGGAGAAGGGTTCTCTGAGGTCACCTGGCTAGCAAGGGCAAGATGTGGGATTCACAGCCAAGGATTCTGGTGCACATCCAGGTTCTAAACCCCTGTGCTGAACTGCCTCCCTGCCACCTGCTAGGTCCCGGGTATAGACAGATGGGGCTCTGATCCTGCCTGGGCCGCTTGTCAGCTGAATGTGATCTAGGCTGGGGATCCTGTTGAGCCCCCACTTTCCTTGTCTACAAGGTGGGAGCAGGGCTGCCTGTCCCTGGACTGCTGTCAGGGAGGATGCCGTCGTGGAAGCAGTTGGGGAGGCGGATGCATGGTAGGAACCCTCGAGTTGGGCCCAATCCTATCACTTGTAGGGCAAGAGTGTGTGTGGGCCTCCTCGTCCCCCTCCTCTGCCCACCCCCAGCTCTGTCCTCAACCACTGGAGCCTGGTTCCCGTGGGATGACACAACCTGCAGGTCTAAGAACTATCCTTCCATTCCACCCTCTCCCTGCAGCTGTCCCTGGGCCCGCCTTGTGGCCTAGGGTTGCTCACCTAGGCAGTGCGGATTGTTCCTGGGAGAAGGAACATGATAGAGGCTTGCATAGGGTCCGAAGTGGGCTTGGAGCATCCAGGAATCCCAAGGCCCTGGGCAGGCAGAGCAGGGCATAGGAAGGGAGATGCAGGTTCCAAGCACTGTGTCCCCTGTGGAGTCCTCAGGTCAAGGGGCTGTAGGCAGCCAGAGGGTGGCTGGAGCGGGTCCCTCTAAGGTGGGAATTCAGGGCGGGGCCCTTTTTAGAGGGAGTGGGGCTAAAGGCAGGGCCGCTGTAAATGCTTCTTCCCCTCTATCCCCCTCCCCCTTCCCTCCCCTCGGGGCATCCAGAGCTGCCCATCTCCTCTCCCTCACCCCACTGCCCAACTCAGCTCAACCCCACCCTGGTCCATACCTGCCTGCCCCTGCCCCCTCAGCCCCCAGGCCACTTGGCTCTGCTCACCGGGTGCACGGCTGGGGGAACTTTATAGAAACCTCTAAAAATGAGTTTTCCCTGAGTATCAATCCTTCATCTTTTCACTGTGCTACTCCCTGAGCATTTTATGGCACAGAAAAAGAGAAAGAAAAAGTCACCCTGGCATTTATTGAGATAAATAGCGAGAGTCTGCGAGGCTGAATTGTTAAAAATGCATCTTCACCTGTGCAGATGACAAGAATGCAGCTGATAAGTCCCGTCTCCTTTGTCTTCCCAAAGTGTCTCTGCACAGAGAGGGGGCTTCGTTCCCACCTCCTCTGACAATCTGGCATTCAGGCTGCGGGGATCTCTGAGATGCAGCAATTCCACAGGAACGAACCTCGAAACACCTTTCCCATTCGGCTCTGCGCAGTGCACTGGAACCCTTCTGATTGATTTCTCATTGTTGTCTCTCCTGGGAGACAGTGGAGGTGGTGATGCTTGCTGGCAGCCTGCTGCATTTCAGCATTTGCCTGTTCAGTGAGTTTGCTGCTATGGGGTCACACCTCCCCAATGCAGATTAGCCTAAAACAAGAAGCACTGATTTCACTCTCAAGTCTAGGAGCCCGGGACCCCCTTGCTCATGTATCTGCAGGTGCTTAGTGGGTAGGCTTAGCTGATTTGACTGGGCTTTCTCCTGAGTCTGGGGCCTTGGCTGTTACGGGTTGATGGGTATGGCTCTGGTCCTCATGGCCTGCCCTAGGCTGGCCATATTTGCATGAGATTATAAAGTGCTTGGAGGGTGGGGGGAAGGTACATGGCTTCTTGAGCTCTAGGTGCAGGACTGGCATGATGTCGCTTTTGACACATTCTTTTGGCCAGAGCAAGCTACAAGACCAGCCCAGATTTAAGGAATAGAGAAAAAGACTCCAAATCCCAATGTGGGAGATGCGAAGTCACATTGTGAAGGGCCAGACAAGGGGGGTGGTTAATTACAGACATTTTTACAAACAATCTACCTCATTTGCTTTATTGCACTGAATCCTTGAAGCCACCCTGTGAGGGAGGAGTTATTAACACCATGTTTTCAGATGAGGAAACTGAGGCTGAGAGAATTTCATTTGCTCATTCCTTTGTTTCTTCTCTCTTGATTGGGCATCTCAGGCACTGGGTACTGCTGGCACCGGGGACGTGGCTGTGACCCAGCTATGGTCAGCCTCACACTGGGGAAGACATAGGAAGGGGCAGACATGTGAACGGATGAGGACTATATGGGAAGATTTTTGCTAAAGGGGCACGGGGCTGGGAGGACTCAACATACACGAGGGTGAGGTAGGAGAGTCAGAGAAGTTTTCCCAGAGGAAGGTCTAAGCTGACCTCAGAGGAATAGCTGGAATTACATAGGCAAAGAAGGGTGGAAAAAGTTTTACGGGTAGAGCAAACAGCAAGAGAAGTCAGAATTGTTCAGTGGACAGAAGGTCACAGGGCTAGAACCGCGAAGCTGGGATCCTAGCCCAGATGCAGCGGCTGCTAGCGTGGGACTCTCAGGACAGTGTGGGTGGGTCAGTAGAAAGGTTCTCAGAAGGGCTGGCTGAGAAGGCTTCCTGGAAGTCCAGAGACACTGTGGGTGGTCAGGGAGTCCCCACCAAGCCTCCCTTCCCAGAGCCTGGAGGCCATATGAGAAGGTGGCAGCATCTCAGATGGAGAGAACCTGGATCCTTCATCTCTGCTGGAGGCGTTGTCTACCCACAGGGAGCCCCAGCCAGGACCTCCGCTTGGGCTTTGCTCAAGAGAAACAAACTTGCATTGAGTCAAGCCACTGGGATTTGGGGGCTCTTTGTCACTGCACCCACTCTGGCTGATGTAACCCAGTCCCACTCCTCATCAACCTTCATCAGCAAGTACTCATTGAGCTCCTCCGTGCTCCAGGCTCTGTGTCACCAGGGCACAGCCATGGATGAGAACAACAGGAAGTCTCAGATGCATTTGGGGAAGCAGCCAAAAAAAATGACTAAACGAACAAATCAATAAAATCATCACCTAGACTGAAACTTGCTGTCAAAGAAATGAATAGGGTGTTAAGATAGCAAATGCCAGATGCAGGGAGGGTGTGCGGGAAGGGGAGGGGACTTCGGGAAGATGGTTGGGAAGTGCCCGAGGGAAGGAGGGAGCCGCAGAGCAAGAGGAGGTTCCTGGAAAAAGGATAGATGCCAGCTGCTCCCAGCTTTATGCAAATTACTTCTCTCCATCCTCCCAACAACCCTGGAAGGGGCTATTATTGGCCCTGTTTTACAGGGGAGGGAACCGTGGCTCCAGAGAGGTGGAGTGAAAGGGCCAGGTAGAGTTCAATCCCACTCTCAGGGAGCAGGGATGGGTCAGGGCAGGTGGGGTGGGGGTGGAGGAGAGAAGAACTTGACGGCCTTACTGGGCCAAGTACCGAGATCCTATGGGTGGCCTGGGAGTCCCTGGGACCCCAGGGATATGACCCCAAGGGATGGAAAGGTGCCTTTGGGGCCAGAAATTCAACCGGGGGGGTCATGAGAAGAGCACAGGGCTGGGATCTGACCTACACTGTCCTGGTCTAGCTGTGTGCCCTTGGGCAATGTGTTTAACCTCTCTGAGCCTCCTGTACTCATTTCTAACATGGAGAGCAACACCAACTCTCAGGGCTGGGGTGGGAGTGAGGGAGAGGAGGTAAGTCAGTGCCTCCAACCTCAGGGCCCAGGGCCTGGCTCTCTGCTGCTGTCTTTCATCCCAAGGGGGTTTACTGAGCTCTGATGACACACAGGCTCTGTGTCCATGCCCATCATCCAGCTCCCCCCAGGTACGGGACACAGGAGGATTGTTCACTAGATGGAGCGCCCTGGGAGCAGGGGCCCTGTCTATCTGCACTGCTCGATCCCTGGTACCTAGGACAGTGCTTGGCACACTCCGGGTACCTGATACATATTTGTCAAATGAATGGAATATTCCCATTTTGTAGAAGAGAAAACAGAGGCCTGCAGAGTTAAAGGGAAGCGCTCCAGTCACGCAGCTGGTGGTCAGGGCAGCCAAGACTGATCCAGGTGTGGAGAGTCCCAGAGCCATGAGGACGCCCCAGTGAGTGTTTCTGTGGTGCTTGGGAAGTGAACCCTCAGGCTGGGCTTGAGTGTGATGTGCTCAGGAAACCACCAGGAGGCAGGTCCTGGTACTTCTCAGGGATGTGGGGCCCAGCAGGTCCTGGCTCAGCCCACACCCTTAGACAGGCAATGCAGATCTTGCGGGGACAAGCAGAGATCAGCCCCAGCTAGGCCCAGAGACAGCCTGTGGGCAGGGCTGGGAGGAGGGGCTGGCTGAGGGCCCCTCTGCTTCCTAGGGCCTGGGCAGGATTTTGAATAATCCTGACCCATTGCTGCAGTAGGAGTGGACCAGACATCCAGCCCAGGGCCTCTGTTCTCTACCACCCTGTGCTAGGATTTTCTCCTGCCTGTGGCATCCCTGATGTGTCCAGCTGAGCATGAAATGACCCTTATAAAGCGTGTTTCATTTCAGAAAGCTCTTCTGAGATGCAAACTCTGGCCAGTTCCCATATCCACCGAAGGTGCAGAGCAATTTGTCCTTGATTAAGCAAAATGTTACAGGTCACAGTGTGACAATTTTAAAATCTTTTGTCTCTTCTGCTTTTTCCACCTCACAAACCATTAATTTTCACTTGTCTTCTCTGCTTCCTATCCTCACTCTGTGCCTATGAAACAAGGCCCTGTCTTTCTCCCTCTCTTTCTCCCTGCCTCCCTTCCTTCCATCCAGTATTCTTGATCCTGCAGTGTGTCCCACAGTGTTCCAGGCCCCAGGAAAACAACAGTGCATGAGATGCCTGCTCTCGTGCGGCTTCTAGCCTAAAAGAAGGACAACAGAGGAAAGAGATTAAAGCTAGACACCCCCCCTGCCCTCCTGAGTCTCCTTCATGGGATGTGGCAGAGGCTGCTGGGGACCTGGGACCTCGTGATAGTTTATTTTGTGTCACTTAACTGAGCTAAGGGATGCCCAGGAAGCTGGTAAAATCTTATTTGTGGGTGTGTCTGTGAGGATGTTTCCTTTCGGAAGAGAATGTGAGCGTGTTTCCAGAGAAGACCAGCATTTGAATGGGTAGATGAGTCAAGAAAATCACCCTCACTGTTGTGAGAAAGGCACCATACAGTCTATTGAAGACCTGAATAGAATGAAAAGGCGGAGGAAAGGTGAATTCATTTTCTCTGTTGGAGCTGAACTGCCCATCTTTTCCTGCCCTCAGATATTCAATACTCCTGGTTTTCCGGCCTCTGAATTTGGGGACTGAATGGGACTGAATTATACCAGAGGCTTTCCTGGTTTTCCAGCTTGCAGACAGTGAATCGTGGGACCTCTCAGGTGAGAGGCAAGTCAGTTCAAGATTGTGTGAGCCAGTTCCTATCTATTATCTATCTATCTATCTATCTATCTATCTATCTATCTATCTATCTATCTATCTATCTATCTACCTACCTATCATCTATCAATCTATCGATCTATCTTTTCTCCTAGTGGTTCTGTTACTCTGGAGAATGCTAACTAATGCATGCTTAAATCAGCGATGTTCCCAGCGTTCTATGGAAGCAAAAAATGGGAGGTAACTAATTGTGAGGATCAGGTAAGCTGTCACTGCCGGGCGTCCCCTGATTAGCGCACTTCTCTCCCATGACTACCTTCCCCCAAGGGCTAGAATTTGTCTCAATCATCCCCATAGTCTGGGGCCCCACTTCAGAGCCTGTACCTAATAGGCAACAATAAATATCTATTGAAAGACTATAGGGAGAGTGGGTAGGAGAGAAAGGGGATTTGAGATTTTAAAGAATTGCAGACTCAGCTTCCTCGGTTTCTGTCTGAAAAGCTGATCTGTGCAGAGAATCGATGTGTCTCCTACCCATGCAGGCAGCTGGCTCCCAAAATAGTAGCGATTTTGCCGGCCCCACCCGCGCATCAAGAATATCCTTCAGCAGCTGAGCTGATGTGTATTTTCCTGCCTGCCTGATGTTGTTTAGCGTCTGCAGCCTCATTACGGGAAAATAGACTGTCAACATGGGCTTCAGAGGCAGAACAGGGAAGAGAAATGGACTAATTTTCCCAACTGTGGACATAATGGGGAGATTCTTACCTTCGAAGGATGCTGCTGGCATGGGGAATTTGCAAGGGAAATCACAGGGCTCATTGGCTGTGCATTTCTCTGCTGATGAAACACTTTTCAGGGATGGTCTGCATGGCTGCTGGGGCTGACTGGCTGATGGAATGTGATCTAATAGCCTTATCAAAGGCATTTGAGAGACCATAGTCCCCCGTGCAGCAGATGGTCAAGGATGCTACGTTCATTCAGGCACACTTCGGCCCAAAACCCAGTGAACAGGACTGTCCCAGCAGCTCCTACTTCACTCTGCCACCACCTCCTACCTGGGGACTGCCTCCCACCTGGGCCCGGGTGCAGCTCCATCTGCTCTGGGGAGAGGGTCCTGGGCAGACCTGCCCCAGGAAAAACTTGAGCCTCTTCATGGAGAATTCCAGACACAGAGGCCTAAAGATCTGAGAGCAGCAAACTGCAGGCTTCACCGCCCTCCCTGCATGCTCATCCCCTTCACTGTGTCCCTTAGGGCCCAGCTTGAGCTCCCCCTCCTCCAAGAATCCCTCCTTGATGCCTCCAGATCATGCTGGCCTCCTAATTCCAGTAGGGTAGCGTGGGGTTGGGGAAAGAGCATGGGACTTAGTGGCAGAGATGGAGTTTGAGCCTCCTCTGCCATCCTGGACTGTGTGAGCTTGGGCAAATCACCTGGCTTCTCTGGGACTGCATTTCCTTCATTAAAATGTGGGCAGTAATAGCAGGGACAGCTGCCATGCTGCTTCCTCTTTGTTTTCAGGTCAGCCTCCTTCATGGGATGGTGACGTTCTCCTCAGCAGGTACCGTATTTCCTTGGTCCAGCACTTTCTCATTCCAACACGTTCTCATTTAGAGAACTTTCTACCTTTTCTTTGTTCAGCTTCACTTAGTAGTATCTCAAGAGCTTGCCTGAAACATCAGAAATATGAGGAAATGCCATTTCAAAAGGTCAAAAATAGACATCACTGGTAGCCACTGAATTAATCAGTCCAGACAGCATGGACACTTACTGTGTGCTAGGCCCTGGGCTTTACAAAGAGCTAGGAGAAGGAGGCTGGTGCATAGTAAGCTCATGATAATTCTTAGCTGTTATTCTAATCATGATGATGATGATGATGATGAATAATGGTGATGGTGACACTTGTTCCTCATTTTCACAACCACTTTCCAGTCATCAGTCTCAGCCCCTCCTCACTGGTGCATGTCCCCCAAGGCTCTGACATCAAAAAGGGGCTTAATTCCTTCTCACTGGCTTAGGTAATTCTATGACCCACATATAAGAGGAGGGGGCACATTTATTTTGGCTCAGGTCTTCATCTTGCTCAGGTCACACTGGGCATTAAAGCTTCCTGCAGCCAGGCCAGTGTTGACCAGGATGACCCTGTGATTTTTGGTTCCTGGTCATGGTGTTGGTGACTTGTCATCAGGTTGATGTTTTTCCTCTGTCTTACTTCTCATAAAAGAGACCATCATAATAGAACCAATGCCTTTTTTTTCTATGAACATCTGGTCAAGAGTTTCTTGTATAGAATCATAGAAGAAATATATGGTCCATTTCTTGAACCACCAAATCGAGGATGGTACTAGATCATCTGATCCAACTGTCTCATGGTACAATTGGGGAAACTTAGGCCCAGAGTGGGCCCAAAGGTCACACAGTAAGAGTTCACATATCATTTTCCTGACTTTGTTTAGTTGCCTATCTATGTTCTTTCATAGCACATTGAGCTTCTTTAAGAAAATTATTTTTGAGCCATGCACGATGGCTCACACCTGTAATCCCAGCACTTTGGGAGGCCAAGGTGGGTGGATCCCCTGAGGTCGGGAGTTCGAGACCAGCCTGACCAACATGGTGAAACCCCGTCTCTACTAAAAATACAAAAAAAAAAATTAGCAGGGTGTGGTTGTGGATGCCTATAATCCAGCTACTTGGGAGGCTGAGACAGGAGAATTGCTTGAACCTGGGAGGCGGAGGTTGCAGTGAGCCGAGATTGTACCATTGCACTCCAGTCTGGGTGACAAGAGCAAAGCTCTATCTCAAAAAAATTAAAAAAAAGAAAAATAAAATTATTTTTAATTCTTTGTTAGTTAATTAATAGATCTCCATTGCTTCAGGGTTGGTTTCTAAAGGTTTATTATTATTGGGTCATGTTTCTGTTTCTTTATATGTCTTGTTTTTTTTTTGTTGTTGTTGTTGTTGAGATTTTTGCATTTGAAAAAACAGTCACCTCTAGTAGTTTTTATTGACTGGTTTTATACAGGAAAATCTTCACCAATCACTTTGGCTAGAGATTCGGCGGGTCTCTTAAACTGATAACGACTTCAATTGCCTACAACAGCTCTACCTCTTTACATATCCCTGCTTTTATGTTATTGATGTTACAAATCACACATTTCTACATTTTGAATACATTAGCATAGTTTTATATTTATAGTCTTTATGATTTTATCTTTTTAAATTCTGTACCTCAGTTAAAAATGATTTATATACCACCACTACAATATTACAGAATTCTGTACTTGCCTATATATTTCGCTTTACCAAAGATCTTTATATTTTTATATGCTTTCATATTGCTGTCTAGCATCCTTTTGACAAAGACCTGTCTTGAAGTTGTCTGTGGACCCAACACCACCCCTCAGTGGCCCCTTTCTCTCCCTCTCTACCAGTCATCCCTGAGCAAGTGGACATTTGGAAATGGAGCTAATGTGGACCTCAAACAGAGGCCTAGCCTTTCATCCGCATTACCTCATGAACCCACACTGCAGTTCTAAAAGACAGGTGCTGTCATGCTCTTTATGTTGTACATGAGGGAAATGAAGCACAGAGAGGCTGAGTCACTGATCTGAGATCACCTTATGAGTGAGGAGCAGAAACAGAGCTTGAACCAAGGGGTGTGTGACTCAAGCCCATGCTTGTGACTCCCCACATCACCAGGAGGAGGGAGCATGAGGGTCCCAATGTGGGACAGGGGTGAGGCAGGCACAGGCAGCCCCATCTCTAGGGTCCAGCCTTTTGCTCTTTTGCACCTCTCTTCTCAATCCTGCCTGGTTCTTCTGTCTGACTCTCTCTCCCAGGCCAGGCCACATCCTCTCTTGGTCTCTGGTCTCTGAAAGTGAAGGACAGAGGCCCCCAGTGACGATGGCGCTATCATTATCCCCACCCACGGATGAGAAAACTGAGGCACAGAGAAATTAAGTAACTTGTCCAACATCAGGCAATTGACTCCAAAAATCTGTGAACAAGTTCACAGTTTTTCTAGAACCCCTCCTATCTGGGTAACTAAGAATTGGCCACTTTTCAGCTCCACTACCCTAGAATCTGGCTCTCGATCTGCTGCTGTGACTGAAGTTCTGGGTTTGGTCAACCCTCAATGAAGGCAGTTCCTGCCTCCAGGCTTTTGCTCATGCTGTGCCCTCTCCCTGGAACACCCTTCTCCCCGCCTGTCCATCACTCTTACTTATACTGGGTCTATTCAAGACCCAGACCAGACATCATATACTGCGGACAGCCACCACTCCACCTCCATGCATCCTTGCACCCAGCACATCCTTCATCACAGCACTTAGTGGGTGGGGCAGAGGGGACACGATTCTGTCCTCAAGACCTGCCTGTTCACTGGGTTCGCTCGTCCCATCCTTCCAGCAAGATTCATAAAATGTGACTTCTGTCCTAAGACCTGCATTTCTAGAAGGATGACCAACCCCATGGTGATGGTATCATTACCCCCATTTTAGAAAATCCCCCACTCAGGTTTTGTAATTCCTGAGACCACAGGCCCCGCTAGAAGGGAGTAGTCTGAGAACTCTGACCCTGCTCCAGGCTGCCAAGGTCACCTTAGAGTTAATGAAGGAGAATGGAGGACATAAGAGCACCCACTTTCTTCATCCATGTCAACTCCTTCTTCCTGCAGCTTTGAGTGCAGGAACCATTCCTCCTTTGTGTCACTGGGCTGGGTGAGGACTGCACCCCTGTGCAGTGCTTCCAGCAACACAATTGCCATACAATCAGCAGTGCCATTAATTAAACATGAGTTGATTGTAAGAGCAGTGCTTGAGATGTAGAAGTGATACACTTAGGCACCAGGTAATTAACTGAAAACAACAGGCAATAAGCATGGAGCCGGGTTACTACAACCACCTGGCAGACATCATTTAGATTCTTTTTACCCCTTGACTTTGAGGCTCACCTATGGCTGCCCAGTTCTTATCGATTAGCAACCGTTAAAAATGTATGACAAGTTGAAATTAATTGGCCCCAGTGAGGGGTGAGTTTGACCCAGGCCAAGGTTCTGTGGCCTGGCCGAGGCGAGACTGGAATGGAGAAAGCACCATAAAGGAAACACCAACCACACAGACACTCTCAGGGGCATCAACCCTCAAATGGCTCTCACAGTCTCTCCCTCCCACTTGGGGTCCAGGCTGCCATTCTCACTCACCTTCACCACAGCCGCAGCCTCCAGTGTTACTGGCTCCAACCCAAGCATCCCTCCAATGGCAAAGCTGGCTGGAAGCCAGCCACGGCCCCTTCTCCCCAGGTAGCCTTCCCCCAGCATTCAAGACCCTTCCTGATACACCAACCTTTTTCCATCTCTATCTTTCTCCATGCACCCACCTTGTATCAGTCCACACTCCATGATTCCTGGCACTTTTCCTGAACTGTTTTTCAGGACTCTGAGCCTTTGAACATGCTGGTTCTTTTGTTCTCCTTTGTTGCGCCTCTGACCATTTCCCTCTCCCTTAGCAGTTATCTTGCTTCACTCCACTGAGGTGGGACAGCTCTCTGCCCTGAGTCTTCCCTTTCCCCCAGCCCCTGACTACTCCAGGGCTCTGAGCTTCTCCCTTGCCGCCAGATGACTCCCTCCCACAGGAATCAGAAACAGGATGAGGCCCAGGCATTTGGCAAAATCCAGAGTCAAGGCTTCCTGGCTGCAGGAAGGAGATTCATTCTGGGCCCACAGTCCTGCTCCCAGGCCCTTCCAGTAACAATAACAATAATAGCGGCCTTGAGCGTCCTCTGCAGCCCAGTAGCTCCATTATTGTCAGAGTTCTTGGGCTGCTGGGGTCAGAGTTCTCAGACTGCTCCCTTCTAGCAGGCCCTGTGGTCTCAGGAATTACAAAACCTGAGTGGAGAGTTCCTAAGGAGGTAGTGATACTGTCACGATGGAGTTGGTCATCCCTCTAGAAATGCAGGGCTTAGAACAGAAGTCAAACTCTAGGGATGTCACTGGAAGGAAGGGGCGAGTGAATGGAGAGGACAGGCAGATCCTGAGGACAGAACCCTGTCCCCTCTGCCCCGCCCACTAAGTGCTATGATGAAGGTTGTGCTGGGCACAGGGATGCGTGGAGGTGGGGGCGGGGGCTGTCCACAGAACATAATGTCTTGCCTGGGTCTTGAAGTATAAGTAGGACTGAAGGACAGATGGGGGAAGGGTGTTCCAGGGAGAGAGCATAGCATGAGCAGAGGCCTGGAGACAGGAACTGCATTCATCAAGGGTTGGCCAAACCCAGAACTTCAGTCACAGCAGAAGATTGAGAGTCAGATTCTAGGGTACTGGAACTGAAATGTGGCCAATTCTTAGGTACCCAGATAGGAGGGGTTTTGGAAAACTTACTTATATGAAGTGTCTGAACTTGTTCAGAGATTTTTGGAGCCAACTGCGTGATGTTGGACAAGTTACTTAACCTCATGCCTCAGTTTCCTCATCTGTGGGTGGGCATAATGGCAGCACCCCCTCACTGGGCTGGGTGAGGACTGAACCCCTGTGCAGTGATTCCAGCAGTGCCTGGCTCCCCGCAGGTTTCATGAGGACCGTTGCTGGGATCGGTGGTCACGGGGTGCCCAACGCTAGTGTTTTCCTCCAATCCTCGGACCCACTAGGCAAGTGGGTGGATAGGAACATGGGTCACACTGAAGAAGCTGAATCCCAGGGAGGTGAAGTGGCTTCTTCAAGGTCACACAGGAAGGTGCCAAGATCTTCCACCATCTGACATTGGAGCCCAATCAGTGCCCAGCACAGTGTCTGACTGCTGGTGGGGGCTGCCTTGCTCCCTCCAACCCTCTTGGGGAGGTGCCCATAGCCCCAGTTCTGACTGATCCAGACAAGGTGGTTCACACACAGACCTCCAGCCTGTCAGCTGAGAATAGCCCCACCCATGCATACATCCAGCTGGGACCTTCTAGGGTGCTTTCACTCCCATCCCTCCATCTCAGCCCCCCAGCTCTGCTCACAAAGGCCCCTTCTCAGGAGATGGGGGCCTCCTCCCTTCTCTGAGCTTGCTGTGAATGCAGGAATAGGCCTGTGTTAAAATCCGTGTTTGAATGTGCCCCTGTCGGAGGAATTAGCTCATGTATACACAGAAAATCTCTGCAGACTTGTCTTCTAATATTTATTCTGGAAACTGGAACATGCAGATAAGAAGAACACCTGATGCTAAAACTGCAGAATAAATTTACATTCTCTCAGCCAAAGAGAGCTGCATCATATACACTCACTTCATGAGCCAGGAAGAGGGAGGAACCCACTCCCGGTGATGGAGGGTTTTGGCAGGTGCTTCTCCAGCAGCAAAGGTCACCGCTGTGGAATCCTGGCCTCTCAGGACCTAACAGTCCTCAAATCCCAGAATTTTAAATTTCCAAGTCTTAGACTCTTTACTTAACAGATTTTTAAAACTATAATTTCTTGAGGTGGAACCCAGGATCTTAGATTCTCAAGCCTTAAGCTTTTGACTTAATGGAATCTTAAAAACTATAAAACATTGGATCAGAATCTCAGAACCCGAGGATCATGGCAATTCTCAGAATCTTAGAATTTCCAGGTCTTTAACTATCAGCTTGCCAGTTGCTCCACCCACAACCAAGTTCCTTCCACGCTGTACCAACAAGTAGCCTCCTGGCCTCAGAGTTTCCTCCGGTGCCCCCTCCTTCAGGAAGCCCTCCCTGATCTCTAACTAGAGCAGATTGCCCATTACAGGTCCCATGGCTTCATCTGCATTGCCTTGTTAGGTCCCTACAGGTTCCAGGTTACATTTATTTTCACGATTACGTCATTGAGTTTGTCTCCTCCCATCTCCTGGACTGGGAGTCCCTTGGGCATGGGTTTGGTTTCCTTTGCTCATGCTGCATCCCTAGCACAGGACCTGGCACGTAGCAGGTGCTCAGTCGGTATTTGTCAAATGAATAACCAAAGTCATGAATGATTTCAATGAATGAGTGGATGACTGGCTACCAAAGCCTATGCTCTTCCTACCAGGCTATAGGGAAACCCCCAGTTGCCATGTATCTCCCCAAAAGGCTGGATTAGTGTCAGCAGCATGCTTGGGTAACTGGGACCCTACTGAGCTCACATGGGTGAGGGTGTGAGGTCAGTGATTAACCCTCCCCCAGGCTTGTTCTCATCCACTGAGAAACTTCTGGTCTCCGGTGTTGAGAGTGGCCGCGTGGTCACCGTGGCTAAGAGCATAGGCCATGGTGTGAGAAGCCTGCATTCAAACCCAGCTCCTCCATCTAACAGTGGAGTAGCCTCAGACGAGTTACTTGACCACCTATGCCTCAGTTTCCCCAGCTATAAAACTGGGATTGTGTAAGTACCTATCTCTTTTTAAATGAACTCATTAAGCTCCTAGCACAGCACTGAGTGGATAGTTGACACTCGGTGTGACTCCACACACGCAGCCACGTGGGAACACCCAGCCAATTTGGAGGTAGAAGCTGCTTCACACGGGGCCCACATGGCAGGACCCCAGGGAGAGAGAGGCCGTCCTCAGGGAGTCAAAGAGACAGACTCAGTCACAGGGTCTGGGGGGCAGAGGGAGCCCTAGATCCCAACAGTATGGAGGTGGAGCCTGAACCGAGGCTGGCCCACCCCAGCAGAGCCTGTGTCTGCCCTTGGAAACCGGCCGCATAGGCTCACAGAGGCTGGGCCTTTAGAACCCAAGCTGCCCTGCTCTGGAACACATAAGGGACCTCGCAGTGAGGAAATACATTGAACCGGGGGTCAGGGAAGGCCTGTCTGAGGAGGGGAAATTTGAGCAAGGACCTGAGTGAGTGAAGAAGGAGTAAATCATTCCAAAAAGTCTTCCAGACAGAGAACAGAATGTGCAAAGGCCCTGAGGCAGGAATGTACTTGGTGTATTCAAACAACAGCAAGACCTGGTTTGACCTCCCTGGGCTGGGAAGACCCCAAGACTTTGGGGCACATCAAGAATAAGGGAGAGGACTCTTTCCTCAGCACAGTCCACTTTAGGGTGGATTCTGTGCACACAGTGGATGCTTAAGAAAAGGATAAGTGTGTTCGGTTCAGGACCCTACATGGCCAGGGAGATCCTGACACCAGGTACATTGAGAGAGAGGGCTGGGGTGTGAGGGGTCTGGAGCCCCTTTAAAAGACCTACCTCACTCAGTCCGCCAAACCATGTATTTGTGAGAAAGTCCTCATATGAACCCATTTTACAGCTGAGAAAACTGAGGCCCACAGAGGCGAGTAACTTGCTTTTATCACACAGCTAGAAAACAGCAGAGTCAGGATTCAAGCCTGTAACCAGCAGACACAACAGACTGGCTGATCAGCCCCATCTCATGCCTCTCCCTAAGGACAAAGTGTTCTCAGTGGGTGATGGGAACCTGCCATCCACTACCGGGACAACAGAGCAGGTGTTTCCATGTCCACAGGAGGTTTCAGGGTCAGGGAACCTGGGTCTGAATTCTGCCTCCTTCACTTGCTTTCTGTACGATTCTGAGTGTTTTTACTGTACTTCCCTGTGCCTCTGTTTCCTCCTCTGTAAAATGGGAATGACAGCCTCTACCTTGGGTGGCTGCTGCAGCAATTAAATAAGAGAAAAGTGTAAGGTGGCCCTAGTCAGTGTTAAAAATGCTCTTCAGAGACTGGGCGCAGTGGCTTATGCCTGTAATCCTGGCACTTTGGGAGGCGGAGGCAGGTGAATCACTTGAGCTCAGGAGTTTGAGACCAGCCTGGCCACCATGGTGAGACCACGTCTCTACTAAAAACACAAAAATTAGCCAGGTGTGGTGGCACGTGCCTGTAATCCAAGCTGCTCGGGAGGCTGAAGCAGGAATCGCTCGGACCCAGGAGGTGGAGGTTTCAGTGAGATGAGATCGCGCCACTGCACTCCAGCCTGGGCAACAGAGCGAGACTTTGTCTCAAAGAAAAAAAAAAAAAAAAAGCCCCTCAGGCACATAGTAGGTGTCAAAAACTTTGTCCCGGGTTGGCCAGGCTTCAATATTCTCCTGTCTGTCATTGATTTCAGAAGATGTTCCTTAACCACACATACAGGGTGAGAAACGCCAGAAGGCGCAGGATGCTGAGGCTCTAGTCCCCCTGCTGTGTGGGCTCTGTCAGGTCACTGCTCTTCTCTGACCCTCGGTTTCCTTTTCGGTGAAACTGGAACATGATACTCCCCGCAAGGCTGTTGTAGGTCGAATGCGGTGATGTAAATTGAGGGCCAAGTTTGAAGCTGGCACAGAGTGGGCACTAACATATGCCAGGCTGCTTCCTTTGGTGAGAGGAGCGCCATTCTCTCTTCGAGCTGAGAGACTTTTCTGGCCTGAACGTGCAGCGGAACCGGAAGGGCAGGGAGACCGGAAGTGGGAGGAGCCTGATATGGAGTCCTCTGCCCCAGCCTCACTGTGTCCCTTAGGAGGCCTCCACACCTCCCTCACTCTGCATTTTCTTCTCTTTAAAACAGAGAAAATTATACTTGCCCCTAAACTTGAGCCAGGGGGCCAGATTTCAGTGATGCCTCGAGGTCCTTCCTGGACCCAGCAAACAGCATCAGAATCTGGAATATGAGGCAGACGAGGACTGTCTCTGTCAAGCTGCATGAGGGGCCCAGATTGATACACTGAGAGGCACCCCGTTTGGAAGCAAACACTTCGTTACCGACCAAGTTTTCATAGAAGTGATTGCATTGCCTGTTCTCTGTGTTTTTAAATTGCAAAACCAATTAGCTTTCTGGCAAGGGGAAGGGAAGGCAGAGCCCCGAATGGCTTTGCCAGCTCTGCCTTTTACGATAGCCCGAGCAGGAAGCCAAGGACATGGCCATGGAGGGTGGCTGTAGCAGAGAGGCTGCTCACCACAGTATCAGCAGCCCCATTCACAGGATGAGAAGACCCTCTGAGACTCTGGGGGGCCCAAGGCTGGGTGAGATCCCTCAGAGCAGGCCAGTGGAGACTGGCTGGAGCTCCCTGGGGCAGGTGAGCTGAGCAGCCACAGATCAAAGAGTGGACACTCCCCAGTGGTGGTCAAAAGTGGCCCCACATGGGGTGCAGTGGCTCACGCCTGTAATCCCAACACTTTGGGAGGCTAAGGTGGGTGGATCACGAGGTCAGGAGTTTGAGACCAGCCTGGCCAACATGATGAAACCCCATCTCTACTAAAAATACAAAAATTAGCCAGGCATGGTGGCACGCACCTGTAATCCCAGCTACTCAGGAGGCTGAGGCAGGAGGATGACTTGAACCTGGAAGATGGAGGTTGCAGTGAGCCAAGATCATGCCACTGCACTCCAGCCTTGGTGACAGGGCGAGACTCTGTCTCCAAGAAAAAAAAAAAGTGGCCCCACATCAACCCCCTCTCCGCCAGGGCCTCTGGCTTTTTCATCATCTGCCTCCATGTATATTTCTTTGAACACAGGCAGCTCCGTGACTGTTCCCTGCTGTATCTCTGGCACCCAGAACCTGGCACGTAATAGGTGTCAATATGAGTGATGGCTACACGAAGGAATGAAGGAAGAGACTGCGGCTTATTGGAAGAGAGGGGTTATGTAATCAGAGCTGGTCTTGGTCGCGGGCGTCCTCGGGATGGGGAGTTTGCTCCGTCACTGGGAGTGTTGGGAGGGAGCTGGGAGGTTCAGTGAAGAAGATCAGATGGAGGCAATTCCAGCACTGACCGAAGGATATGATTGCACTTAGGATCCTTAGCCTGCCCAGCTCAGGACCCTCTCCTCTGCCCTTTTGCAGAGATTTTGGATTCCTCTCTCTGCGGGAGGCAATAATTTGTTGTGAATCAAACATGAGTTTTATCCTAGCTGCTACAGCTAGCTAGGTGGAAACTCTGTAAGAAAGCAGTGTGTTTCAGTTGTCTCATCTGTAAAATGGGACTCATAGTTCATCCAGCCTCTCTGGTTTGTGGAGAATGGATAGAAAAGAAGTGTTTTGTAAAAGATTCAGTGCGTGCATGTGCACACACACACACACATAGAGTGAATTAAAGTGAATTAAAACCCTTCCAGTTCCTCCCAGTGAATGCACATGGTACAGGATGCAGCAGAGATTCGTCTAAGAAGGAGGCTGAGCAGCCTGACTCCAGTGGCCAAGGCACAGCAAAGCCCCAGTGATTAAACCTCAAGTCCAAATACCCCAGGAGAGGGAGTGGGAAGCAGAGAGATGGGGAGGGAATGGGTAAGGAGTAGGGAAATGTTAAGGTCCCTCCTCCTCCGCAAAAGCCTCCCTGTCTTGCTGGAGCTGCTGCAGCATGTTTTAGAGCAGGCATCAGATGTATCAGCACAGCAGGGGATGAGAGGAGGAGGAGAAGATCAAGCCCCCAGGGCAGCTGGGGGGATGGGCAGGGTGGGGTTAGGTGTCCCAGTCCTCCTAGGTGTGCCAGTCAACAGACAGGCCTGAGAGGCAGAGTTCTTGTTCTCGGGTTTCTTGAGAGCCTCTGACCAGGCAGGGAGAGGAGGTGGCGGTGGAAGAGGGGAGAGGGTGAGAAGACATGGTGCTAGGAAAAGTCATTCATTGGTGAGGCAGGGAAGGCTTCTGCTTTTGAGGGTCCCTTGGGTAATAGTCTCTTCTGCCTCTTGTTTGCTTTTCGCAGAAGATGTTGGATGCAGAAGCAGCTCATGTGAGCCACTGGTTGGTTACCAGGCAGCCCTTAGGCTGTCCATCCCTAAGCTAAGCAGCCCCAGCTTTGAGAAGACGCATGGATTAACTCAGAGGACCTTGAGGCTGACCCAGCTGAATGGAGTCATATGGGGGTACCTGCAGGCGGACCCTGGGCTGGCTCAAGTGGAGAACACTTCTCCCCTCCCCACAAGCAGGCATGCAGAATCCCCACAGGCCTTGGGCAAGGGCATTGCCAGGGGAGATGCCAATAGCCTATGTCCCTGTCTGCATCTCTCCCCAGCCCCAGACCAGCCACTCAGAGTTGAGGTAAGAGGGTGGGGGATAGAACTGGTGCAGCTGCGTCCACCTCCACTATTATCTTGAAGAGACACTGCCAGCTTCCTCCTCCTTCTCTTTCTCCTTCTTCTTCTTTTTGAGACAGGGTCTTGCTCCATTGCTCAGGCTAGAGTGTGGTGATGTAATCATGGCTCACTTCAGCCTCAGTCTCCTGGGCTCAAGTGATTCTTGCACCTCAGCTTCCTGAATAGCTGGGACCACAGCCATTTGCCACCCTGCCTGGCTAATTTTTAAATTTTTTAGTAGAGCGAGGTCTTGCTATGCTTCCCAGGTTCATCTTGAACTCTGGGCTCAAGTAATCCTTCTGCCTCAGCCTCCAAGGGTATTGGGATTACAGGCATGAGCCCCTGTGTCCAGCCTCAATCTTCTTATCTATAAAATGGGATTGATGATGACACCATCCTCATAGAGGTAACGTGATCCACAACCACCACACGTCCTGTAAGCGTCACGGGATTCCTTTTACAACCTGCCAAATCACCCTGAATCTGGAAGTTAAATGCCCACACTCAGCCCTGCCTCAGTTCCCCCAACTTAGCAAATATAAACAGCTGCGGTCGGCCAGACCTGGGTCCACACTGTGGCTCAGTGGCTCAGCCCTGTGACACTGGACATGTCACTCAACCTCTTCATGCTTCATTTTCCTCATCTGTGGAATGAAGACAATGGAACCTCCACAGGGGTTTGGGTGAATCACGGTATGGGGTAGTACGGAGCACGCAGTAAATGCTCAGTACAAAGGCACCATCTCCTTGCCCCTCTTCTTTTCCTTCTCCATCATCTTCATCGCCTCCTCCCTCCTCTTCCCCTTTTCTCATCCTCTTCCATCTCCTCCTCGTTCCTCTCCCTCTTGCTGTTCTTTTCCTCTCCTCCTTTCCCTCCTCTTTCCCATCCTCTTATCTCTCACTGCACATATTGAATTTTATGTAATTGGGATCATACAATTTATTCAGCTATTCAGGTTTTTAAAAAAACTCACTATATATCATCAGCATTTTCCCACATCATTGAAAATTCCTCAAAAGCATGATGTTAATAGCTTTGTAATTGTACCTCATTTCGATGCACCATCAGTTACCTCACCATCCTCGACTGTCAGATGCTCGGAGGCTTCCGGGGCTGTTCTCAGACACATCAGGCTGCCATGAACGTTTTGGGCACTTTTTGCCTGGCTCCCTGACCACTTCCTCAGGACAGATTCCTGCAGGTGGGATTTGGACATCCAGAAACAGGACACTTCCCAGGCTGGGGAGCTTTATCGCCTAGTGGCTTTCCTGAAGTCACCCTGACTGGCACCTCCAGCAGCCCATGAGGGGTGCCTGTTCCCACTGCCAGAGCCTTGGCCTGGGGTGCTTGGCTCCCAGCGACACGATCATCATATCAGATCCCCACGTGCCCAGGAAACCTTATGACAAAGACAAGAACTAGGCTGGGGTTGACAGCCCTGGCAGGGGGTCAGGGCAGCTGGTCCCACCCCTACCCTCACCTGCTATGTGCCTGGGCATGTCCTTTATCCTTCCTGGGTCTCTGTGTAGCCACCTGTGCAAAGCCTCCTGTTGCTGTCCCTCCCTGCAGCCCATCCGGTACCAAGAACACTACATGGCACACAGTAGGTGTTCAGTAAATATTTGTTGAAGCCTGAACTGTCAAGTGCTCTTTAAACACACACACACACACACACACACACACGCACACCCTTGCCTGTGCACACACACACGGCCACCACATCGTCCCCTTTTCCTTTGCCTGAACTCCCATGACTTGCATTTCCTTCTTCCTCCCTGTGCTCTGCTGAAGACAGCATAGGATGGTGGTTGACAAGGCAGATTTTGGAACCACATGGCCTGGGCTCGAAAGTTACGTAATCATTCTCTGTCTCAGTTTCCCCTCAGTAAAACTAGGCCTGTAATGCTTACTGCATAGAGTTATGGTAAGAATTAACTACGCTTGTAATCCCAGCACGTTGGGAGGCCGAGGCGGGCGGATCACGAGGTCAGGAGCCTCTCTACTAAAAAACAAAAATTACCGGGTGGTGGCAGGCCCTGTATCCCACTATGGAGAGGCTGAGGCAGGAGAAGGCTGAACCGTGTCATGGAGGAAATTTTAGAAATATTTGCAGATAGAAGCCCTAGGTAAGTGAATTTGAGATGCTGCTTCCTGTATCAGGGTTACAGACTTAAAGTCTATAGGCACAGAGTAAAGATGTCTCCTGCCCACTCATCTGTGGTTTTCCATGCCTACTTGGAGCAAGGAGGAGCACACCTTTCTGATCCCCTTACATTATCTGGGTTCGTGTGACCAGATCTCCATAATGAGTTGTAAGCAGAAGAGGCTTAGGATGCCTCCAGGCTGAAGCACTTAATTTCTAGCGCAAGACCTTCAGTGCTCTCTTTCCTTGGCCTGGACATCTTGAAGGAAGCCTTATGCTCTGGTAGTGGAACTGCAGAGGCAGCCTGAATTGCCAAATCTCCTGGACCTACAGTATGAGCTGTGTGAAGACAGTGAGATTTGGAATTGTCACTGCAGCAGAGCCTTGCTTATCCTATTTACAAGGAGCCAAGCAGGGACATTCGTGTGTGGTGGCTTCCTTGCAGGTGGTTGCAATGTGGAGGGCACCTGTCACCACTTGGCCTCAACTCCTGCAATAGGAAATAGGGTCCCAAATGGTCACATATTCTCATTTTTCAGGAGAGACCAGAAATGAAGATTTTTATTTGAAATCTGAAAGTTTTTCTTGGGAGTTAAATCAAAATGTTTTTAAAACTTTGAGTGAGCTAAACAAATCCTGCTTGCAGACTAGATATGCCCAGAGGCCACCTCTGGCCTACATGATCAAATCTAACCCCTCTATCCTGGCATTTAGAGCCTATCATGGTTTGACTCTGACTGGCTCCTCCCACAGCTTCCAAACCCTGACCCTGAGCTCTGGCCATACTGGGCCAATGATGGGCCACTTACCTGGACCTCTGCCCATGGTGCTCTCAGAGCCAGTGTGGTGCCATGGACAGGGCATGGACTTTGCTATCAGTCCACTGGCTAGCAGCCCTGGCTCACCGCTGTATGATAACCAGGTGGCCTCTCTGGGCATCAGCTTCCTCCTCAGTAAAATAAGGGCAACGTGCCCACTTTACGAGGTGCCCTAGAGAGCTATATAAACACTGATGTATAGGGCCTGGCTCAGAGTGGGTGTTTGGTAAATGTGAGAAGAACTGGCTCACCCACCCTAGGCAAAGAACTCCAACATGGTGGAAATTTGGGCACAGCTACTACTTGGCATAAAGTGGTGGCTTAACTGCTCAAGATTTTTATCTGTGGTTACCTGGGAAAATGTCCCAATGGAGGACCACCCTGTGGCAGGTGCAATGATTCAGGCATTCAAAAGATGTGAAGTGGCAGAGACAATGCGTATAAAGGCAGCAGAGTTGGCTGGTTGCTTCCTCTATCTACCATCTGCTAAGACAATTCAAACATTTTTACTTTGTTGAGAATTGAGTCTAAGTTGTATTCATACCCTGTGGAAGGGTAATGACAGACAGGAGGCTCTTAATAAGCCCTTAATGGCTAGGAGTGAGAGCCAGCCATTAGGGTGGCTCACAAAGAGGCCCTTATCCCTTGCAGTGGAATGGCAGACTCTGCTGAAAATCAGATCAAGGATCTAACTGTCAGAGTCATAGCCTTCTAGACATATTTGAATGCTGCTCAGCCAAGGAAGGTCTGTTATACAAAGGTCAGGGCCTTGATGGGAAACATCTGAAACTCTGAAACATGGGACAAGGATAGCAGAAGATATTAACCCTGTAACTCTCCTCAAAACCCTCTGGGCTCTCAGATATGGCATATCATTCCCTATAAAGGTCCAGAACTTCTACTGTGCTGAAAGATGCTGTAGAGGCCTCTCCTCCATAACGTAGCAGGAGCCTCCTTCAGCACCTGACTCACCCGCTCTTCTGGCTGCCAGGCTGTTATATAGGGATTCAGTTCTAGCATAATCTAGCTTGGGGGCATTCTGGGCCTGACAAGAGAAGAAAGAAACTATCCACCAAGAGTAGCAAGAATTAGCTGACATGTACTATTGGAAGCAGGGGAGTAGATTTAATGTATGTTGATCAAGGAGCCATCATAAAGACTGCATGAACAGAACTTATTGACTTGAGGGCATGTTGGGTGTAGAGACAAAGTGACTCTGTCTTGGATGCTAATCTGCCACGTTGACTTCTGATTAGCCCCAGTCCTGTGAATGTTTTCTGATCCCTACTTTATTTGCCGTCCCCAGTGTAAGAGCACGTCAACCTTGTTGAAGTTATCAAGTATAGGCTATGATGCACACAGCATTGTTGCCTGTTCTAGAGGGCTGCGTTTAATTGTCTTGCACAGAACATTTACCCTTTCCCTATGGCATATAAGCCCTAGATCTGGGGAGTAACAGCACAGAGATCTACTTGTCTTGTGGCTACCCAAGACAGTGCTTCTGTCTGTAAGTTCCCCCAATAAAACTGAATCTGCCTGCCTTGTTCTTTGGTTTCACGGCTCCTTCAGCATTTGGGAGTCATATTGCATATATGGCCCTTTCATGGAACATTGGGGGACACAGGATTTAATAATCCAGCAAGGCCCCCAGAGTATGCCCTGGAAAAAAGCGATTGCTGATTCTCAATGATGTGAAAATGCCTGAGTTGCCTTGGCAGGTGGCAGAGGAAGGAATAGAGGCTGAGTGGAGAGAGGAGGCTGGAATGCCCACAGGAGGGCCCTGAGGACACGTCATTCACCAAAGCTATCAGGAATACACTGGGGAGAGGGGCATCCGTGTCCCTGAGCAGTGGGGTGGTGGCTCTCCTATCATCTGGGATGAGAGGGCCCTGAGTAACAGAGGCTGGGTGCCCTGAGTAATGGAGGCCAGCTGGTGGCTCTTACCACTGGAAGCAAAGGGGCTGCAATTACTAAAATGACTGGTAAGATCAGTGGGAAAGCCACAGGAGCTGGACCTGTGAGAAAGTATAGAGAAAGATGGCCACAAGTGCGTCACCTACCATTGATGGCCAATAATAGAGAAAGATGGACACTCGTACCACACAATACCACTCAGCAACAGAAAGGAGCACACTACTGATATCGGAAACAACTTGGGTGGATTTCAAAGACACTACATCAAATAGAAAAAATGTCAGTCCTGAAAGGTTACATACTGCATGATTCCATTTATGTGAGTCTTAAACTGACAAAATGATAGAAATGGAGAACAGAGTAGTAGTTGCCAGGGTTAGAAATGGTGGGAGTGGGAGGATGGTGGGTGTGACTTCAGAGGGGTAAATTGAGGAAGATCTTTGTGGTGATGAGATAGTTGATGTTGATTGGGGTGTGGTTATAAAAATCTACACGTATGATAAGATGGATGTATAGAACTATACATACAAATCGCACCCATGTCAATTTCCTGATTTTGATATTGTACTAGAGGTACATGAGTTGTAACTATTGGGGGAAACTGCGTGAAGGGTATGTGGGACCTCTCTGCTATTTTTGAAACTTCATGTGAATCTATAATCCTCACAAAATAAAAGCTTAATAAAAGACAATAATGGTGAAGGGCTTACAGAAGCCACTCCATTAAAACATAACAATCAGTTGCTCAGTTATCAGACCCGAGTCAATTTTCAGATCTGGAACCAATTGAAGTTGTGGCCAGGTTCTCTTTAATATGGTAAGTTTAGACCATGATGATTCCCCTAGTCCTTCCCCAAAGGGACTGACAGTGAGTGAGGCCGGTGACTGTATGCTGGGGAAAGGAGAATAGCCAGACATTTTGAGGACTATTGGGCACAGAGTCTGAGATGGCATTGATTCCTGGAGACTCAGTGTCAGCATGACTCCTTTGTTAGAGTAGGGGCATATAGGAGCTGGGTGTTAAATAGAATCCTGGCTAAAGTCTTGTTTACACTGGGCCCACTGGTTCTACAGAACCACCCAGTGGCCCATTCCCCTGTCTTACAGTGAATAATTGGAATTAATACACTTGGCAGTTTGGTTAACCCCACATTTGGGCTCCTGGCTTGTGAGGTAAGAACTATCACAGTGAAGTGAAAGCCTCTGAAATTATCCCCTTCCTGGCCAAGATCACCATGGACACAATATCACATCTCAGGTAGGGAGTAGAGGATAGTGAAGATTAGTAACATCATTAAAAATCTAACAGAGACAGTGTTCTTATCATGTCTCCATTTGATCTGCAAGTCTGGCCCCTGCAGAAATAGAGCCTGGAAAATGACCTTAGACCACTGCAGACTCCATCAGGTAGCAGCCTTGATTGGAGGCGACATGTGGAACACAGTATCATTGCTGGAACAGATTAAAGAGTTCTCAGGAAGAAAGTACACAAATGCAGACTTAGGAAATGTGTTCCTTTCCATTTCTATTAGGAAAGGGAATAAGAAACAGCTCACATTCACATGGAACAGACAGCAATACTTATTTACAGCTCTGCCACTCTTAGCTCTACAACTTTGGAGATCCTGGTCCCAAAAGACACATACTCTTGCTAGGACACACAGCAAGGGTCCCATTGAAACTACAAGTTATGGCTGCCCCAAAGGCAATCTCCAAAAAAATGGAGTCACAATAGTGGCTGGAGGGATGAACGTTGGTTGGTAGGAAGAGGTAGGGCTACCTTTTTACAAGGGGGCAGGGAAGAAGGCTTGTAAACCTGGGTAATCCCTTGGATGTCTGCTAGTACTCCCTGGCCCCATGGGCACTGTGAAGGAATTCGAGCAGTACTCCTGGCTCCAGAAGGGTATGCATAGCAAGGGTTCATCAGCCTCCCTTCCCAGGAATACAGGTTTATTCTATGACATACTGGGCGGGAAGTGCTATCTGAGACTCAAGGCATTTTAGAAAGCAGAGGAGGAAGGTGGGAGGATGAGGTGGGGTGAGGTCAATACGGGAGCTGAAGCTGTGCTTCCTGTGCCGAGCTGCCCTTCAGGAAGAGAGGCCATGGGGGCTCTGGAGGCATGCAGAGGTAGAGCAGTGCAGCACGCTGGGGAGCGGGGGGAATGGAGGGAGACTGGGCTGTACCGAAGAAGGAGGAAGAGGGGGAGGGGAAACAAGAACCCACAAGAGGAGGAGATAGGACCAGAATCCATTTGAGGCCCACGTGGACTGGACAGCGATGGTGTTTTCTCATCCGTCTCCAGTGACTTGCTGTGTAGCCTTGTTCACTTCTGCTCTCCAGGGCCTCAGTTTCTCTATCTGTTGGTTGGTCCTAAGTGTGTTGTGAGAGATTGTCAGGCTAATATATGCAAAGCATCTAGAATAAGACAATAAGAGCTCAAAATACAGCAGTGATCATAGGGATTCTGAGCCCTGTGGGCCTGGCTGAGCCTGGAGGTGGGGAAGCTCTCCATCCTGGAAAGCCCACCCCGGCCAGCAGTGAACTGTGGTTCCCACTGGATCTCCTCCCTGGGGGCTGCAGTGGCTCCACCTGCTCCTCCCCTTCCCACCCTGTCCCTGTTCTTCTCCCACTTAACAAACTGCTTCACTTAAAAAGCCATCTGGGAGGATGGATGGCACAAGGCACATTTTACAGCATAAGTTTCCAGGGAGAAAAGCCAAGAAATTAAAGGAATAGCACTTACGATTCCAATCTCATTAGGCCCCATAACTCTGACTGCTGGAGAATTGTATTTCTGAATTATGAATGCATCCCTCACCCCCCGCATGACCCAGTGTTCTAGGCTTTGTCCCATTAGTCTTCCAGGGGGCCTGCTCCCCATGCCTCCAGTTGCTTCCCTCCTTCAGGGTAAACTCCCTCATCTTTCATCAGGTTGGTCTGCATCTGAGCTTTCCTCATCTGAGTCTCTTCCTCTGTGTAGTTGCTGCCCCACCTCCAGTAGCTGCTCCCTCGCCCTACGAGAGTCCTGAGTGAAGGTTTGTCTTCTGTGGGGTTTCCCAAGGGAGGTTTGGGGCCAATGAGTGGATACTCTGAAAAGAAGAAAGGTGTTTAAAATCGGGATGGATGGAAGACCCAGGGAAGGGGTAATGAGCTCCCCATCCCTGGAGGTGTGCACAGAGGATGGGTGAGCACTCAGCAGAGGGGCTTTGCAGGAGGCAAACAGCAGAGAGGCTGAGTGCATGGGCTTCAGAGACTGAGAGTTCTGGGCTGAACTCTGTCCATGTTGCCTACAAGGTGTCTGACCTTCTGCAACCCACTTACCCTCACTGAGCCATGGTTTCTTCATCTGGAAAATCAGGCAGAATAATAGTTCCTGCTTCCTAGAGTTGTCATGGAGACAAAAGCACAGACTGTGTGCAAAGCGCTGAGCACAGTGTACATATTATCATACCCAGGAGGAGGAGGGGCTGGGTGTGACACCCTTGAGCAATCTAACATACAATATTTCTGTCGTTTTAAAAACCGAAGACTCTGAGATCCAATGATTCAACTATCCTAAGATTACAAGTCTTTAAAATTCTAAGGCTTTAAGAAATGATGATTTTGTGTTTTACTAATTCTACTCACCTAAGGTCTATTAGTATCTGAAGCTGTGTGCTTCGAAGATACCTGCTCTGAACCTTCAGCCCACTGGCGGTGCTCATCTCAGTCCTGCACTGTACGATGTCTGGGGAATGTTTATCTCTGACCCTCTGTGACTTTAAGTCTTCCATCTTTATTCCCACCAGCTCTTCTCTTCTGCTGGAAACCACTTCTAACCCCAGCCTTACCTATGGGATCCTTTGTCCTCAGCCACACCTAACTCCTCAGTGTTTCTGAACCTTCTACGCTCCTGTTTGATATGGTTTGGCTGTGTCCCTGCCCAAATCTTATCTTGAAATGTAGCTCCCATAATCCCCATATGTCATGGGAGGGACCAGGTGTGAGGTAATTGGATCATGAGGGCAGGTTTTTCCCATGTTGTTCTTGTGATGGTGATTAAGTCTCATGAGATCTGATGATTTTATAAAGGGCAGTTCCCCTGCACACATGCTCTTGCCTGCTGCCGTGTAAGACATGCCTTTGCTTCTTCTTTGCCTTCTACCATGATTGTGAGGCCTCCGCAGCCATGTGGAACTGTGAGTCCATTAAACCTCTTTTTCCTTATAAATTACCCAGTCTTGGGTATTTCTTCATAGCAGTATGAAAATGGACTAATACAAGCTCCTTCTTCCCCCATCCCTCAACACTGAATCCATAGCTGCCCACTGAAATCACACCTCCAAGATCTAGGTTGAAAGCAGAACTTCTCAGAGGCTTAGTTCACTTCCCAGTTGAAATCAACAATAATTGATGTCCTGCTTGGTGTTTCCAGTAATCACTAATATAGCAACAACCATCACAGTGTGACTCATTATTATTGCTGGGGAGGAAACTTCTGACCTTCATTCTGTACCAGACCCACGTGTGGTGCCCTTATAAGACCTTGTTCTACTCCCCAAGGAAGGAAGAGATTGGTCAGAAGTGGACACTGATTGGGCCACCATGATAAGCAGGCAGGGTCAATGCATGGAAGGTGATGGTGGCCAATAGAATAAACCTCCTAGATATGCAAAAGTCCTCGAGGCCTATGGTCACAATTTAGAAGAAAAACTGTCTTTCTGCAAGTGTAAGCACAGAACTCACAGCTGGGGGCCTACAGTGTTGGGCACACCCTCTCCCACTGAGGTGCAAAGCTCTTCTCAGTGGAACAAGCAGTGCCCTAGATAAGGACCTTTCTAAGACAATGCAAGTTTCAGAGAGGGAGGAAAGAGTCAAAGAAAAAATTGCACTGGAAAAAGTTAAATAAGTAAGGAAGATATTCAATAGGGGAGAGAGGCCAGATATTCAATAGGGGAGACAGACCAATATATCTTTGGCGCACATGACGGGTGGCATGTGCACTAAAGCCAGCCCCCCGCAGGGCCGGCACAGGGATTCTGTGGGGCCGTCCTGTGGCTCTGACATCTATGAGTGGACGGCCAGCAGAGGCACAGGCACCAGCAGAGAGGGGCAGAGACGCCCAGAACACGCTGTCCCCCAATGCCAGCCCCAAGCGAGGCCAGCTCAGGGTGCAGTGGGCAGAGCCATCCTGCAGCTCTGAGATCCACAAGGTGGAGGTGGGAGTGGTGCCAGGCTCCACTGTGTTGGAGCTCGCCTAGTTTGAGCCCAATTTGATTCCGGAGCCGTGACCTGCAGCACATTGGCGACCAGAAGATGCCCAAAGGTAGGGAGGTGACAGGTACCGCTTGGCCTCAGGAACTCCTCTGGCCATTGCTGAACCAAGGTTCCCCCAGAGACATCCACAGCCTGGGGCTCCTCCCTTCTTCACCTAGTTCACTATCCTAGGCCCAGGCCCCAAGCGTGTGAGGACTGGCTCTGCCTGGTGTCCCCACCCCTTCGTCTTCCCCTGTTTTTTTTTTTTTTTTTTGAGACGGAGTCTCGCCCTGTCCCCCAGGCTGGAGTGCAGTGGCGCAATCTCGGCTCACTGCAAGCTCCGCCTCCCGGGTTCACGCCATTCTCCTGCCTTAGCATCTCCCGGTAGCTGGGACTACAGGCGCCCGCCACCACGCCCGGCTAATTTTGTTGTATTTTTAGTAGAGACGGGGTTTCACCATGGTCTCGATCTCCTGTCCTCGTGATCCGCCCACCTCGGCCTCCCAAAGTGCTGGGATTACAAACGTGAGCCACCGCGCCTGGCCTCGTCTTCCCCTGTTGCATCCAGCCGGTTTCCTTTCCCCTCCCTACCCAAATGCCCAGTTCTGGGCCCCCTTCTTCCCAGAGGCCGGCCAAAAACTAAGTTTTCAAAATACAAAATGGATGCTACGGATTTCGTTGCTGTAGAGGAAATGTCTGGCAGCTCTTGTATTTAAGCTTAAGTAGCTACACTGGGACTCACAATTTCATATCTTGAGTTCTAGACCAGAGCTCTCCATCCTAAAGCAATGGCAGGGGGTTAGAGGTACTCTTCTTGATTCTAATAATAAAAAATGATGTTTTGTAGAGACAAGGTCTCACTGTGTTGCCCAAGCTGTTCTCAAACCCCTGGCCTCAAGTGATTCACCCACCTTGGCCTCCCACACTGCTGGGATGACAGGCAAGAACCACCACACCTGGCCATTGGAGGTGCTCTTGCTTTGTGTGTTTTGGCTGGTCTTCCGGCGCAGCTGTCAGTAAGATGCTCCTGCAGTATAGTTCTAAGTCTTTCTGCACAGATTCAGTGGATCCTGTGATTTTTTTACATGGAATAGCCTCTTTATTTTTTGCAGAGAAGCTAGATAATTCACAGTAACCTATAGCTTAGAAAATTTTATTTCTTGATGAACACAACACTTTATAGATGCTTGTGGTCAAAAAATGCAGATTCCTAATCATCTCCACGAATAAGGGGGCCATTGCAAGGCAACCTGGGAGGGAGTTTAGGATTTCTCTGAGGCAGTGAAAGCTATTGAAATTCCCACATGAGGGGGCAGAAAAGGGAATCCACATGTTTTGATCCCTCCATGTTCTGGGTGTAACTTGGTTCTCGTTAAATTGCACCATTTTTGGCATCAGAGAGAGCTGGATTTGAATCCTAGTTCCATCACTCATTATGATTTGATGGTGAATGTGTTTCTAACTCGTCTTAGCCTGTTTGCTCATCTATAAAAGATGTGATTGTTACAAAGCTTCCATAAGGTACATGTGTAAAAATCATGGCAAAATGCTTGTAATTTAAAAGAGAGGGTTGTTAGGAGAATTCTATTAGGTAAGTATGTAAAAACCTGGACACAATGCCTATAATTTTTTAAGAGTTCAATATATGGAGAAGGAAGATTATTTTTCTCTCATTTAATTTTTAGAGCAACTTTAAAAAATTGGTGATACTCATATATTTGAGATAATCAAACCAAGGATCAGAAAGACTAAATAAATCACCATAGTCACAAAGCAGTTCACAATACATTTACTGGATAATTTCTAGTTAAAAGTAGCAATGATGATCACATTGAAAATCTTGTATTATGTGGTGGTTTTCTCTTACATAAGCTTCTTGGAATTTAGCAAGATAAGTTGCAGCTCAAAAAGCAGATCTGTAGAATATTTTATTCAAGAGATTGTAGTGGGGGCCAAAGTATTGCATGAGTTTTGCTGGGAACAAGGTGTAGGCTGAGAATCTAAGCAAACTTCAGTTGGTGGTTTTCAGTTGGTGGGCAGTGGTGGAAGGAGGAGAAGCTCCGTCTGTGCTCTCTCCTCCCCCAGTCACAGCCCTCAGGCTTGTTGCATCCAGGCCCTTATAAGTTAAACCCGACAGGTTGACAGGTTTATTTAACATTTAGCAGACAGGTCAGCTCAGGGTAGGCAGGTGAGGTGGGTGTGGGCTGCTAGTACAGTGCTGCCCTGTGGCCCAGGGCTGCCCGTGCCCGTGGGGCTATTCCACATATTATATATAAAAGAATATTATATATATATATGTATATAAACCTGTTGGTTTGTTGAAACCGTGGATTCTAAGTTGCTCTATCAGCCTGATCATTAGAAAAACGTGATGTACTTAGTGTGTAAATTTTAGAACATTTCTTCTGTTAGTCTTGTTAATACTCAATTCTTTTCTAAAATACCTAGCCCAAATCTCCATAGGTTTTAATCAAATTATATTATAATTTGGATTTTTCTGGTCTGCCTATCTTCTAAATAATAAACTCCTTAAAATTAATTTTCTATTGCTGCCATAACAAATTACCACAACTTTGTGGCTTAAATCAAGGCTTATGACCCCATAGTTCTGTAGGACAAACCTCTGACCTTGGTCTTACTGGGCTTGAGTCATGTCTCCTTCTGACCGCAGCTAGGAAAAATTCTCTGATTTTATAGATACATGTAATTAGATTGGCCCCAAAGATAACCAAGGATAATCCCCCTAACTCAGGGGTTAATCACATCTCCAAAGTCCCTTTTGCCCCATGTAAAGTAATATGGTCACAGATTCCAGGGACATCTTTATGGGGGTCATTATTTTGACTGTCACAAAGGCAAAGTCTTGGACTTACTCATATCTAGATTTTCTTTGCTTAATTTCAGAGCCTAGAACACATTAGACTCTAAATAAATGTGAATGAGTGATAAATATTTAAATTTACAGATTGCTGCCACATTGCAATTCTGTCCTCCCACTGGTGGTGGAATCCTATCTACTTTTTTTTTACCATCACCATTTTGCATTCAGACTGAACATTGCTATGTTATTCCCTTCACCTGGGTGATGTGAAACCATCTCTCTATTTCTATTTGTACAGATCTTTTCTATCATGACCTTCTCAAATGCCGCTTCATATAACTTTTTCTAATCCCCAGTTGTCTTAGTCAATTTATGCTCTTACAATGAAATAACACAGACTAGGCAATTTATGAAAACCAGACATTTATCTCTCACAGTTCTGGAGACTAGGAAGTCCAAGATCAAGGCGCTGGCAGGTCTGATGTCTGGTAAGGGCTGTTCTCTCCTTTCAAGATGGTGTCTTGATGCTGCATCCTCCAGAGTCAAGGAACACTGTGCCCTCACGTGGTGGAAGGCGGGAGGGCAAGAGGGATGAACTCCCTCCGTGAAGCCCTTTCGTGAGGGCTCCTAAACCCATTCCTGAGGTGGGAGTCCTGATGGCCTAATCACTTCCTGTAGGCTCCGTCTCAACAGTATCACATGGTCAACGCGGAATCTCGGAGGCACAGTGAAACCACAGCAGCAATCCAGTATGATCTTTCTCTCCTCAGAATCCCCCTCAAATGTTTAGACCTCCCATGCACTTTTATACATTTTGTCTCATGGTTTTTTCCTGTACTAATAAGGTGCTATAAATGGATAGCTATAGTTTTGGGTATCATTTCAACAACACACCCTTCCTAGTTTTTTGAACCCCAAGCGAAGTATGAGGACAGGCCCCACCTCCCATTACAAAAGCTGAAAGGGAGTGCACGATCCTTTTTCCAGTTTCTTGGCCACTCAAGTGTGGGCACATATCTAGGCCCAGCCAACGGATGTTTCTTTATTAGAACTTGGAACCCGACAAAATGATGCAAAAGACCTGAAAGAATCAGAGATGATTCTGAGAAACTGAGCAGAGACACAGGTCCAGGAACGTGGCAGCAAAGTGCCTAGGTTCAGCAGAGCCCAGCTACATGGTGACGAGTGTCAAATGGCAACACCCAAGATCTGCTTCCGTAGGATGCATGCACTTGGCTGTGCCGAGTTTCCCTCAGCTATTACCTTGGTTCTCCAGCATCTTCAATGCTTTTGTGAACCATTCAGTATCCGTTCATTGAATTCCTGTTCTGCTTAAGTTGTCTAGAATTTGTTATTTTCAGTGAAAAATAGAAACCAATTTTCCCCTCACATTTAAACACACTCCACGTAGGCATCTCCTGTGATCTCACTGGAGAAAAGTGTGGACGTTATTTTTAATTTGACTCAGAATGATAGGATTAGTTGACACTAGTAACAATGGAGATAAGGAACTAACTTTTTGCGAAACTTCCTGGGGTGAAACAAAATCTATTGTGGAAACTGTTTCCAATCATCTCTGGAAATTTATTAAGTGACCTAGTATATAATGATAATTTACCATGATATTTGATTAAATAGTTTTGTGTATTCCGAATAATTTCTTTTTTCTTTACCTTTGGAAATAATGCATCAATAGTTAATTCTCTCCTAAACTGTTTTTGTTTCCATAAAATGTATTTATTGAATGTCTCTTTACTTTTAATGTAACTAGGCATTGTGTGATCAAAGTAAAATAAATATATTCTTGTTTCTGGAATTACTACAGCTTTGAACATGGACTTACCGACTTCAAACCAATGGGACTTATTCCCATGTGGCCTGCTCACCTGTTAGGGTTCCCAGGGTAAGTGGTGATTCCTTTTCTATCTTTTTAAAGCCTTTAGAAATGCAGCTTCTGCTGTGGGCCACTAGGCGGAGTACTTCAGAGCAGGGTTTGTGGGAGTACAAAGCTAACTTCCACTGCTTTTGCTTGATGCTTCTGTAGCTTCCTTGACTGCTGTGGATGATAAGTAACCATTTTCTCCCCCTTCTTTCTTTTTTCCCCTCACTCTTTGGAGTGAACTTGAAACATCTAGGAAGTTTGTTGATCAACATATACCTTATTTATGAAAATCCTGCTAAGATAATATGGTTGGACTCCTTTGGTTATAAATAATAGAATTCAAACTCAAACTGGTCTAAGCCAAAAAAAATGTTAATTTATGGACTCGTATAATGGAAAAATCCTGGGTGTAGCTTCAGAATGGCTGAACATAGGGACTCAGGACTTGGCTCCTCTCAGCTTCCTTGCCTTTTTCTTCCCCATTGATTTTATTCTCAGACAAGTTTTCCCTTTGTGCTGCAATGTGGCCATCATCACTACTCCAGTTTACATTTCCTTAGTTCCACAGCCCCAGAATAAAGCAAACACAGAAATCCTTCTAATAGTTTCAATAAGAGACTAGAGATTGACTTTGGGTGTGAGGGTTGGATTTCATGTCCATCTCTAGTCTGATCTGTGCCAGGATTAGAAGTATATTCATTGGCCAGGCCTGTGTCACGAGCTCATACAGGGTTTCCACTGTCCACACAGTGCCTTTGCAAGTATTAGAAAATGGCTCCCCTTTCTCCAGTTAGATGCAGCCCTGTATCGGGGCATGTGGCTTGGAGAAGAGCATGCAGGCTGGATTTCAGCCTTCCTTTCTCCCTTAGCTGGGTTTCTTCCTTGAGTGAACAACATACTTGTTAGTAGCTGTCCTGTGCTTATTCCTGAAACTGGGGGTGAAATCAGCCCCCACGCCAAAACTGAAGGACAGAAGGTGGCTTCATCTAGGGTATCAGATAATGGCTAATAACAAAGGGAGGGGACAGTGGGTGCTGTGTGGGCAAAAGGAACAAAAATAATCATAATCTGTCTAGACTTCATCTCAGAAACCATATGCAATCTTCAATGGAAATATTTAACACTTCAGGAGTTCCAAGAAGGCTATAAGGAGCATTATCTCTTAAGGACCTAAGTTAGGACATTCTAGAGTGTATGCTTTATGGATTTACCTTATAAATATATAACATTGACAAATACACACAGAAAATATATTGCAGAGTAACATAGATGACAGAACTTGAAATACATGACATTCTACCACAGTCTATCATTATTTTCTAACTTATCAAAAGACTCAGAGAATCTTGTTTTTTGTATTGATAAATTTCTAACCAGAGCCCTATTTACTCCTGTCTTGAAAAACAGAGTATTTGCAAATATGTCTGAAGAAGGAAGAGAAAGAGACTGATTCCAAAAAAGCTGATAACATTAAGACAGATTTTTATAGAAGATGTTAATTTGCAACCACAAATTAAAAACTTATAAGAGATACACAAAATGTGAAGAAAAATAAAAGAAACCAAACCACTACAAGAAATAACCAAACATAAGAAGACAGCAAGAGAGGAAAAAAAAAGAACTACAAAACATATGGAAAACAATTAACAAAATGCAAGTTACCCCTTACCTATCAACAATGACTTTAAAGGTGAAAGGATGAAACTATCTAATTAAAAGACATAGAGTGGCACAATGCACAAAAGATACTCATCAGTACATATTTATAAGGGAGTCACTTTAGATATAGAGATACATAGAGGCTCAAAGTGAAGGGATGGGAACAGATATTCTACGCAAATAGTAACCAAAAAAGAGCGAGGGTGTCTATACTTAGGTCAGAAAAAATAGACTTGAAATCAAAAACTGTCGCTAGAGATTAAGAAGGTCATTATATAACGATAAAAGTTCACTTCAACAGGAAGATTGTAAATATATATCCACCCAACATTAGAACACCTAAATATATAAAGTTAATATCAACAAAGCTAAGGGGAGAAATCAGTAACAATAAAATAATAGTAGCCAACTTCAGTACCCCAAATGCAATAATGGATAGAACATCTAGGCAGGAAAAGAAAAAGAGGAAACAGCTGACTTGAACAACACGGTAGATTAAACACTGACATATACAGAACTTTCCATCCAACAGCATCAGAATATACATTCTTCTCAAGTGCACACAGAACATTCTCTGAGACAGATCAAATCTTAGGTCACAAGGCATCCTACAAATTTAAGAAGTTTGATATAATGCCAAGTATCTTCTCAGACCACAATGGAATAAAATTAGAAATCAATAACAAAGAAAACAGAAACATTTACAAAAATGCAGAAACTAAACAACACACTCTTGAACAACCATTGGGTAAAAGAAGAAATCAAAAGGGAATTTTAAAAATATCTTGAGACAAACAAAAATGAACACACAACTCAACAAAACTTATGGGATGCAGCAAAAGAAGTGCTAAGAGGGAAATGTTATAGTGATAAACACTTACATTAAAAAATAAGAAAGATCTCAATCAAACAACCTAACTTTACAAATAAGCAATTAGAAAAAGAACTAACTAAACCCAAAGTTAGCATAATGAAGTAAATAATAAAGATTAGAATATAAATAAAATAACTATAAAATAAAAAAATATAAAAATCAAGAAAGTTAGAGTTGAATTTTTGGAAATACAAACAAAAACAACAAACCCTAAGAAAAAAAGAGAGACTCAAGTAAATATAATCAGAAATGAAAATGGAGACATTATAACAAATGCACAGGAATACAAATGATTATAAAGGACAATTAAGCAATTATATGCCAATAAATTGGATAATCTAGAAGAAATGGATAAATTCTTAGAAAGATGCAATCTACCAAGATGGAACAAAGAAGAAATAGAACAGACCAAAAGCAAGCAAAGAGATTCAATCAGTAATCAAAAATTTCCCAACAAAGAAAAGCCCAGGTGCAGATGCGTTCACGGGCAACTTCTACCAAACAGTCAAAGAAGAACTGACACCAAAACTTCTTAAGCTCTTTAGAAAAAATAGAAGAGAGAATACTCCCAAACTCATTTCACGAGGCCAGTGTTACCATGACTTAAAAGCTAGACGAAAACAACACAAGAAAAAATAATTACAGACCAGTATCCCTAATGAATATAGATGCAAAAATTCTCAGTAAACTACTAACTAGCAAACTGAATTCAAAAGCACATTGAAAAGATCATACACCATGACCAATTGGAATTTATCTATGGCATACAAGGATGGTTCAATTTGTAAAAATTAATAATGTGATATACCACATTAACAGAATGAAAGACAAAAATAACATTCCAATAGATGCAGAAAACACATTTGACAAAATTCAACATACTTTGTTGATAAAACTCTCAACAAAATAGGTATAGAAGAAACTTACCTCAACACTATAAAGGCTGTATATGAAAAACCTGTATCTAATATTATAATCAATGGGGAAAAATAGAAAGTTTTTCTTTAATATCTGGAACAAGACAAGGATGCCTACTCTCACCACTCCTATTCAACATAGTACTGGAAGTCCTAGCCAGAGCAATCAGGCAAGAGAAATAAAAGGCATCAAAATTGAAAGGAAAGATGTAGTTACCTCTGTTAACAGAAGACATGATTATTATACATTGAAAACTCTAAAGACTCCACAGAAAATGGTTAGAAGTAATACAGTCAGTCTTTCATACCTGCCGGGGATTTGTTTCAGGACCCCCTCAGATAACAAAATCTGTGATGATCAACTCCCTCACATAAAATCGTGTACAGTTGGCCCTGTGTATCCATGGGTCCACATCTGTGGATTCAAACCACCACAGATGGAAAATATGTACAAGTTTGGTTCATGGTTTGTTGAGTTCATCGTTGCAGAACCCATGAATATGAAGGACTAACTATATAATAAATTTATTAAAGTTGTAGGATACACAATCGACATACAAAAATCATTGCTATTTCTAAACACTAACAATGAATTGTCTGAAAGGGAAATTTAAAAAACAATATCAAATAAACTACTTTGGAATTAACTAACCAAAAAAGTGAAAGACTTAAACACTACAAATTACAAAAGATTGATGGTGGAAATTTAAACCAAAGTAAATTGAAAGACAACCCATGGATTGAAAGAGTGAGTACTGTATTATTAAAGTGTACATATTACTCAAAGCAATCTACACATTTAATGTAATCCATATCAAAATCCCAATGGTGTCTCTCACAGAAATAGAAAAAATAATCCTAAAATTCATATAGAATCACAAAAAACCTTGAGTAGCCAAAGCAATTTTGAGCAAGAACAAAGCTACAGGTATCACACTTCCTGACTTCAAATTAAATTACAAAGCTGTAGAAAGGAAAACACTGTGATACTGGCATAAAAACAGACACATAAACCAGTGGAACAAAATAGAGAACCTAGGCATAACCCACACATTTGCAGCAATTGATCACCCTGGAGGGTGACAAGGAGACACAATAGGGAGAAGATATGCTCTTGAACAAATGGTGTTAGGAAAGCTGGATGTCTACATGCAAAAGAATGAAATCGGATCCCTAGCTCACACCATACATAAAAATTAACTAAAAATGGATTAAACATTTAAATGTAATATCTGAAACCATAAAACTCCTAGAAGAAGACAGGAGAAAACATTCTTGACATTGGCCTTGGCAATAATTTGTTTAGATATGATGCCAAAAGCACAGGCAACAAAGGCAAAATAGGTAAATGAATTACATCAAACTAAAAAGCTTCTGCACAGCAAAGAAAACAACTAATGAAGTGATAAGGCAACCTATGAAATAGGGAAAAAGTTTTTAAGCCATATCTCTTATAAGGAGTTCAAAATATAAGAAGGACACATACACATCAATTCCAAAATTACAAATAACCTAATTTTATTTTAAGGCAAATAATCTAAATAAATATATCTCAAAAGAAGAAATTCAAATGGCTAACAGGTATATGAAAATGTGCTCAACATCTCTAAACTTCAGAGAAATGCAAATCAAAACCACAATAAGATACCAGGTCACACCTGTTAAAATGGCTATTATCAAAAAGACAAAAGATAAGTGTTGGTGAGAATGTGGAGCACAGGAAACACTTATACACTATTGATGGGAATGCAAATTAGTAAAAAAGAAAACAGTATTGAGGTTCCTCCAAAGAAAATTGAAAATAGCATGGGCCTGGTGTGGTGGCTCACACCTGTAATCCCAGGATTTGGGGAAGCTAAGGCAGGAGTCCAGGAGCTCCAGACCAGCCTGGGTAACATAGCAAGACCCCATCTCTGAAAAAAAATTAAAATTAGCCAGACATGGTGTTGTACACCTGTAGTCCCAGCTACTCGGGAGGCTGAGGTAGGAGGATCGCTTGAACCCAGGAGTTCAATCTGCAGCGAGCTATGATCTTGCCACTGGACTTTACCCTGGAGGACAGAGTGAGACCCCATTTCAAAAATAAAAAAAAGAACTACCACATAATCCAATAATTTCACTTCTGGATATATGTCCAGTGAAATTGACATAAGAGTCTTAGAGAGGTGTCTGTACTCCCCTGTTCATTGCAGCATGACACACAATGACCAACATATGAAAATAACCAAAATGTCCTTTGGCAGAAGAACAGATGAATGGGTAAAGAAAATGTGGCATGTATATATAAAATGAAATATTATTCAACCTAAAAAAAAAAAAGGAAATCCTTCTATTTGTGAAAACATGGAGGGAGCTCGAAGATATTGTGCCAAGCAAAAATGCAAGACCCAGAGACAAATACTTCATGATCTCACTTACATGAGGAATCTACAACAGTCAAATTCATAAAAACAGAGAATAGGACAGTGCTTGCCAGGGGCTCAGGGAAGGGAAACGGGGTGATGTTGGTTAAATTGTACAACGTTCAAGTTATAATAATTTCTGGAGATATGATGTACAACATGGAACAACACTGTATCATATTCCTGTGTTCTGCTAAAGGACCAGACCATAAATTAATTACTGTCAACACACACAATGGTAAATATGTACAGATAATAAATATGCTAATTTGCTTGATTGTGGTGATCATTTCAAAAAGTATAGAAATATCAAAACATTAAGTTACCTTAAATTTATACAATTTTTATATGTCATGTTATCATCATAAAGCTGTTAAGAAAGTTTTAGTAAATCGTGTCTACAACCTGGAACTTTCTCATGACAGGGAGGGCTGGAGTAGGAAAGTGGAATTTTACAACAAGGATAGGGTGAGGGACATGGGAAATGATTGATCAAGTATTTAAGAAATGACCTGGGCGGAGGCTACATCAAAGACTATGAGCTTTAGAGCATCAGTCCTCAAGCTTTTTGGTTTCAGGACCACTTTACATTTTTAAAAGTTATTCAGGACCCCAAAGAGCTTTTATCTATTTGGAGTATATCTATCTATATTTATCATATTATACGTTAAAACTGAGAAATTAAAAAAACAGTAAAATAATATACTTATATGTTTACATAAATCACATTTTTATTTAAAATTATCATTTTTAAGCAGTAAAGTTGGTGAGAACAGTGACATTGTCTTATATTTTTAGGTATGTCTTTAATGTCTGGTTTAATAGAAGAAAACTTGGTTCTCCTTTCTGCTTCTACATTTAATTTCTTGTGACATCCCACGTCAGGTAGCCTCTGGGAAACTCCGATTATACTTGTGAGGGAATGAAAGTGGAAAAGGTCAACAAAACCTGTGTTTTTTATGAAAAGAGTTTTGACCTTGCAGAGCCCCTGGAAGGGACCCGGGGACTTCTCAGGGTTCTCTGGCTCATGTGTTCACAGAGTAGAGGGTAAGTCCAAAAGAGAAAGCAGTGATTGGCTGTGGGAGGTCTTGCTGAGAGCTGGTAGAGAAGAGGTTGGAAGTGTAGAAAGGATGGTCGTTGTTGTCATTTCTTTTCCCTTTCCTTTGGCTTCTTGTAGCTGGGATTTCCTCTTTAGATGATCGTATCATAAATTAGAAATGGCATTAGTGAACATTCTTTATGCTGCCTAATGAAAGTGTTTGTTTTGTCTTTCTGAGTCTTGATACATTTCGAGAAGTCTTCTATCTCATTTATTTTTCCCACCCAAATTTGGAATTTAGGAAGAGTCCATATTGCTATATTTAGATGATTTATCTCCCTAAAGACATTTTGGGATCATTTATAAATATAAGCAATGCTCTGATGTCCCTTTATTTTGTTTGAGACTGGGTCTTGCTGTGTTGTCTGGAGTGGAGTGGCTCGATCGTAGCTCACAATACACAATACAATCAAACTCCTAGGCTCAAAGTGATCCTGCCACTCAGCTTCCACAGTAGCTAGGTCTGCAGGTGTGTGCCAGCATGCCTAGCTTTTTATTACTATTATTATTTTTGTAGAAATGGGGGTTTCATTATGCTGCCCAGGCTGGTCTTCCAACTCCTGGCCTCAAGTGATCCTCCTGCCTTCCGCCTTCTGAAGAGCTGAGGTTACAGCTGTAAGCCACCATGCTGGTCCTGATGTCATTTAAATACAAACACGATACCATATTCCTTGTAGAAAGTACTACATAAACAGAATTTTTTTGAGATAGGGTCTTGCTGTGTCTCCCAAGCTGGAATGCAGTAGTATGATCACACTCACTGCAGCCGTGACCTCCTGGGCTTAAGCGATCCTCCCACCTCAGCCTTCCAAGTAGCTGGGACCTGAGGTATGAGCCACCAAGCCCAGCGAATTTTTCAAATTTTTGGTAAAGATGGGTGTGTCACTGTGTTGCCCAGGCTGGTCTTGAACTCTTGGGCTCAAGTTACCCTCCTCCCAGGTCTCCCAAAGTGCTGGGATTACAGGCCTGAGCCACTGCACCGGGACCTAAAAATTCATTCACTTTCTTTGTTTGTCCACAAGGTGCTGCTGTTTCCCTTCTAATAACATGAGACAGCTCACTCAAGAACATCAAAAACACAACATTCTCTAAAAAATATCACAATAGTTCCTTTTCCATAACTATTAAGTTTTCAAGGTGTTATCAGGTTTATCTCATAGAAAGAATGTGTAAAATTTTTCATGTAGAAACATAATCTTTTAGCAATGAGTTACTTAAAAAATTTGGCATTGTCAGAATGAAGATTTCCTTTTCCCTATAATTTTATTTATTATAATTATATTTTTAGTGATACCAGTTGCTCTATAAAGACTCATTACATTATAAACCCTATGACTGTGAAATCGTCTGCTTTGAAGCACAGTGAAATCATCAATCAGCACACTGGGTCTAACACAGTTCCTTCCATTTTAAGAAAGCTATTTACACTCCAATTTGCAAGTTAGACTTTAAAAAAATTAAAACATTTATAAAATATACTAACTATGATTGTTTAAAAAAGTAATTTTTTATGGTAAGGGAATAAATTGAAGCTCTGTGTTGGAAAGTGCAGAAAACAAATAAGCATTCTTTATAAATAGATTTTACTGCTGGTTTAGAAATTACCTTATGTGCTTTATAGATGATGGAAAAATGAAATCAGCTGCAGTTAGCACTGTGCATGCATCGTATTTGCTGTGTCACTTTCAGAAAGATTATGGAATATTGGCAGGACAGGATTCTCAAAATGATAAGTTCTAAGAAGAGGCTAAATGAAAAAGAATTTTAAAAGCAAGCCTAGTTGTTTAATACATACATGGACGAGTTATGGGGAAATCCTGGACGGGGAGCTAGCAGATCTATGTTCTGACTTTTACTAAGTCATTGGCTGCTACAGCAGGCCAAGCAGACACAACTGCCAAGGCTGCCTGGGAGCTGGGTTGACTGGCAATTGGCACAGGGAGGGAGGACAATTGCCAGAGTAATGGCCAAATATTCAGGGTTTCATGTTCAGTGAAGCAGGGTGTGCATTTGTATTCCAAGGGCAAAGCTGATGCTAGAATCTGGGCCTCCTGGCTGAATCTGAGTCCACAGTCTGATGGGTAGAATGAAGTAGTCTCAGAAGTCCAAGCCAGCCAGAACCCATGAGGTGTGCTCTGCAGATATTGGCTGGTGAGCTGCATTAAGATGTTTCATTCTAGTGAGCAAAGATTCCTTGATTGGTTAGGTTAGCATCCCACAGGAGCAGAGACAAATTCTTCAGAATTTGTCCATGAAGCTATAGTCCCAGAGCTTATATTTCAAGGGAGGAGGGAGGAAACAGCATCTCAGGGTGGTAGGTGATTACAGCTAAACCGAATTATGAAAATAAAAGGAACCCTATGTCTTTGTCTGCTCAGGCTGCTGTTACAAACAACTGTAGACTGAGTGGCTTAAACAGCACATACTTGTTTCTCAGAGTTCTGGGAAGTCAAAGATTAAAATCTGGGCCAGCAGAGCCAGTGTCTGGTGAAGGCCCTCTTACTGGTTTGCAGGTATTCTTCTTGTATCTTCACTTGGCTGAGAGAAGAGGGATCTAGTCTCCTTCTCTTCTTAGGATGCTAAGCCCATCGTGGGAACTCCATCCTCATCGAAACCAAATTACTTCCCAAAGGTCCTCCTTCTAATGCCATTCTCTTGTTAGAGTTTCAACATGTGCATTTGTTGATGCAAACATGCAGTCCACAGCATCTTATCTAATCAAATCAGTTGCCCCTTGAATAAAATTCTAGCTCCTATAACAAGACTTAAAATTACGACTTGTTTGTTGCCAAAACTGTCTATCTGGATTTGCTAGAAACCAAGCATACTTGAATATTTCCTCTAAAGATTTTCTCATTCCTACCCTATTATGTATATTTACAGAATTCTTAAATAATTACATACACAAGACTTCTATTAGCTCTGACTAGAGCTTCTATTAGCTTTGACTATTGCAAGCAGCTTTATAGCACTGTAGGTAAAAGCATGTGCTTTGACATCATACAATAAAATTTATTAAATGCTAAGCACTTTATATTCATTATTTAATGTTATCATCTTAATCACCTTCATTATTACCTCCATTAAACCCTATCTGTTGGCTACTTTTATTATTCTGATTTTGCAAAACTAAATTTTAGAGGCTTTCCCAATGTCACATAAGTTAATAACTGGCATAGCTGGGGTTTGAATTAAACTCCATCTGATTCCAAGATCTATTTACCATTGTTCTACAATATATACTTTTTAGGTCCCTGAGAATGCTAACAGCCTTTCTTTTGAAATCTGCCTTCTTTCTGGATAGCAGCTTTATTAATATGTGATTAGGGCACCGTATTTCAGGCAATACATTCTTTGAAATCTTTCATTTCCATAGTGAGATAAGGGTCAGTTCTGTGGCATTGTCAGCCAGAAAACATCATTTGGAGACTATCTTGTACAAGAAGTAGAAGACACAGCTGGGGGCCTGCGGAGGACAGAAAGCTCACAGCTTCTGTCCATACCCCTTTCACTTCCTCCTCAAGCAGATGGACCTCTGTGGTTGGTCAACCTTAAGGATCTTTCATGGGCCACAGCTAATGGTGAAATCTTCCTAAATCTACGTGAAGATTTATGGGCAAGTTGGAGAGTTTAGGTAGCTTATGGCTGCTCCTTTTAGAAGAAAGTCTGATCATTGCTCTCTTATTTGTGGAATGCCTCTGTTCCCCCAAATGCTTGGTAAGACATGCCTGAAGACCAGTCCTGTGTCAGTAGACTTCATATCTACTCTCTTCTACCAATCACACAACTACAGACAAATAAGAAAAATAAAACAAAGCTCAGACACACTCCCCTGGCACAGACGCCACTCTCTGGCTGGCTGCTTTTCTCTACCCTGGCGCCTCCTGGGCGTTTGGCTCTTTCTTAGATCAAATTGAGACATGGGTTTGGGATTAAAAAGAAGTAAGTGAAAGGGGTCTCTGGCCTGTTTTGGAATTAGACCAAGTAAATAACAGAGTTCTTCTGGCTTAAGCTCAGCTCCGTAGGGCTTTCTCTGTGTTTGGGGAAAATCTCCAGATAGTAATGAATTGGTATTTTACTGTGCTTCCTTTTCTGTATATATATCTCTTTCTTAGGTATGTTGTGGGGAGATTCGTTCCCTGGACAAATACTATCTTAATCACCTTCATTATTACCAACTTTATTTTACTTGCAGAATTAAAATTTAAATGGACATTCAGGAAACAAGTCTGGTGAGAGAATTATGTGATGAGGTAAATCTTTCAGCAACTGCCTTAGGGACATTGATTATTTTCCCCTTGTTTTTCACCAAGCTCCAGGCTTGCAAAAGAATCGTGATATGGTCTGAGGCAAACTTACTGGTTGGCTAGTGGTAAGTTAAACCATGGCCTATGGGACCACGGGGAACCATTGCCTGTCACCGGCCAGAAATCCACTGTTTGGAGGTGTGTGCTGGGAAGGCTATTCATACTTATTGATACATGCTTTGTTCTTGGCACTGTGTTAAGTACTGAACACATGCAACAATTTGGGATATTATTACATTCAACCCTCACAGTAGTCTGACGTATATGTTATTAGTCCTGTATTAGAGATGAGTAAACAAGATTAGAGGAAGAGAAGCACACAGCTGGAACCACACAGGCGGCACTGGGATTGGTAGCAGTTCTGTCTCACCCTGGACCACCATTTCTATGCTGTGTCTCCACTAGAGGATCCTTTCTTTGGTTCTTCTAAGTCATTAGTCATCAATAATTTATCTCCAAACACATCACAGGAGGAGATGCCACTTGAAGCTTCATGGCTTAAAATGGAGATGGAATGCGGAACATGGTGGGAAGCACCGGGAGGGGTTTATTGATAAATTTCAAGTACTTTGTGGGGCTCTGAAAGGCTGTCTTCAAATTCTTTGTCCTACTACCTCATTCATATTAGTTCAAATGTCATATGGGTATATCTTTTGGGTTAAATTAAGGAAAATCTCCATGATAAGTAAAAAACAAAAAAACCCAAAAGAATAGAAAGAGATACTATGAAAAATCAACTCAGATTTCTCAGAGTTTTGTTAACTCAAAGAAGCCTTGAGTTCTTTGACAGAATTGATTTTGACAATCTCTAGCAAACCCTTTAGCATTCAATGTACTCTAGACCATGAGTATAAAGAAGTTCACTTAATAGGTTCACCAAATTAGTTAGTTTGTGTAGTTCAAAGAGAAACAGACACACAGGACTGTGAGGTTTTGACAGGGGTGAAAGGCAAGTCTGGGTCCAGTGAGCCCAGGCAGGCCATGAAGGGGCAGGGCAGGAGGAGGACGGTGCTGGGAGGCTTGGGAACTGGCCACCTCTGTGCTGGCTGAAGATCACAAAAATCAACGCAGCTTTCTCCAAACGCTGCCCGTGGCTGATGGAATTAAACAGATCTCTGAGAAAGACAGCACCGGGGCTGAGGATGGGTCCTGAGCTGCCTACACTCATCAATATCTTGGCCAGTGGCTATGCACTCAGGGGCAATTTGCCTAGCTTCCTTGATCCACACCAGAAAACTCGCTTTTGAAGTGGTTTGGAAAGCTCCAAAAGGGATGTGTTTCATGCTATTGGTATTGCTGCCAAAAAGAAAAGATTCTGCTTTTCATCAGCTGTTGACTTTTGCTCTGTGTATTTCTCTAGCATCTATTGCTGGTGGCCCTGGTTATGCTAACAAGTAGATAGTGTAGCTGTAGCAGCAGAACAGAAAAGACTCTCCTGGATTCTCAGTTCCAGGCTGGCCTGGGAACAGGCTTAGGGATGTTCTGATGCTTGAATGCAGGCGAGCTGGAAATCTGTGGCAATTCTTTTGACATGAGGCTGGACATTCTTTATAGCTTCCCCAGACACAGGAATTGGCAGGGCTTGAAAAATAATCACTGGCAGGAAGTTCATTTTCTTTATTGCTACCTCCCCAGCCATAAAACTAAAAGCTTTTTATCTAAATCACGTTAGCCATCTCGTGGGAGTAGGAGATCATTTCCTTCAGTCTTTCCCAATTGGAGTCTAGTCCTAGGATGGTTTGAATGGTCTATTTGTATTTGAAGAGCTTTCTAATTGATGCTTCTCATCCCCTCTCCAACCAGTCTTATTTGGTGTCATCTGCCTTTCCCCTTCCTCCCTACCAAAGCTCAGAGTCTTGAAACAAAAATCTTTGTATTGTAAACTTCATCATGCTAATTTCATCACTTCAGATGAAACTTCCCTTGTTTGAGTTTCCTCCAACTGTGTGGCTTAGGGCTGTTGAACTCTTTCAAATACACAGGAAAATGGAAACCTCTTTTGGTGTCTAGTGTTCATATAATAAAACATTTTCAAATGCTAATCACGTGCTTTGTGCTTTGTTAATGAATGAAAATCTAAGGATATTCTTATTTGAAAGGTTTAAAAATATAATAACTGTCATTATATCTAATTCTGCCTACATTTCTGGCGTTAAATGAGAAGTCAGGAGCCCTGCCATCTACACAGTGCACGGTTCTACCAGCCGTTTCTGTGTCACTTCAAGCAAATCACTCCTTTTCTGCCTTTTCTTTCTTTTTATGTAAAATGTGGATAACTGTCTGTCTCACTGAATTCACAGGGTGACTGTATCATGTAAAACAAAATTTATTGAAAAGCATAAAGCTCTATAAATCGGTAGAATGTTTCCTGTCATTTGTAAGCTTTTTAAATCCTGGGGCAGTGGAGAAAGTATTCCTTTTACAGTAAAAGGACATCCCTCTAATAATCTCCCTTCTTTTCCTGACTTTTCAGGGATTCTGTTCATTGCTTTTCCATTTGTCATCTGCATCTTCAATCTCTCCCCTTCTTGATGCCTTCTGTCAGCATTTAAATATAAATTTTTTCATTAAAAAAATCTTCTATCTTGGAGAAACCTTACCTTTGACTCTGTGTGTCTTTCTAGCTATGAAGCCATCTCCTCCTTTTTGGGAAATTTTCCTCAAGGATTTTCCACACTTACTGTCTCCTTTTGCTCCTTTTCCTTTCACTCTCTATTCAGGTCAGTTTGGCTTTCACTTTCACCAAGCCTATGAAACTGCTTGTGCTAAGGTCACCATGTAAGAGTGCTAGGGGCTTCCATCACAAGCTGCTACAGATTGAGTGGTTTATCTTCTCACAGCTCTGAAGACTGGAAATCCAGGATGGAATGTCAGCAGGTTTGCCTTCTTCTGATAACTGCTGCCTTGCAGATGGCTCCCTTCCTGCTGTGTCCTTAGGCTGTGTTGCCTGTGTCTCAGTCTCTTTTTAGATGGACACCTGCCATATTGGTTTAGGCTCAACCCATATGGCTTCATTTGACCTCACTTACCTCTTTGAAGGCCTTCTCTAAATCAGTCCCCTCTGAGGCAGTGGGGATCAGCTCTTCAACATAGGAATCTTGGGGGACACAGTTCAGTGCCCTCAGAATTTGTGATTCATAAACATCATGAACGCTATTCCTCTTTCTCTCTTTTTTCTCTTTCTTTCTTTCTTCCTCTTTCTTTCTTTCTTTCTTCCTCTTTCTTTCTCTCTCTCTCTTTCTTTCTTTCCCCTTCGTTCCTTGCTTCCTTCCTTCCTTCCCTCCCTCCCTCCCTCTCCTTTCCTTTGCTTTCCTTTCCTTTCCTTTCCTTTCCACCCTTCTTTCCTTCCATCCTTCCTTCCTTCTCTCTCTTTCTCCTTTCCTGCCTTCTATTTGTTTACTTTTGTTTATATAAAATTTATGGGATACAAGTGCAATTTTGTTCTATGCATAGTGGTCAGTTCAAAGCTATTAGGGTATCCATCACCCAAGTAACATATATTGTACATATTATGTAATATATAAGTCCAATGGGGTCTCAGGAACATTCAGTAGAGTAGACCCCTGATCTCTTCTTCTAGCTTGAACTATTATCAGCTCCTCCCTCTTTGCCCAAACTTTAAATGTTGAAGTTCCTAAATCCTGGGTCCTCTTCTGTTCTTATTCCATACTAAGCTTGTCCAATCTGTGGCCTGTGGGCCACATGTGGCCCAGGACAGCTTTGAATGCAGCCCAACACAAATTTGTAAACATTCTTCAAGCATTATAAGATTTTTTATTTTTTTTTAGCTCATCAGCTATTGTTAATGTTAGTATATTTTATGTGTGGCCCAAAACAATTCTTCTTCCAATGCAGCCCAGGGAAGCCAAAAGATTGGACACCTCTGCCTATATAGACTCTAGACAAGGTTTTATTAATTCCTATGGCTTTAGATGCCATTTATATGCATATGGCTCCTACAGACCTCTCCTCCCAAGATCCAAAACATTATGTGCACCTGCCATCTTGAAATCTCCAATGGGAATTTCACAGGCATTCCTAAAATCAGAATTCAAAACTCTTGAGTTCTGCCTCCAAATCTATGCCACTTCCTCAATCATTTCCCTTTTGTTAATTTATTCTTCAGCCTTACCATTCTTCATAAAAATTATCTCCACTTACCCATTTGCTTCTTCCAGAAAGCATCATCATCCTTAATGCTTTCTTCTTCCTGCACCCCCCTACCATCACAACTTGCAACCAAGTCCTGTTATTTCACCTTCAAAATATGTGCTAAAATTATCCACTTCTGTCAGCCGCATCTTTCACCTGGTCTGCAAATATATACTCCTCTTTCCAACTTTTTGCCTCTCCAATACCTTCTCTATGGCACACCCAGAGAGGTTCATCAAAAATTTCAATTAGATCATGTCTCTCCTTCATTTAAAAATCTTTAATGATTTTCTACCCATGAAGTAATTCTGCTAGACCGCAAGCTCTAAAGATGCAAGGACTAGGTTTGCCTTATTTATTTCTGTTTATGCAGTGCCTAGCCTTGCATTTAGTACGAACTTAACACATTGACTTAGATCTTGTCCACCTCCTCAGCCTCACATCTCACGGAAGCACTCATAGACCTCAGTCCAGTTACTCTTTTCTCAGATCCCTGAGCTGGCCTGGTCCAGGGCTGCCTGGGCTGTGATGCGTTTACTCCTGCTTTGTTGGCTGGTATCTGCTTATATTCTTGCTACTATAACTGATGTCCAAGGCAGTCACATAGGCATCCCTGGGAGCTTGCTAGAACTCAGGCACCACCCTAGATCCAATGAATCAGAATCTGCATGTTGACAAGGTCCCCATGTGGTTCATATGCACATTCAGGTTTATGGTGCTTTTCTCTAGATCCCAGCCTGAGTGTTAGTTCTTTAAAGAGACCTTTCCCAACTGGCCAAATCGTATTAGGTCATGTGATGGATTCACCCACAAGGTCTGTGATACAGAAGGGAAAAGGAGTTGAGGCCTATTGATCAGAAGCTGCTCACCTTAGAGTTTTACCTAAGGGTGATCCTATCAAAAGTTCTGGATTTTGTAGAGAAGCATACAAAGTATGTGAATAGTTAGATTTGAGAAAATTGAAAATTGCCAGTTTTGTTTGCTTTAACCAATATGTTTGCTTTCCCTCTGAAAATCCCTTGTTACAGGTGCTTAGTTTTAGTTTGCCACATTATGGCACCATGGGAATAATGCACAGCAGTGTCCCTCAGTTGGTTTGTGTTTTCAATACATCATTGATTCACGGTTGTGGCATGCGTTGTAGAATGTCCAGCTAGAACACCTATTCTTTCAATTACTTTCATTACTTTCAATGGCAAAACCACAATTACTTTTGCACTAACCTGATAGCTTTGCTACAGGTCAATTGTTCAGGTGTTTTTTCTGTTGTTTGTTTTTATTTTTACGAACACTTTAGATACTGCATAGTGGATGGATTAGTTTGTGGTCCTTGGGATTTTCTGTGTATTCTGTCATAGGTCAATAATCACATTACTGCGGACCTCCAAAATTTTACAAAGGACTGCATAGTGAGTATTCAGCTGATAAACTAAACCACAGCTTATTACTGTGAGATGAAAGAAAGCACACCAATTAAAAGTAAAGTGTTTAAACTTATCTCAATGCATTTCTAAAGTGTCATACATTTATTATATTCTCTACTTGTAACATATTTTGTTGTGTGTATTGCCAAGTATGTCAGGATTTTATGGGTATAATGTATTCCATTAATTTAACCGGGAGACTTGTAGTTATTCAACAAGCAAACTAAAAGTGTTGGCAGAGATGTAATTTTAAAGCACAATCCCACTCACTCCTTGAGTATTACAGCTGCTCCCTGTTTGTTTAATAATAGAACTGGTGAGTAGTTAATTTGAGAGGAAAGCTGGTGCAGGTGTAGTGCTATTTAGATGTCATGGAGGACACATGTGACATCTGCAGCTAGCTATATGGTAAAAGCAAAACAGAAGTTAAAATCAGCCCTGTGTCAAATCTGCATAGTTTTAGGCTTCAGGGAATTTCTCTGTATGTTGAGGCAGGAAGTTTAGTAGACTTCCAAGGGAATAAGAGAGGAACCAACATTTGTAGATTTTGCCTTCTATGGGGGAACTCATTCAATCATCAGGAGGACTCTTCAATAGATTTTATTTGATCTGGTTTACCTAGATGAAAAATTGAGACCCAGAATCCATGCTTTTCTTTGCTGGTTACACATTAGAATCACCAATGTGACATTAAAAGAAAACACACACACACACTTTGCACACCCATTACGATGGCTGCTATCAAAAAAGAAAAAACAAAAAAACCAGGGGCCGGGCACACTGGTTCACACCTGTAATCCCAGCCCTTTCGGAGGCTGAGGCAGGTGGATCACCTGAGGTCGGGAGTTTGACAGCAACCTGGCCAACATGGTGAAACCTCATCTGTACCAAGAAAAAACAAAACAAAAACAAAAAACAACACACACACACACACACACACACACACACACACACACACACAACTAGTCGGGCATGGTGGCACATGTGTAATCCCAGCTGTTTGAGAGGCTGAGGCATGAGAATCGCTTGAACCTGGGAGGCGGAGGTTGCAGTGAGCCAAGATCACGCCACTGCGCTCCAGCCTGGAGACAGAAGGAGACTCGGCCTCAAAACAAAGCAAAAACACCCAGAAAATAACAAGTGCTGACAAGGATGTGGAAAAATTGTAACTCTTGTGCATTGAGGGTGGGTATGAAAAATAGTGCATCAGCTGTGGAAAACACATGGTTCCTCAAAAATTTAGACATAGAATTACCATATGATTCAGTAATCCCACTCCTATCTATAAATCTCTATATCTGTATCTATATCTACCTACACCTATCTTCAAAAGAATGGAAAGCAGTTACTAAATAGATACTTGTACACCTGTGTTCTCTCCCCACCCTTTTTTTTAATAGATGGGGGTCTCACTATGTTTCCTAGGCTGTTACTATGTTACTATGTTGTCCTTTTCTTTCTCTTCCCCTCTTTCTTTCTCTCCTCCCTCTCTCTCTCCCTCCCTCCCTCTCTCTTTCTTTCTATATTCTTTTTTTCTTTCTTTCTTTCTCTCCTTTTTTGACTGAATTTTGATTTTAAAATTATTTTTACCCTCTCTACTGGTTTGGAAGCCATAAACCCTTTTTCTAATCATTCTGTGGTTGCTCTTAATAAAATCCAAAGTGAATCTGTTCTCCTTCCTAGCAATGCTGTATCTTAATTCTCATCAATTGTCTCCTGCTTTACATTGTATTTTTGTGCATTATTTAGATTCTGCCTCCACATATTTACAGTGTTTTTATTATTTCATTTATACCAGTTTCTTTGTTTATTGTTCTTTTTTTCATCCCAGACCCTTTTTATGGAATCATTTTACTCTATCTGAAGTATTTCCACTAGCAATTCCTTTTTCTTTTTTTTGAGATGGGAGTCGCGCTCTGTCGCCCAGGCTGGAGTGCAGTGGTGCAATCTCGGCCCACTGCAAGCTCCGCCTCCCAGATTCACGCCATTCTCCTGCCTCAGCCTCCCGAGTAGCTGGGACTACAGGCGCCCGCCACCAAGCCCGGCTAAATTTCTGTATTTTTAGTAGAGATGGGGTTTCACCGTGTTAGCCTAGATGGTCTCGATCTCCTGACCTCGTGATCCGCCCACCTCGGCCTCCCAAAGTGCTGGGATTACAGGTGCGAGCCACCGCACCGGGCCTTCCTTTAGCAATTCTTTTAGCCAGAGTCTGATTATATTAAACATAGATTCTGTTTGCCTGAAATGCGTTTATTTTGTCCTAATTATGACACAATTTTTGTGTTTGCTGAGCAAATATCTTGAGATGGATGCTATCTTCTGTCAGAATTTTAGGCTAGTGCTTTGTTGTGGATCCACTGATACTGTTGGAAAAAGTTGTTTCTCATATAACGGTTATTTCATTGACGGTAAACTTTTCACTCTGGCTATTTCTAAGGTCTTTTTTTAAATTTTGGTGGCCTGAAGTTGAAGTTTGTGCCCAGATGTGGGTTTCTTTTCATCTAATCTGCTTAGAAATGTTTGGTTTCTCTTATTTCTCTATCTTCACCTCCTATTTTTAAAATTTTTCATTTTTAATTTTATAGAGATGGGGTTTTGCTGTGTTGCCTGGGCTGGTCTTGAACTCCTAGGCTCAAGCAATCCACCTGCCTTGGCTTCCCAAATTGCTGGAATTACAGGTGCGAGCCACCATGCCCGGCCAGTCCTCGCCTTCTGGCCACTCTTCAGAACCTGTTGTGTCTTTGAGGGCTGATCTTTATGTATCTTCACCTTCTTTCATATTTTGCATTTCATTATCTCCATTATGTCTCTGAGCTTCATTCTAGTAGTTTCTCTATAAGTCATTATTTTCTTAGCTACATTAATCTTTTGTTTATCTTACCTACTGAATTTTTAATTTGAGTGCTTACATTTTCTGTTTGAGAGGTTCTTTTTTTTTTTTTTTTTTTTTTTGAGAAGGAGTCTCGCTCTTTCACCCAGGCTGGAGTGCAGTGGTGCAATCTTGGCTCACTGCAGGCTCCGTCCCCTGGGGTTCACGCCATTCTCCTGCCTCAGCCTCCTGCGTAGCTGGGACTACAGGTGCCCGCCACCTCGCCCGGCTAATTTTTTTTTGTATTTTTTAGTAGAGACGGGGTTTCACCGTGTTAGCCAGGATGGTCTCGATCTCCTGACCTCGTGATCCACCTGCCTCAGCCTCCCAAAGTGCTGGGATTACAGGCGTGAGCCACTGTGCGCGGCCTTGAGAGGTTCTTTTTGGTTCTTTTATCAAATAGCCTGTTTTCTTTGGTATAGCGTTTTGTTTCTAGTTCATAATTTCAATTTCTTTTTTGAATAATTTAAAAATACTTATTTTACAGTTTGTGTCCAATATTTTTACACTTGAAAGTCCTTGGTGGTTTTTTCTGCTGTTGGTTGTTTCTGTTAACTCTTGTATTTTGCTTTTTTAAAAACATATTTTGGATTAAGCTCACATTTAAGTGTTTGGACTTCACTTGCAAGAATCTGTCAAGGTTTATGTTGAGGGTGCACCTTCCACAGAGAATTTGTGTTTTTGTTTCTTGGGCATTCCTGACTCAAGGTTATGTAAAATAGTTTCTCGGTTTGAACTATCCTGGAATTACTGGGTAGTATGATTTTAAACCCAACTCCAGAGTGTGTCAACTGTGTAGATGTTGTCATGAAAAACATCCATGTTTGTCACTCTGAGCCCAAACTAAGGATGACATTTTTTGGTCACCTTTTGACATCTTTTTAAACCAGTGGATGGATATATATACAGATAAATTTTTATGTCTTTCTATATAATCTATATAAAGTATATAAACATTTACATCAATGCTGTGGGCGCTGGCTTTATACTCCACTCCACTCCATTCCATTCCATTCCATCCCATTCCATTTCACTAAACTCCACTCCACTCTCCATTCCATTCCACTCCACTTCACTCCACTCCACTAAACTCCACTCCACGCCATTCCATTCCAATCCATTCCATACCATTCCACTCCATTCCACTCCACTCCACTCCACTCCATTCCTTTCCATTCCTTTCTTTCGACAGGATCTCACTCTGTCACCCAGGCTGGAGTGCACTGGCACAATCTCAGCTCACATTTCATTTCACAATTCCATTCCATTCCACTTCATTCCACTCCACTACACTCCACTCCATTCTATTTCACTCAATTCAACTCCATTCCATTCCACTCCACTCCATTCCACTCCACTCCACTCCACTCCATCCCATTCCATTCCACTTCATTCCATTCCACTCCACTCCACTCTAATCCATTCCATTCCATTCCATTCCACTCCATTGCATTCCATTCCTTTCTTTCAACAATATCTCACTCTGTCACCCAGGCTGGAGTGCAGTGGCACAATCTCAGCTCACATTTCATTTCACCATTCCATTCCATTCCACTCCACTCCACTCCACTGCATTCCACTCCACTCCTTTCCACTCCACTCCACTCCACTCCATTCAATTCCATCCCATTCCATTACACTCCATTCCACTCCATTCCACTCCATTCCACTCAAATCCACTCCACTCCACTCCATTCCATCCCATTCCATTCCACCCCATTCCACTCCATTCCACTTCACTCCACTCCACTCCACTCCACTCCATTCCATTCCACTCCATTCCATTCCATTACACTCCATTCGATTCCATTCCCTTCTTTCGACAGGATCTCACTCTGTCACCCAGGCTGGAGTGCAGTGGCACAACCTCAGCTCACACTTCATTTCACCATTCCATTCCATTCCATTCCATTCCATTCCATTCCATTCCATTCCATTCTACTCCACTCCACTCCACTGCATTCCACTCCACTCCTTTCCACTCCACTCCATTCAATTCCATCCCATTCCATTACGCTCCATTCCACTCCATTCCACTCAACTCCACTCCACTCCATTCCATCCCATTCCATTCCACCCCATTCCACTCCATTCCACTCCACTCCACTCCACTCCACTCCATTCCATCCCATTCCATTCCACTCAGTTCCACTCCACTCCACTGCAGTACACTACACTCCATTCCATTCCATTCCATTCCATTCCATTCCATTCCATTCCATTCCACTCCATTCCATTCCATTACACTCCATTCGATTCCATTCCCTTCTTTCGACAGGATCTCACTCTGTCACCCAGGCTGGAGTGCAGTAGCACAACCTCAGCTCACACTTCATTTCACCATTCCATTCCATTCCATTCCACTCCACTCCATTCCACTCCACTCCACTCCATTCCACTCCATTCCTTTCCACTCCACTCCACTCCACTCCATTCAATTCAATCCCATTCCATTCCACTCCATTCCACTCTACTCCACTCCACTTCACTCCACTCCACTAGACTCCACTCCATTCCATCCCATTCCATTCCACTCCACTGCACTCCACTCCAGTCCATTCCATTCCATTCCACACCATTCCATTCCATTCTTTCTCTCGACAGGTCTCACTCTGTCATGAGCATGGTGGCAGGAGCATTTAATCCCAGCTACTCAAGAGGCAGAAGTGGGAGGGTTGCCTGAGCACAAAAGTACCAACCTGCAGTGAGCTATGGTTGTACCATGACACTCCAGCCTGGGCAAGAGAGTGAGATCTGTCTCAAACAAAGAAAGGAAGGAAGGAAGGAAGGAAAAGGAAAGGGAAGAAAAAGGAAGGGAAGTGAAGGGAGGAAGGAAGGAAGATGAAAGAAAGAGAAACAGGGAAAAGAAAGAAAAGAAAGAGGTGCTTTGGAGAAACCCACAAAAGACTCTAACACTTTAGTTGTGTTTTGAATACTTAAATCCAACATACAAAGGAATAGAAATTATATTCTTCACAATTATGATTTTCTTTTTCTTTTCTTTCTTTTTTTTTTTGAGACAGAGTCTCACTTCTTTGCCGAAACTGGAGTTTCGATCTTGGCTCACTGCAACCTCTGCCTCCTAGTTTCAAGTAATTCTCGTACCTCAGCTTCCCCAGTAGCTGGGATTACAGGCATGTGCCACCACACCTGGCAAATTTTTGTATTTTTAGTACAGACAGGGTTTCTCCATGTTGGTCAGGCTGGTCTGGAACTCCCGACCTCAGGTGATCTGCCCGCCTCTGCCTCCCAAAGTGCTGGAATTAAAGGCATGAGCCACCGTGCCCGGCCAGGTCTCAGATTTTTTAGAAAGTTTATTTTGTCAAGTTGGTGGATGCATACCTATGATGCATCCTCAGGAGGTCCTGACAATATGTGCCCAAGGTGGTTGGGGCACAGCTTGGTTTTATATATTTTAGGGTAACATGAGACATCAATCAATATGTGAAGCACGTACATTGGTTCAGTCCAGAAAGGTGAGACAACTTGAAGAGAAGGCCAAACAGGGGACTTCCAGGTCATAGGAAGAGACCAATGGTTTTATTCTTTTGAGTTGCTGATTACCCTCTCCAAATGAGGCAATCAGATATGCATTTATGAGCAGACGGGTGACTTTGGATAGAATGGGAGGCAGGCTTGCCCTCAGCAGTTCCCAGCTTGACTTTTCCCTTTAGCTTAGTGATTTTGGGTCCCCAAGATTGATTTTTCTTTTGTAAGGTCTAACATGGTTTCCTATGAGCATTAATTATTCATCGTGTATTTTATTACAAAAATAAGGCACAGATTTTTAAAAAACCATCAATTTCATGACTAGCTATATACACATAATTACACTGAAGTTCAACTAAATTTGGAAACATTCCAGAGTTTGGGTTTATAATAATTATTTGTGATTCTTTAAAAGCTAAAGTATTTTTCCCATAAAACATAACAACATCTAAAATCACCCGTAGAATGTCCTGCCATTTTTGTTTTTCTGGTTTCCTCATTTTCTGCAAAGCCTCACTGAGGAACTTGACTTTGAATATCCTTTTACACTCTTCTGTTTTAGAAAGCATTGTGGTGGAACATTGAATCATCATGGTCACAAGTTCTGTTCACATTCTTTCTTTCTTTGAATATTTTTTCCTAGTGGCCAATATTTGATTCTGTTGTATTATGGATAAAAGGTAGGCATGAGAACAAAATAAAGACAAGAGGTCTTTGGAATAAGTGATCCAGTCACAATGAATCAATTTGCCATTGGAACATATTTTTACAAAGTCACCCTTCTGAAAATATTTAGCCATGAATTGAAAATGAGTCTGTAACATTATTTTTTTCCTGGTTTAAGGTGAATAGCATTTTAGAGAATGAACCCAGGACACAACCACAGCACAAGAAAAAAATATGATAAATAAGTTTACACATTTGTGTTACTACTGTAACAGAAAGCATGTAAAGAGCATTTGTTTTGATTTATATATCAGTCTGTATTGTTTAATTTTTTGTGTCATAAATGCTCTTATTTAAAAAACAGGACTATTTAACAGTGTCAAATACTAGTAAATCATGGTATAAATAATTAAACAAGGAAGTGTCCAAAAAATATAATAATGTTTTAAATAAAGTTTTATTTTAAAGCAGTTTTTGACTTACGTAGAAACTGCAAAAAAAAAAAAGCTGAGATTTTCCTTGTAGCTCTAACCTAGCTTCCTCTCTTATTAACATCTTCTATCGGTGTGTCTCACATGGCTTATTAGTATCTTACATAATTCGTCACAGTTAAGGAACAAATACTGATAGACTATTATTAACTAAAATTCATGTTTCATTTGGATCCCCTTAGTTCTGTCTTTCCCTGACCCAGGATCCCATCCAGGACCCTGCATGACATTTAGTTCATGTAGTCGTCACCTCCCTGTAGGCTCTTCCTGGCTGTGACAACGTGTCAGGCTTTCCATCTCATGATGACCTTGATAGTATTGAGCAGTATTGGTCAGGAATTTTTTAGAATGTCCCCCACTGTGACTAAACATGGAATTTTTCTTATAATTAGGCTGGGGTTATGGGTCTGGAAGAAGTAGATCACAGAGGTGAAGTGCTATTCTTGTCACTTTATGTTCTCAAGGTGAACTGTCACCTTTGATGTTCACTTGGATCGTTTGGCAGAGCTAGCGTTTTTCAGGTTTCTCCACTGTGTGAAGTTATTTTTCCTCCTTGTCCATACTGCCTGTGTTCTTTTGGAGCAAGTCACTATGCAGAGCCCACACTTAGGAAGTTAGTTTGCTCCACCTTCTTGATAGCTGAGTGTCTACATCAATTATTTGGAATACTTGTGCAAAGAGATTTCTATTCAAATCCATTTGCTTATTCACCTATGTATACAAGTACAGACACCTAGATAATTACTTTAAGCTTTAGTTATTATTCAATACTGCAGCCTTATGTTGCACAATTCATTCCTATGTTGGCCACTGGTAGCTCTTTTTATTGGCTCCTATTTTTCTTTGACATATTTTAATTTTTTTAATACTTACTTTCTGATACTTCAAGATTATCCTGGCTCATATATTTACTGTCCCAGCTCTAGTAGACATTCCTTCAAAGAGCCTGATTCCTTTGAGAATGGTAGGAAAACTTACATCTGGATGCCAAATGAATACATTGTATCTTGTCTCTCATTAGCAATGCTAGGAAGTGTATGTGTGTGTATCTAACCTACGTATACACACCTAATTATAAAGGTTTCTATGTGGAACTGTATGTGTCTATATTAAACCAAACATAAGTTTATGTTGATCTCTCCACCTCTGATCTACTAACACATGAATCATTGTAGCCTTCTCCCCTTGCTAATTGTAACCTTCCACTTTGACAGTGAGAGAACTGGTTCTTACCATCTGTGACTTATGTAAGTCATGGTTTTATTCCAGATACAGATACTGTGGTTTTACAATTGTTCACAATTATCCTTGTTGGAAAGAACTTTATAAAATGAAACCTAATAATGAAGTATAGTTAATTTGCATTCAGCCTACAGATTCTATTCATTTTCAAAGTGACTTCATTTTCTTCATTTTCCCTACACCTTCAGTGACTTTTTCCGTACATTTGTGTCTTAGCCCATTTTGTGCTTCTGTAACAGAATACCTGAGGCTGGGTAATTAATAAGTAAAAAAGTTCATTTGGCTCCCAATACTGGTGGCTGGAATGTCTGAAATTGGGCAGTTGCATCTGGTGGGGCCTCAGTCTTTTTCACCTCATGGTGGAAAGTGGAAGGGGAGCAAGGAGGTGCACCAGAGATCACATAGCAAGAACAAAAGCAACAGGGAAGCCAAGGAAGTCAGACTCTTTTTAACTACCTACTCTTGCAGGAATTAATCCATTCCTGTGAGAGCAGAACTCTCTCACCCCTGTGGAGGACAATAATCTATTCATGAAGGATCCATCCCATGACCCAAACACCTTCCACTAGGCCCCACCTCCCCACACTGCCACATTGGGGGTCAAATTTCAACATGAGATTTTGCAGGGACAAACCATATCCAAACCATAGTAATTTGTAGCATAGTTAAATTCTTTTTCACATGATGTATTCTGTGCTGGGATACTCCACATCCCGAATATTTTAATTTAACTTGAATAGAGTTTGATTTACCCATTTTGCTGTAAAATTCTATGTGTTTTGACAAATGCATAGTGGCAGGTATCCACTATTAAAGAATCATATGGAATGCTTCAAACCCCCACCCCATGGAGCCAATGGCTTCCCATCTGTGTAGTTTGCCTTCTCCAGTGTCTCATTAAATGAGGTCACACTGTGTGTATGCTCCTCAGACTGTCTTCTTCCCCTTAGCAATGTGCATGCAAGATTCACTCATGTCTTTGTGTGAGTTGATAGCTTGTTCCTTTCTATGGCTAAATAGTCTTCCATTGCATGAATGTACCACAATTTGGTTATGCATTATGGGGAGCAAAACCTTCCTCTTCTAACTTTGTTCCAGGGTTGGAGACCTAAAAATTAACTGACAATAGATACATTAGTAGGAGAGACAATACTTGGCTTCTTATTCCACAAGTATCATTGTGGGATAAAATTCATCAGATGGTAGGATCTAGTTTACAAAGAGGTAAAAATAGCCCAAAACAAGAAACAAGACCAGAATCTGATAACCCACAAGGGCTATGGTTTTCCTTTTTAAAAAAATTTTTTTGAGACAGGATCTGGCTTTGTTGCCCAGGCTGGAGGAGTGCAATGGTGCAATCCCAGCTCACTGCAACCTCTACCTCCTGGGTGCAAGCGAAACTCCCTCCTCAGCCTCCTGATTAGCTGGGACTACAGTCACATGCCATCATGCCCAGCTAATTTTTGCAGTTTTAGTAGAGGTGGGGTTTTGCCATGTGGCCCAGGCTGGTCTTGAACTCCTGGCCTCCAAAAGTGCTGGAATTATAGGCATGTGCCACCACGCCTGGCTGAGTTATAGTTTTCCATTGAAATATAAAATTTCTCTGTGTAGTAACCATCATTTTTGATCATAGATAATGTAAGATTATTCTTGTTTTAAAAATAAGTCTAGTTTTTTTAGATTTTGCCTGAGTATTTATGTAAGTGCAGGAAGAACAAGAGCTGACCACATAGGTGCTTTCAAGCTTCGTTGCTGGAAGTTTTCATACAGAATCTCAGATTGGACTTTTAAAGGCCTTATTGAGGCTAAAAGCCAAGCCAAGAACATACTTTCAAATTTCAGCTGCAGTCATTATAGCATTATGTGAATTCCTCTCTTCTTGATGCCCCCAAAATATCCCCAAATTCCTGGGCCTACCAGGAAATGACCTTTACTAACCTGTAAGGCTGTGAACCTTGTAATGTAGGTACCAGGCTGGCTTTTCTCAGAGTGCTTTGTAAGCATTGGCTTCATAAAATTCAGCCTTTGTTCCTTAAAATTGCTGGTCATAACTGATCTCAGGTACACTATTCCTAAATATGATATTCCAGTAAAAGCCTTGATAATATAATCAAAGTTTCCAATTATGTCTTGTTATAAGGTAAATAGATTCTTTTTTTTTTTTTTTTTTGAGACGGAGTCTCGTTCTGTCGCCTAGGCTGGAGTGCAGTGGCGCAATCTCAGCTCACTGCAAGCTCCGCCTCCCGGGTTCACGCCATTCTCCTGCCTCAGCCTCTCCGAGTAAATGGGACTACAGGCGCCCGCCACCATGCCCGGCTAATTTTTTGTATTTTTAGTAGAGACGGGGTTTCACGGTGGTCTCGATCTCCTGACCTCGTGATCCGCCCGCCTTGGCCTCCCAAAGTGCTGGGATTACAAGCGTGAGCCACTGCACCCGGCCAATAGATTCTTATTGGACTTTTGCTAACAACTATATTGTCACAAAAATAAGAGTATTCAGTAAGATTTTCAAAATTATGGAGAAATCAGGCGGGAAAAAAAGATAAATGCTTCATTTCTGTTTACAAAAGTATAATCTACTAAATTTTTGTGAGTTATAGTTAGCTTAAAAGAAAGAGATTTCTTAAATCCAGAAACTAGAACATTAAAGAACCAGCAGTGCTCCAAAAAAGCTATAAAATTATAATCAATTTTCATCAGTTCATTCAGTGCCATGTTGTCAATTCCAGTCTTGCTGGATCTTGGGTTAGCAGTGTCATGAACCCATTGATTTCTCAACTAGACTTCTGAGATCTTCACTGAGTCAAGTGGATGGTCTTAAAGTTATTCAAGCAATATCATCAGAAGCCGGCAATGAGAGTACCTGTCATGGGCTTTTCCATGAGTCTCAGAGGGAGTCCTGTGTTGGACACAAACATTCTGACATGTAGCTGATTGCAGGAGCTTTCAGAAAAGTATCGGGGGAAATAATATCTAAATGCCAAAGAGTATGAAATCGCTGTGATGAAAGGTCTGATGAGAGTTCATTATACCACAACTGACAAGGATATTAGATTTTTTTGGTGGCATACAACGTTTAAAATAATAATTGCAATTGTGACTCGTAACACTATACTGGCACATAGCATGGATAAGGAGGGCATTGACAAATTTCCAGTAATTTTATACAATTTCTGAAAACATAACATTTTACCCATACAAATATAACCCAGGGAAGGTTAGGTATCTTTTTTTTTTTTTTTTTTTTTTGAGACGGAGTCTCGCTCTGTCGCCCAGGCTGGAGTGCAGTGGTGCAATCTCGGCTCACTGCAAGCTCCGCCTCCCGGATTCATGTCATTCTCCTGCCTCAGCCTCTCTGAGTAGCTGGGACTACAGGCGCCCGCCACCACGCCCGGCTAATTTTTTGTATTTTTAGTAGAGACGGGGTTTCACTGTGGTCTCGATCTCCTGACCTCGTGATCCACCTGCCTCGGCCTCCCAAAGTGCTGGGATTACAAGCGTGAGCCACCGTGCCCGGCCTAGGTATCTCTTTTTATTTGTATTTTTTGTATGGTTTTTCTTATAAAAATACATCCTACTCTACTTGCAAAACATGACCTCCTTTTCTTGTGTACTTTTCATAGAGTTGTTTCTAGTTTTTAATACTTAGTAATCTCTATTTTCCAGAGAAACTAGGAAGTAGACAATTTTAAACTGTCATACATTAGCATTCTATAGCAGATTAGAAAATGTATGAGTATACCATCTCCCAACATCTAGAGGGATATGTTTCCTCATTGTACAATTTCTCAGTGTGGTAGACAAAAATATGTTTATTAATGGGCCAAAATATCTTTAGTCTCTCTGTAAAAACAAGAAGCCGAAAGTATATAAATTTGGATTACTTATGTTCAGTAATTAATATTTCAGTATTGTATCTTTTTTATAAATGATCTAGATATTCTATGCAAATCTTTTACTTAGCTTAACTTTAAGGTTAAAAGTTACCAAAAGTATTTTGGAAACTATTATTAGGCAGATTTACTGTAAAAAATTATTATTGAAATAATGCTTTTCATAAGAATGACAATTAGAATCAAATCTATGAGCTTTAAGATTTTAAGTATGTAGTAAGTATAATATTAGCTTATTGGAGTAGAACTCAAGCAGAATAGAAATTTGTTTTATATTTAATAGTGATAACTCTGAAGACGTTGTTTTATTACACTAAAAATATAAAATTAATCTTATTTAACTAAGTTTTATTGAAATTGTGTTAACTTGAAAAACATTTGGATCAGTTCCTACATTTATTAGAGTTTGGGGAATATTTATTTATAAATGCTTGGTTTTTTTCCAAGCCAAGTTAGAATAGAGCACTTTTAGAGGATTTTATAAGTGAATTTTGCAATGCTTTCCAGAGTGAAGAAAAATCACATATACATAACATACATTAATATACATACAAACACAAATAGAGGTCTCATATCTTTCATCCTGAAATATTAGCCATGAATCAGGCATAAATATTCTGATGGTTAATTTTAGACATCTGCTTGATTGCTTAAGAGATACTAACATAGCTGGTAAAGCACAATTTCTGGGCGTAAGTGTGAGGGTGTTTATGGAAGACACTGAGATAAGGAAGATCCACCCTGACCCAATGTGGATGGGCACTGATATGGTTTGGCTGTGTCCCCACCCAAATCTCATCTTGAATTGTAGTTCCTATAATCCCTTCATGTTGAGGGATGGACCCTGTTGTAGGTGATTGAATCATGGTGGTGGTTACTGCCATGCTGTTCTCATGATAGTGAGTTCTCATGCTCTGACGGTTCTATAAGGGGCTTTTCCCCTTTTGCTCAGCACTTCTCCTTACAGCTGCCATGTGAAGAAGGACTCTTCGCTTCCTCTTCTGCCATGATTGTGAGGCCCCTCCAGCCACATGGAACTGCCATTAAACCTCTTTGTTCTTTTTTTTTTTTTGAGACAGAGTCTGGCTCTGTCGCCCAGGCTGGAGTGCAGTGGCATGATCTTGGCTCACTGCAAGCTCTGCATCCTGGGTTCACGCCATTCTCCTGCCTCAGCCTCTTGAGTAGCTGGGACTACAGGCGCCAGCCACCATGCCTGGCTAATTTTTTGTAGAAATGGGGTTTCACCGTGTTAGCCAGGATGGTCTCCATCTCCTGACCTTGTGATCCACCCACCTGAGCCTCCCAAAGTGCTGGGATTACAGGCCTGAGCCACTGTGCCCAGCCCAAACCTCTTTGTTCTTTATAAATTGCTCAGACTCAGGTATTTCTTCATAGCAGTATAAAAATGGACTAATACAGGCACCATCCAATTGGTTGAGAGCCCAAATAGAACAAAAAGGAAGAGGAAAGGTGAATTATTTCCTTCTGAAACTGAAACATCCTTCTTCCCCTGCCTTTGACATCGGAGCTTCAGAGTTACAACATTGGCTTCCCTGATTCTGAGTCCTTTGGACACGGACTGAGCCATGCTACCAGCTTTCCCTGTTCTCCAACTTGGAGACAGCCTATCGTGGAACTTCTCAGCCTCCATAATTATGTCAACCAATTCCCCTAATGAATCTTCTATCTATCTACATATATCCTATTGATTCTGCCTTTCTGGAGAACCCCAATGTGATTACAATAACACAAAATTCACTAGTTTACATGGAAGACTTGGTTTTTGCCTTTGCCCCATTTTATATTTGTATTATAACTGTTCTGGAAAATGGAACAAGTTTTTATCTTCTTCATATGAGGGCTAAAGCTTTTTTCTCACCAATATTTTTGGAGATTTTTAAGATTTTCTTTTGTCTTGACATATAATCTTATGAAGGCTGAAAATTAAAATTTTTTTTCTATTTCATTTTTCAGGCTCAAGTGTTTGCTTTTGCAGATTCTTGAGCATGTTGAGAGCCTCCAAGGCATGGAGGGGGGTGCCTAAAGTTTCAGTGATTATAGGGAGTTGAGAGACTCAACTGGGAAAGGAAAGGTCTAAAGGAGGCAATTTGAGAGATAAAATTTTCTCAAAGGAGCCATTAAAGTTTTAAATAATTCTTAGTAAAGTCATGCAAACAGGAAAGGAAGTAGAAAGGATTAGTTCCTTATTGGTGGAACACATAGTCAGCAGAGGTTTGGGAAGGGAGATTTTAGTCAACTGAGAAGTTCCCATGAAAGGAGCAAGATCAAGATCTGATGGAAGGGGAAGAGACACTGTGAAACAAAATCCAGGAATAACTTCCAACCCAAGAGGAGAACAGAGAGGCCTCAAAACTAAAGCTAGGATAAGAAACTTGTAGCCTGAGAGTTACCTTCCAGACAAAGAAGCCTGAGATTCCAACCCAGCTTCAGAGAGTACTCACTCAAAATGTTACTCGAACTTTAGGCTTTTTAATGACTTAGCCATGCATGCAAAAGGCATTCCCTAAGATGGCACAGAAGACGGAGCCCCTGTATCCAAAGATAGCCAAGGAGAAAGACCCCTGTTGGCAAAGCCAGTGGGCAAAGGCAACAAAAAGGAGACAAGGGTCCTAATGGGATGAGATCCTTTCCGATTTTGGCTTATACAGACTCCTGAGAACTGGGAGGATGACAGCCACAGATGGGGCACCAACATTTCTACTCATTTGATTACAAGTTCTCAGGCATCCAAAATGATTAACAAAATGACAATTTCTAGGGCTTCCTTGGGACAGTATGGAAGGTGTTTTTGAACTTTTTAATGCTGTCAACTGAAGAATGATGAAGTTCATATATTTGGAAAGGAGTGATTTATTTATTTTTATGTTTATTTATTTTTTTTAGATGGAGTTTCACTCCTCTTGCCCAGGAGGGAGTGCAATGGCATGATCTTGGCTCACTGCAACCTCCACTTCCCAGGTTCAAGTGATTCTCCTGCCTCAGCCTCCCAATTAGCTGAGGTTATAGATGCACACCACCATGCCCAGCTAATTTTTTGTATTTTTAGTACAGACAGGGCTTCCCCATGTTGGCCAGGCTGGTCTTGAACTCCTGACCTTAGATGATCCACCCACCTTGGCCTCCCAAAGGGCTGGGATTACAGGCATGAGCCACTGCACCCAATGAGAGATTTATTTCCTATAAAGGGTTACAGCCTGTAGGGTAGTCCTTCTGACAGGCTAGGAAGTGTAGCCTCCAGCCAGAAGCCAGAAACAGACACTTTCAAAGGAGAGGTAAAGGAAACAGTAATTTATGCTGAGTGGCATGGCCAAATACATATATTTAATAAGCTCTAGGAGGAGTCATGAATATTTATGATAGGAGAAATGCATGCATGCACAGTTGAGTTTCTTGCTTCTTCATGGGTCCCATGTACAAAAATTGGCAGTGTTAGCATGATCCCAGGATGGAGTTTTCAGCCCCCTAACATTAAAAGGTGAAGCAGAGGACATGAAAACTCGCTCTGTGCATCCTCTGTACGCTGGCCAGAACCTCTCCATCATGGGTGGTCTCTTATCAGGCAAGAAAGGAGAGGCAGCTTCAGGCAGTTGGTTGGTATCAGCGGTGCAGTCTTTTTAAAGGCCTGGCTTCTGTTAAATCCTTATGGAAGAAAGCCTCATCATGGTTAGCAAAGGAGGGGGTATAACAAGGTGTATCTGACTCCCATCATCCCATGCTGGCCAAGCTGAGAACTCAGTTTTGAAAGTTACTCTGGGCTCCCCTCAGCCAAGAGTGGGTCTATTCAGTCAGTTGGGAGCTTAGGATTTCATTTTCATTCATCAATGCTAGTGGGAAAGAGTATGCTGTCTTCATGGCACCTGAATTTGCAAGAAACTCGTTGGATGGGGTTAATGGTAGGTGTATTTTTCTGGGAGCTCTGCTTTAATTGGATAAAGTAAGTTCTGGTAAGATTTCTTCCTTTATCTTCAGTATCTCAAATGTTTCCATTTAAATAATTTTTATAACAACGTTTGATGTCTCAGTGGATTCCCAGTCATCTATTGTAAGACTTTCTGATTCCTTTTTTTTCCTTTGGTCATTATGAATAGGGCTTCTGTAAATAATTGCGGAGTAGCTTTTGTTTGGAAATAACATCAAAATAGTTGTCAAAATACTTAGGAATGTGATTTTTGGATTGTAAGGTGAGATTTGTTTAGCTCTGGAAAAAAATTCCCAACTTCTAATAGGGGAGGAAAAATAATTTTCTATGTTTTCCAAATTCTGAGATGGGACCCTCTGTAAAAACTGACAGATTAAAATGAGAAAAACAGAAAAGTTTAAAAACATTTATACCTTATGGATACATGGGAGATACTCAGGGAAAAATGAGTAAATCTCCAACAGGTGGCTTTCAATTCAAGCATAAATACTATCTTCAACTTTAAGAAAGAAGATTTGAGGTGCAGTAGTGGGGAGTTAACCAGCAAAAGCACAGTAGACAAGGGTAAGGTTTGTTATACAGACTTAAGTCCCTGCATTCTCCATTGATAAGACTCTTTAGTGATTTAGTTTTCCTTCTCTTCTTGGTGTCGAGAGAGGTAGCTTTTAAATGGGGATTTCCTTTATAGATGTAAATTTTGCTTACTCAAGGGTAACTTCTACTCTGTTTTCAGAACTTCCTTTGTTAGGTTTTTTTTTTTTTTTTTTTCAAAATAATCAGTTTGGAATAATTCTTAAGCCAAAGGGACATATTTTGGGGAGGCATATTCTGGTTTCATACCATCATATTTTGGGGTGGCATATTTTGGTCTTATACACTGTGTTCCACCAGCAATGAAAAGAGTTCTGTTTTTCCTCCAGCAATTTGTCATTTTTTAAAGAGTTTAGCAGTTCTAAGAGATATAGACCAGATGTGCTATCTTATTGTGGTTTTCAGTTCTCTAATTTGCTGAGCACCTTTTTGAATGTTTACTTGCCATCTGTAGATCTTATTTGGTGAGGTGTCTGTTCAGAGCTGTGTGCATTTTTAAATGGGCTGTTTAACTTATTGTTTAGTTTTAACAATTTTTAAATATATTTTTAATACAAATTCTGAGATCTGTATTTTGCAAATATTTTCTTCAATATTTGGCTTGTCTTTTTGTTCTCTTAACAAGGTCTCTTCCAGAGTATAAACTTCAAATATTAAGAAATCCACATTGTCATTTCTTCTGTGTATATCAACGTTTTGTGTCATTTGTTAAAATTCAAACCCAAAGGCACATAGCTTTTCTTCTATAGTTTCTTCTAGAAATTCTATAGTTTTGCATTTTTAGTGTAAGGATGATTTTGAGTGATTATTTGTGTAAGTTGTAAAGTTTTAATCTACATGCATATAATTTCTTATGGCTTCCAACTAATCATTCCCTCACTATTTTGGGGAAAGACACAGGATAGTGGGTTCTGTTAGAGTAGACAGATAACTAGACATGAACAGGAGAGGGAGCTCCTGGAAAAGGGAAAGTCTGGGAAGGATCACCTGGAGGGACCACCAAAAATTCACATATTAGTAGCATCTCTAGTGCCGGAGTGGATGGGCATTTGTCAACTGTGGGTAGGAGGGAGAAGAGGTACCTATGCAGAAAGAAACACCCTAGAACTCCTCTTAAGATGCCCCAATCATCATTCACTCTGCAATAAAAATGTCAGAATATTGTTAGCTACATGCTCATAAGAAGGCCAAAGGGAACATTCTTAAGAGAAACCTGGCACCATAAGTACAGATTAGGGCAGAGGTGGACATTCAAAAGAGATGGGCAGGTGCAGTAGGTACAGACATCACTGCTGTCAGCCTGCCTGGGATGACGGGAAGGAGGCTGGTGCCAGAGTGGATTCGGATTCATCACCACACACGTACCTCCACCAACAGTGAGGAGGTCCCAGACGCCTAAGTGGGGCAAGTCAGGGACCTAAGGCAGTAGCAGGAAAACCAGACAAAGAAAACAGGCAGAGACTTGAGACAGAGGCAGGAATGTGAAGAAGTCCAAAATAAAATTCCCTGCACTGGACTCTTAGGCTGTTTTCATGCACAATCAGCCCACTCCTCCTCATTTTTCTACAATAAGCTCTTCACACTGTATTTCTTTTAAATGAAGTTATCTGCCATCTTTGTACTGCCTCTTGGTGAAAATCTTTCTTCCAAGTTAGACAAGAACTGGGACATCAGCTCTCCCCAGTAATAGCTCCATTTCAGTTTGAATTTACAGAACTCATGGGGCTTAATAACTGGCACTCCGACTTTAAGTGGTGCAGGAGGTGGCCAGTAGCGGACCCCAGCCGTCACATTGGGAGCAAGGGGGCCCTGCATAGTCCCCATCTGCCTGCAGGTGGCATGCTGCCACGACACTGCCAGAAAGAGGACCTGGCAGTGTCCCCAGCTGCCAGCAGGGGTATACGATGACTACACTGTGAGCGAGAGGGCCCTGCAGTGTCCTTAGCTGCCAGCAGGTGGCGCACGGGCACCACAACATTAGCAAGAGGACCCTGCAGTGCCGTGGTTGCCAGCAGGGGGCGTGCTGCCACTACATTGGGAGTAAGAGGATCCTGTTAGTGCCACTAGCAGCCAGAAGAGGGCGTGCCCCCACTACAGTGCAAGCAAGAGGGCCCAGCAGGGGAGCCAGCCGCCACTACACTTGGAGCAAGAGGGCCCTGCAGTGTCCACAACTGCCAGCAGCCAAGCATGCTTTCACTACACTGTGAGAAACAGGGCCCTGCAACTCCCTAGCTGCCAGCAGGCGGCGGGCCGCCACTATACTGTGAGCAACAGGGCCCTGCGCGCCCCGGCGCCAGCAGGAGGCGCTGGCCACCACTGTAAGCAGGACGGCGTTGCAGTTGCTCTAGGTGCCAGCAGCAGGCGCAGTGGCACAGCACCATGAGCAAACAAATCCTGTAGTGCCCGGCTTTTCAGATTACAGAGGTTCCACCTGTCTCTGCGCCGCGCCCCCAGCGACGTGCGTCTCCGTGCCTGCACCACGCCCCCTCAACCACGGGCCCGGCGGCGTGCATCTCTGCGCCTGCGCCGGACCCGCCCCGCCGGCAACCCGCCATTGTGCATCTCCGCCCTTCGCCGCGCCTCCCCACCAGGGCCGCGCCACCGTGCGTCTCTGCGCCTGCGCCGCGCCTCTCTGCGCCCCGGTGGGCGCGCCCCGCCTCTCTGCGCCCGCGCCGGCCCGCCGCGCCTCTCTGCGACTCTGCGCCCGCGCGGGCCCGCCGCGCCTCTCTGCGCCTGCGCGGGCGGGCCGCGCCTCTCTGCGACTCTGCGCCTGCGCGGGCGGGCCGCGCCTCTCTGCGACTCTGCGCCTGCGCGGGCCCGCCGCGCCTCTCTGCGACTCTGCGCCTGCGCGGGCGCGGTGCCTTTGCGAGGGTAGAGCTGCGTTCACCTCTGCACAGACTTGGAAGATACTGCGAAGGCGGAGCAGCGTTCTTCTCAGCACAGACCCGGGCAGGCGGGCCAGGGGCACCGCGAGGGCGGAGCTGAATTCTGCTTACACAGACCCGGGGGACACCGCAAAGGCAGACCATCATTCTCCTGAGCACAGACGTTCGGGGTGCTGCCTCGCTTCAGGACAACTGGGGGCCACATTGATGGTGAGTAAAATGCTTCCTGTTTGCAGCCCTGAATAAGCAAGATCAGAGACCAGTTAGACGGGTTTCGTGTGGAAAACGGGAAACGAAAAGCCTCTCTGAATGCTGCCCACCGAGGTTGTCCCAAGTGAAAGCAAGGGGCCCCAGTGCCAGGTCCCCACTGCAGCCTCAAAACACAAATGCAGCACTCCTAATGTACACATGAAACCGAAAATATGACACCCACATTACTCATGTACCGACCACCTGTGCTGTTACGGTTAGGGTTAGTGTTAGGGTTTTGGGTTTGGGTTGGGGTTAGGGGTTAGGGTCGGGGTTAGCGGTTAGGGGTTACCGGTTGGGGTCAGGGGTTAGGGTTAGGGGTTAGGGTTAGGGGTTGGGGGTTAGGGTTAGGGATTAGGGTTAGGGTTTAGGGTTAGGGGGTTAGGGTTAGGGGTTAGGGCTAGGGCTAGGGTTAGGGTTTAGGGTTTAGGGGTTGGGGTTGGGGTTAGGGGTTGGGGTTGGGGTAGGGGTAGGTGTTGGGGTTAGGGGTTAGGGGTTAGGGTTAGGGTTAAGGTCAGGGTCAGGGTCAGGGGTAGGGGTAGGGGTGGGGTCGGGGTCAGGGTCAGGGTCAGGGGTTAGGGTGGGGGTGGGGTTGGGGTTAGGGGTTAGGGTTGGGGTTAGGGGTTGGGGTTAGGGTTAGGGTTAGGGTTACTTTTGATTGAGCAGTGCTGAAACACTCTTTCTGTAGAAACTGCAAGAGGACTTTTGGAGCACTAAGAAGCCTATAGTGGAAAAAGGAATATCTTCAAATAAAAACTACACAGAAGCATTCTGTGAAACGTCTTTCTGATCTGTGTATTCAACTAACAGGGTTGAACCTTATTTTTGGTTGAGCAGTTAAGAAACACTCTTCTGTAGAGACTACAAGTGGACATTTGGATCGCTTAGAGGCCTATAGTGGAAAAAAGATTATCTCCAATAAAAACTACACAGAAGCATTCTGTGAAACTTCTTTCGGTTCTGTACATTCAACTCACAGAGTTGAACCTTACTTTTGATTGAGCAGTTCTGAAACACTCTTTCTGTAAAAACTGCAAGTGGACATTCGGAGCGCTAAGAGGCCTATAGTGGAAAAAGGGATATCTTCAAATAAAAACTACACAGAAGTGTTCTGTGAAATATCTTTCTATTCGGTGCATTCAACTAACAGAGTTGAACCTTACTTTTGATTGAGCAGTTCTAAAACACTCTTTCTGTAGAAACTGCAAGTGGACATTCGCAGCGCTAGAGGCCTATAGTGGAAAAACGAATATCTGCAAATAAAAACTACACAGAAGCATTCTGTGAAACTTCTTTCTGTTCTGTGCATTCAACTAACAGACTTGAACCTTACTTTTGATTGAGCAGTTCTGAAACACTCTTTCTGTAGAAACTGCAAGTGGACATTCGGAGTGCTACGAGGCCTATAGTGGAAAAAGGAATATCTTCAAATAAAAACTACACAGAAGCATTCTGTGAAACTTCTTTCTATTCTGTGCATTCCACTAACAGAGTTGAACCTTAGTTTTGATTGAGCAGTTCTGAAACACTCTTTCTGTAGAAACTACAAGTGGACATTCGGAGCGCTCAGAGGTCTATAGTGGAAAAAGGAATATCTTCAAATAACAATTACACAGAAGCATTCTGTGAAACTTCTTTCTGTTCTGTGCATTCAACTAACAGAGTTGAGCCTTAGTTTTGATTGAGCAGTTCTGAAACACTCTTTCTGTAGAAACTGCAAGTGGACATTCGGAGCACTAAGGGGCCTATTGCGGAAAAAGGAAATCTTCAAATAAAAACTACACAGAAGCATTCTGTGAAACTTCTTTCTGTTCTGTGCATTGAACCAGCAGATTTGAACCTTACTTTTGATTGAGGAGTTGTGAAACACTCTTCTTGTAGAAACTGGAGGTGGATATTCGGAGGGCTAAGAGGCCTATAGTTTAAAAAGGAATATCTTCAAATAAAAACTACACAGAAGCATTCTGTGAAACTTCTTTCTGTTCTGTGCATTCAACTAACAGAGTGGAACCTTACTTTTGATTGAGCAGTTCTGAAACACTCTTTCTGTAGAAACTGCAAGTGGACATTCGGAGTACTAAGGGGCCTATTGCGGAAAAAGGAATATCTTCAAATAAAAACTACACAGAAGCGTTCTGTGAAACATCTTTCTGTTCTGTTCATTCAACTAACAGAGTTGAACCTTACTTTTGATTGAGCAGTTCTGAAACACTCTTTCTGTAGAAACTGCAAGTGGACATTCGGAGCGCTAAGAGGCCCATAGTGGAAAAAGGAATATTCGGAGCGCTAAGAGGCCCATAGTGGAAAAAGGAATACCTTCAAATAAAAACTACACAGAAGCATTCTGTGAAACTTCTTTCTGTTCTGTGCATTCAACTAACAGAGTTGAACCTACTTTGATTGAGCAGTTCTGAAACACTCTTTCTGTAGAAACTGCAAGTGGACATTCGGAGCGCTACGAGGCCTATAGTGGAAAAAGGAATATCTTCAAATAAAAACTAAACAGAAGCATTCTGTGAAACTTCTTTTTGTTCTGTGCATTCAACTAACAAAGTTGAACCTTACTTTTGATTGAGCAGTTATGAAACTCTCTTTCTGTAGAAACTGCATGTGGAAATTCGGAGCGCTAAGAGGCCTATAGTGGAAAATGGAATATCTTCAAATAAAAACTACACAGAATCATTCTGTGAAAATTCTTTTTGTTCTGTGCATTCAACTAACAGAGTTGAACGTTACTTTTGATAGAGCAGTTCTAAAACACTCTTTCTGTAGAAACTGCAAGTGGATACTCGGAGTGCTAAGAGGCCTATAGTGGAAAAAGGAATATCTTCAAATAAAAACTACACAGAAGCATTCTGTGAAACTTCTTTCTGACCAGTGTATTCAACTAACAGAGTTGAACGTTACTTTTGATTTAGGAGTTCTGAAAGACTCTTTCTGTAGGAACTGCAAGTGTACATTCGGAGCGCTAAGAGGCCTATAGTGGAAAAAGGAATATCTTCAAATTTCCACTGCACAAAATCATTCTGTGAATCTTCTCTCTGTTCTGTGCATTCAACTAACAGAGTTGAACCTTCCTTTTGATTGAGCAGTTCTGAAACACTCTTTCTGTGGAAACTGCAAGTGGAAATTCGGAGCGCTAAGAGGCCTATAGTGGAAAAAGGAATATCTTCAAATAAAAACTACACAGAAGCATTCTGTGAAACTTCTTTCTGATCTGTGCATTCAACTATCAGAGTTGAACCTTACTTTTGATTGAGCAGTTCTGAAACACTCTTTCTGTTGAAACTGCAAGTGGACATTCCTAGCGCTAAGTGGCCTATAGTGGAAAAAGGAATATCTTCAAATAAAAACTACAGAGAAGCATTCTGTGAATCTTCTTTCTGATCTGTGCATTTAACTAACAGAGATGAACCTTACTTTTGATTGAGGAGTTGTGAAACACTCTTTCAGTAGAAACTGGAAGTGGACATTCGGAGGGCTAGGAGGCCTATTGTGGAAAAGGAATATCTTCAAATAAAAACTACACAGAAGCATTCTGTGAAACTTCTTTCTGTTCTGTGCATTCAACTAATAGAGTTGAACCTTACTTTTGATTGAGCAGTTCTGAAACACTCCTTCTGTAGAAACTGCAAGTGGACATTCGGAGCACTAAGGGGCCTATTGCGGAAAAAGGAATATCTTCAAATAAAAACTACACAGAAGCATTCTGTGAAACTTCTTTCTGTTCTGTGCATTCAACTAA
>NW_026652284.1:28122218-28133405 GCF_009828535.3 Hylobates moloch
CAGACACACACACACAGACACACACACACACACACACACAGACAGACACACACACACACAGACACACACACACACAGACACACAGACACACACACACACACACACACACACTACCCAGATGAATAACTGGGAAGCAGCGTAGTATACTGGTTAAAAATCCCCTAATCATTAGTGAAATGTAGTAATTTAAATATATATGCATCAGGTAAGTATTGTCAATTCAAATGATTGAGAAGCCGTAAAGAACTAGACTGAAGTCAGTGATTTCATTTGAGCTTCCTCACATCCTTAGGAAGTTAGTTGGTGAGGGCCAGAGCCAACATACATGGGAGTGCGAACATACCGGCAGTGTGGCAGCTTCACAATCTCTTAGGGTGTCAAACAGAATTAAAAGCACGAGACAGGTCTTTTCAAATCTGTTGAGGTTGGCTTTGCCAGATGTGCCATCTGAACCAGAAAGGGGATCAATTCTATGCAACACAATATCCTGGAATCACTTTGGATACCAGTTTTGGCCTGCTTATCTTATTTCTCCTGTGTAGTATTCTGCTCTCTGTGGTGTAAAGAAGTTTCAATTCTACTTCTGATGGAGAGTGTATGACATTATTCCCTATAATCAATAAGAGGAAGTTTACTTTTTATCATTCACGAAGGTTTACTTTCTAAAAATTTAAATAATTATTAATTATCATAGTTTGAGTTCACTTAGAAAACTAGGAAATGCAGATCCTTTATCAAGAAAATCCAATTTTATCATTAACATTCATTAAGAACAGAGACATGCTAAATCATAATTTTTAAAAAAGTTGTAATCATGGCACTCAGACAGATATAAAATGAACACATGTGAAAGATTTATTTAACTGATAAATTAATGAGGGAACAAATAAAGCATTCCAATGATTTCAAAGAATTAAACCCTCACTTATATAGTCATAAAGGAATGCCGAAATGACATTATAAATCGATGGAAAAATTGGCAAATTTAATCACTCTCCATAGGATAACACTCTATTACATTCTAATGGACACGATTTACACTTATATGGACAAGAGGCATTTGCACTGTTACCATTTTCTACAAATTCCACAGTTGTAAAATAGCTAAAGTCAATGAAGTCCCAGAGCTTTTGTAAAGTCAGGCATGCTCAAAAAATGACTTGTTTTTCATTGATAAACCCAATCATCTTTTGTTTTTTTCCTAAGTCTTTTACAAATTCATACTACAATTTCCTTGGAAAGAAAAGCCACCAAGTGGAATGAGTTGGAAAAGAAGATGAAGTACAATCCCAAAGTATAGTGTAGGATGGCAAAATAGTCATGTAAATTTATTTAAGTATTTTGCATTTACTTTATAATGTTTTTCACAACCTACTGTACTTTTCTAACTTTGTTATTACTCTCTCTTTCATTTTCCCAGATTCTATTAATTTATACTAATAGCTCCTAATCTTAAGTAACTTTTACAATTCCCAAAATAAATGGGCTTCATAAGTATAATTCACTTAAAAATTGTGGATTTTGGCCCAGCTCATGCCTGTAATCCCAGCACTTTGGGAGGCTGAGGTGGGCAGATTGCAATCCAGGAGTTAGAGACCAGACTGGGCAACATGGTGAAACCCCATCTCTAAACACACACACACACACACACACACACACACACACACACACACACACAGACGCGCACCCCACATGGATACTATGAACCATTTCATTAACAAATGCAACAAGAAAGTTATTTACAAACTTTACAAATTTAGCTATGTACCTTATATAAAGGGAATTTCATTTTAATGGAAGTGATTTTTAACGGAAGGATTAATTCTTTGTCAGTGGAAGCAGTCCATTACATGTATCCAGAGTGGAGTGTGACTTTGTTTTATATGTACTATGCTTCAGGGATCCTTATTTTATAGGGATTCCATGGTTGTAGAAGTAAATTAAAGTGATTAAACCATTTTGAAAGATAGAAACTGATGTTTTGTGCATTAGTGACATATTAATACCAAATGAAAAGAAATACTTAGTTGATTCAGAATTAAAGCAGCCAATGGTAGAACTTTGAGCAAAGAAGTGATTTTTTTTTTCGTGAAATACACTGAACTTTCAGGGCCACATATGATAAATCACTGATTGGTTGCATTTAGAGAATCTAAAAATGAGCTCTTCATGTGGATCAACAATGCTGTAAAGCACTTATTCTGTTAGCAGATAGAATAATATGTTAATTCAGAGCTATCAACCATATTCCATTGATACATATCACTATTTCCCACCACTCCTAGTCCCTGTACATTTGCTATAATTATGGTGAAAGTGTTTTAGAAACAGAATGAATAGGATTTCTTCTAAAAGTAACACAAAGAAGTTGCTCTTGGGAATATGAAAAGTTTGTACTACACTCAGATACAGTTTAATATTCTTGTGGAGAATGTATATTTGAATAACTTGGCAAAGAGGGACACATCAGCTTTTGTATTTTAAAATGTTCAAGATTTTAGCTCTTTGACCCCATCAAAAAGAATTATATGTAGCCTTATGGGTTGAGCTTTAGACATACATAGTGATGCTTGTTGGCACTGATAAAGTGAACAGGTGCGTTATATTACTAGCTCTATTCCAGGGAAAACCAAAGTAAAACATTTAAATCATCTATTAACAGTAATATTTATACTATCTTTATGATTATAATAATTCAACATTTTAAAGTTCTTCCCAAACTACATATTTTACCAAGCTAATGTTCCATTTGTACTTTAGGCAATTTGCATTAAATAGAGAATAGTTGAATGCTGCTTATCTGTTCAGGCATAAAGCCATTAAAACCGAAAACCAATCAGTAGTATTGCTTAATATGCTGAACTATTGTGGGAAAATAATAACACAATTGACTTATTACGCATACCTTTTTCATGAAAACAAATTTTAGTATTTCAATCAAAAAGCTAAATAACCAAAATATTTTTAAATTAAAAACACTTTTTCATGATCACTTTAAATTTTTCTGTTTTAAAGGAATCACTTCAGCATTTCATTTTCCCTTACATATATGTCTATTTTTCATATTTCCTCTGTGAACATCAGAGACTGTGTTCCATTTTTTAAAAACTGCAGCAGTGTGATTTCCCTGTTAAATAAACATTTCTGAAATCTTACTTCTGTTATCTTCTATATAGTTATGGAATTTTAAATCTACAATTTTTTACATTTATGCCATTTTTTGGTATAGCTCAGCAAGACCAAATTTAATAATTAATAAATTTTTAAAAAATCAAATTAAAGTCCTTACAATAAACACTGGTTTGTACCTAAATGGTATATTCCAAGATTGAGTGTCTTTTTTTTTTTTTTTTTGCTGACTTTCCCTGCAATAGGCCATCTAGTGCCTCTCACATTTTGCTATCTAAAGGAATCTAGACCTAGACAGACACTACTTATGAAGTACAAGAGATCATCTAATCCAGTACCTATCCCATTCTATCCCAAAAGAGAATTTAGCATGCCTTGGATTCACCAGGATAAAAAGCTGTGCCTTCTGACCTCTGGGGCAATGAGTTTCCGCTGTGGAGCCCATCTCTCATATGATAGGAGTTTAAGTTTTAATCCAGTTAGCAGGCCATTTTCAAGAGCTGCTTGTGCTAAAAATCTTGTGCTTTTATTTTTAAAATGAAAATCACTTTTGAGGCTGGGCATGGTGGCTCATGCCTGTAATCCCAGCACTTTGGGAGGCAAAGGTGGGAGGATGGCTTAAGCCCAGGAGTTGAAGACCAGTCTGGGCAACCGAGAGAGACCCTGTCTCTACAAGGAGTTAAAGAAAAAAAAAAGAAGTTATTGAGGCATGGTCGTTCGTGCCTGTAGTTCCAGTTACTCCTGAGGCTGAGAGGGGAGAATGGCTTGAGTCCAGGAGGTCGAGGCTGCAGTGTGCCATGTTTGTGTCACTGCACTCCAGCCTGGGCAATAGAGAACACGTCTCAAAACAAAACAAAGCAAAACAAAAAAGAAAAGAAAAAATAAAAAAGAAAAGAAAATTATTTTGAAATTTGGTTTTGCTTTCTTTTGTAAAAGGAAAATTTGTGGTCCCCAAAATTACTAACCTAAAGGGAAAAGTCAAGCTGGGAACTGCTCAAGGCAAACCTGCCCCCCGCTCTGTTCAAAGCCATGCCGCTGCTCACTGAAATAGAGGCACACGCCTGTAATCCCAGCACTTTGGGAGGCTAAGGCGGGTGGATCACGAGGTCAGGAGATTGAGACCAGCCTGGCCAACATGGTGAAACCCTGTCTCTACTAAAAATACAATAATTAGCTGAGCGTGGAGGCGTGCACCTGTAATCCCAGCTACTCGGGAGGCTGAGGCAGGAGAATTGCTTGAACTCGGGAGGCAGAGGTTGCAGTGAGCCAAGATAACGCCATTGCACCCCCGCCTGGGCGACAGGGCTAGACGCCATCTCAAAAAAAAAACAAACAAAAAAACAAAACAAAAAAAAAACGCAGCATATCTGACAGCTTCCTTTGGAAAGCCTTATCAGAAACTCAAAAGAATGCAACCTTTTGTCTCTCACCTACCTGAGACCTGGAAGCCCCTCCCTGCTTCAAGCTGGAGCTGTCCCCACTTTTCTGGACAGAACCAATGTACTTCTCGCATATATTGATTGATGTCTCATGTCTCCCTAAAATGTAGAAAACCAAGCTGTGCCCCAACCACCTCGGACACATGTCGTCAGGACTTCCTGAGGCTGTGTCACGGGTGTGCATCCTCAATCTTGGCAAAATAAACTTTCTAAATTAACCGAAACCATCTCAGATATTTGGGGTTCACACTTTCGATTTTAAAAATAAACTTTTTTGGAACAGTTTTTGATGTACAGAATTATTAGATAGATAATACAGAGAGTCGCTATGCCTCTTATTCAGTTTTAACTACTACGGGTACTTTATGTTAGTATGGGATACTGGTCACAGTTAACCGGCCAGTATTGATACATTATTAGTAACCATATCTGTACTGTGTGTAGCTTTCCACCGGTTTTCCCTGTCATTTTTTGTTCCATGATCGCATCCAAGATCCACGTTACATTTAGTCATTGTGTCTCCTTAGGCTTTTCTTGGTTGTGACCCTTTCTCACAATCAACCTTTCCCTATGTTTAAAGACCACAGTGGCTTTCAGGAGTACAGCTCAGATATTTTGAAGGTTGTTCCTCCATTGATATTTGTGTGATATTTTCATCATAATTAGATTGTGTTAATGTGTTTTTAGGAAGAAGACCACAGATATAAAATTTAATTTTCATCACATCCTCTCAAGGGTACATCCTATCAATATGCCATATTGCTTTTGATGTTGACCTTGGTCACCTGGCTGGAGATAGGGTTCGTCAGGTTTCTTCACTGTAAAGTTACTTTTATCCTTTCCCTATCCCTACTGAACTATTTGAAAGAAAGTCACTAAACAGAGCCCACACTTAAAAAGTGGGAAGTTATTCTCCACATCCTTAAGGGTGGAGAATCTACATAAATCATTTGAAATGTTCCTGTATACATATTTGTCTATTCTCATCCATTCATTTATTTGAACATTTCTTTTCATCTATATGGACTTACAGATATTTATTGCATATTTTGGATAATGACCCAATACTGGCTTATTTATTTTGTTGCTCAAATTGTTCTAGCTTTGGCTACTGACAGCTTTTTCAGTTAGTCCCATATCTTTTTGACGTACTTCCATCATTGTGTGTGTGTGTGTGTATGTGTGTGTGTGTGTGTGTGTGTGTATGTGTGTGTGTGTTTTTGAGTACTTTCTTGTTTTTTGGCACTACCAGATGCTCCAGCTTTTCTTGCACATTTCCTCCCTCAGTCCAAGGAGTCCAATCATTTATCCAGAAACCCTGGTTCTTTCACTGGAGAATGATTTTAGAAACCAAGATTGGGGTGGTAGGTGTGTTAATTGCTACTGAGTGTCATTGCTTCTAAGTCTTCTCAGCTGCCAGAGTAAAGAAACATATGTGTATATATGAATATGGGCCAGGCATGGTTGCTCACACCTGTAATCTCAGCTACTTGGGAGGCTAAGGCAGGAGGATCTCTTGGGCCCTGGAGGTTGAGTTGAGTCATTATCTCACCACTACACTCCAGCCCGGGCAACAAAGTGAGAATCTGTCTCAGAAAAAAAAAGAAAAAAGAAAATAAATAAATAAAAAGGAATATATATCAACATTTCTATGTGTAGCCATCTGTATATATAGTAAGGTAAACATGAGTTCATACTGACGTCTTCAACTCTAATACATTATGCATGGATCATTCTAGCCTCTTTCTCCTGCTTATCTGTAAACTGCCACACCAGCAGTGAGAAACCTGGCTCCCATCATCCATTTACTTTACTATTCATTTCCAGAGTACATGTATGGTGGTTTCAGAATTGTTAACCTGTATGCCCACAGAAAGCAAGTTTATCAACTAGAGGGCAGTGCACATGTATAATTCCTTTGGGCTTTGGTATTGCAAACTCCACTCATTTTCAAAGTTAGTTAGGTTAGCACCTTATTTCCTCCCCCTTCAGTGAGGTTGTTTCATACATCTGTAACACATTTATGTTCTTTCTTTTTTGGTATATTGCCTTTCATTCTGGGATTCCCCAACTTCCTAATTGATTTTTTTTCATTTGCATACATTCAAGTTTATGCTGTGGTATAAAATTCTATGGGTTTTGACAAATGCTTAATGTCTTGCATTTGCCATGATAATATCACACAGAATAGTTTTACTGCCCTAAAATATCTCCTGTGCATCACACAACCAACCCACCACTCCACTTCCAGACTTCTGGAAAATTGTGCTGTTTTGAAACTCTAGATTGGGGCTGAACGTCTCCAGAATTTGACATCAAAATGAAAGCCATGGCAGATAGAATATTTATCTCATAAAGGAACTGTTTTAAGCAAAGTGGACATTTAATGACTGGTGGTGTCATGTTTCTTAAATATCAAGAGTTGTGGAACTTTATTTTTACCTTGTTAGTATTTGTCTGAATAAAAATAAAGCACAATATCTCATATTGGAGAAAAATATAATTGAAAGAGGGTAGAGATAATGAGTGAATTTGAGAGATAAAGAGTGAACTGACAGATCATATTGATTTTATGTTTTTAATTTTCCAAATGTGTTTGAAAACATGTTTTTGAGTCATGGCTCAATAAATTTAAAGTCGTTATTTTGTTCTAGAGGAGAACCATCTTTCCCCTCTCCTTCCTTTTTACCCTTCATCCTCTCCTTCTTTTCTTCTTTACTTCCTCCTATATGAATGTTTACCCAGTAAGTCCCTATTTTGTGCAAGGGATATAATAGATGCTAGGAATGCATAGGTGAAAAAAGTTATTTATGACCTCAAGGACCTTTCTTATTATTTTTAAGGATGGAAGAGATAAAAGCGTAATTATTACATGGTATGATTCTATTGGTATAATAGGCACATAAAGGAATAGAAGAGTAACTCTGCCTTGGAGGATCAGGGAAGACTTCCAGTAGAAGTGACTCCAGAGCCTTGGAGGAGGAGTGTTAATGTTTAAGACAGATAAGGAAATGCAGTGTAGAGCTACCAGTTAATTATAGCTGGAGTGGTCAAGGTGGGATTGAGAGAATAGTGTGCTAGAACATGTTAGACAAGTATGGATCGTGCAGGGCTTTGAGTTTAAATCTTACCCAGGGAATAATGAATAGAACCACTGAAAAATTATAAGCAAGGTAGTGGTGACATCATATGGCAACTTAAAAAGCGTGCTCTGGCAGGTGACTGGTGGGAGAATTAGACAGGATGTGATACATGATCCTGGAAAGCTTCCCAGGTGGCTATTACTACAGTCAGGGTGGGAGATAATGAGGGTCTGCTTTAGTTCAATGACAGAAGGGAAGGAGCAGCAAGGAAGTATATGATAAATATGTTAACAAACTTTAGAAAGTGAGAAGAGGAAGGAGGCAGTGAAGTAATACTAGGAGAGTAAAATCGAAGATGTTCTCTAAATCCCATTCATCTTCATTCTCATTAAAGGGAATTTGAAACCTTGATGGCAAAGAGGCACAGTTTATGCCATTTTATATTGAGTATTTCATAATTATGTTTCCAAGAACGTGTCAACATTTCCATAAAAATATTAATTCATAAGGAATACAGTTCAGGTATTTCTTGACTCTAAATGTTATTAAAAGAAGAATGTAAAAAATGAGTTCAGAGTTTGTAGTACGTCTATGACATGAAAATGGATTTAAACTTAGAGCTCTCCTTTTTTTAATGAGGAAATTACTCTGATGGTTTTTGAAGATGCAGTTCCTAAAGATTGAAGTGATTATCCACATTAACGTTCATGATATCAAAACAGAGTTTAATCTAAAATAAATGTGTTCTTTGGCAGGATGAATCCTTAAAGCAACTGCAGGTAGTTCATCAACCATGGATCTTGCCAAGTGACACAGAAAGTGAAGGAGTGGAAGCAGAACAAGAGAAACGTGAGTAGACACTATTGTTTATTGACAAATTTCTTTTACCAGAAGGAAATACACAATAAAGCTATTTCACTTTCATAGCAATAAACATCTTCTGTAAAAAAAAAAAAAAAATCCAGACTCTGTTAGGAAGAACATGTAAAGACAAGCTATCCTTCAGGTCTATGTCTTCATTCAGTAACATCTTAATTATGGTACAGAGACTCATAAACTAACTTTCTGGAAAAAAAAAAAGCAATTATTCTTTCTAAAGACCAACATAGACTGTCTAGTTGGAATATGAATCTTCTATGAACAGTCTGCAATTATATCAGTGATAATTATTTTCAAAATTTCAAAGTATGTCAGGATCAGCTGATTATTATATATGAATTATACTCATTAGTTAAATGAAGATATTTACATATGTAGACACTGTTCTAAGTTCACAAAACAAATTAATATTATAAGATAACTGAAGACAAATAGACTAATTGCTCTTGGTTTAGGTCACCGTATTCTAATAATAATGAGGAATGAATGACTATACTAATGCCATGGTTCAGTGCATGCTTTCCAGGGTTTATTGAAATTGTAAGACATATGGGCCCAGAAATCTGGTTGAGAAGTTAGTATCAAATTTTATTTATTTATTTTTCTAGTAGTAGCCCTCAGAGAAAAATAACAATTGTATATGATAATGTAGCCCTCATGATAATTGGTGTGATGTGATGAATAAATAATTCCCCTGAGCCGTAACCGTGAGAAATACTTATATGTTACACAGGTAGCATTATAATCATGAATCTGGAGAATCCAGGAAATTACATTTCCAGGTTAAAAGCCATTTTAAAATGTTCTTATCCCATTTTCTCACTTCCATACTGTGGGCTTATGTGGTCAGAGGGAGCACAGGCATGAGAGTGAGTGCTCAGGTTAGAGGAGGAGGATGGAGGCCAAGGTTCACTCAGCGATCACATTCAGAAATAGAGTAAAAAACACAGTAGTACTTTATAGATTCTATTGAAGGAAAACAGCACCCATCTTCTATAGAAAACAACTGATAGGCTGGGCGTGGTGGCTCACCCCTGTAATCCCAGCACTTTGGGAGGCCGAGGTGGGCAGATCACCAGGTCAAGAGATGGAGACCATCCTGCCCAACATGGTGAAACCCCGTCACTACTAAAAATACAAAAATTAGCTGGCCATGGTGGTGTTCACCTGTAGTCCCAGCTACTTGGGAGGCCGAGGCAAGAGAATTGCTTGAACCTAGGAGGAGGAGGTTGCAGTGAGCCGAGATCATGCCACTGCACTCCAGCCTGGCAACAGAGTGAGACTCCATCTAAAAAAAAAAAAAAAAGAAAACAACTGATAAAGATGGAGAAAGTAGAATGTACTTTAAGCAAGTACAAAAGCAAAAAGTATTTTGGAAGTCCCTTAATGCAAGGAATCCTAAGTAAAATGGTTTAGAAAATATACTGTGGGATACAGTGAAAAGAATCCCCAAATCTGAAAGTATTAATAGTGCTCCAAAAGTTTTATGAAAAAATGCAAACACATTCACATACCCCCATCTTCCCACATATTTAAATATGCATAAGCTCTTATTCTAGATTTTGGCTGTAGTGATTTTTCACCAAATTCTTTTGAGGCCTTCGAAAATTTCACGTTAAAAAAAAACCTTCAAGCACTGTGGGTGTGTATTGTATAAACACAATATGGGAAAGTGTGCTAGTTTTACTGTTAGATCCTACAAGAGGTGCCCAAAGTGGGCAAAACTGGGAAACAACATCCTTATAAAATGCAGAGCATGTTAATTATATGAGTGTGCTATATTTTATAATGAACTAAAACTTAGACAAGAAAATAATCCATCAAAATAGTATAGTATATCCAATTTCAAATTTAGTCTTTTTTTCTTTTCCTTAAATCCATGTATCTCCAATCAATATTAAGAGTAGAAAACATAGCCTATCACGTAAAGGATATGCAAATCCCCAGAACTTTCTTCAACCCTTGTCACCTAATACGCATTGCCTTTCTGCTTATATTTTTACAATATTTTGGCAATAAGTTTTAATTCTCTTCTCTTCTACTAGGGTGCAAGTTATTTGAGGGAAACGGTCCATTCCCTTTCTCATCTTATTGAGACACAAAATAAGCCTGCAATAAATATCAGAAGATTTAGTAAATGAATGAGAAAGTGAATGAATAGATTTATTTTTTCCAACTTCTTTATCAGGACAGTTAGAAATTTAAAAATAAAACAAAATAAATAACTATTATAACTATGAATAACTGTTATAAAAGTTATTTATATTTTAAAATTTTAATATTGGATTTATAGTTTATCCATGGATTTTGCTAAATGGTCCATCAATCACTCTAAGAAAGGCCATTCCTGAACTCTTTTTTTTTTTTTTTTTTTTTATACTTTAGGTTTTAGGGTACATGTACACAATGTGCAGGTTTGTTACATATGTATCCATGTGCCATGTTGATTTCCTGCACCCATTAACTTGTAATTTATCATTAGGTATATCTCCTAATGCTGTCCCTCCCCCCTCCCCCCACCCCACAACAGTCCCCGGAATGTGATGTTCCCCTTCCTGTGTCCATGTGTTCTCATTGTTCAATTCCCACCTATGAGTGAGAACATGCGGTGTTTGGTTTTTTGTCTTTGCGATAGTTTACTGAGAATGATGTTTTCC
>NW_026652284.1:28133505-28142024 GCF_009828535.3 Hylobates moloch
AAGGGCTAATATCCAGAATCTACAATGAACTCAAACAAATTTACAAGAAAAAAACAAACAACCCCATCAACAAGTGGGTGAAGGATATGAACTGACACTTCTCAAAAGAAGACATTTTTGCAGCCAAAAGAAACATGAAAAAATGCTCATCATCACTGGCCATCAGAGAAATGCAAATCAAAACCACAATGAGATACCATCTCACACCAGTTAGAATGGCGATCATTAAAAAGTCAGGAAACAGCAGGTGCTGGAGAGGATGTGGAGAAATAGGAACACTTTTACACTGTTGGTGGGACTGTAAACTAGTTCAACCATCAGGGAAGTCAGTGTGGTGATTCCTCAGGGATCTAGAACTAGAAATACCATTTGACCCAGCCATCCCATTACTGGGTATATACCCAAAGGATTATAAATCATGCTTCTATAAAGACACATGCACACGTACGTTTAGTGTGGCACTATTCACAATAGCAAAGACTTGGAACCAACCCAAATGTCCAAGAATGATAGACTGGATTAAGAAAATGTGGCACATACACACCGTGGAATACTATGCAGCCATAAAAAAGGATGAGTTCATGTCCTTTGAGGGACATGGAAGAAGCTGGAAACCATCATTCTCAGCAAACTATCGCAAGGACAAAAAAACCAAACACCGCATGTTCTCACTCATAGGTGGGAACTGAACAATGAGAACACATGGACACAGGAAGGGGAATATCACACACAGGGGCCTGTTGTTGGCGTGGGGGGAGTTGGGGAGGGATAGCATTAGGAGAAATACCTAATGTTAAATGACGAGTTAATGGGTGCAGCACACCAATGTGGCACATGTATACATATGTAATAAACCTGCATGTTGTGCACATGTACCCTAAAACTTAAAGTATAATAAAAAAAAAGAAAAATCTGAGAATTCCCATTAATGTTAATTCTGGGTATACATTCACAAGTCTGAAGGAAAGAAGTCTTTACTTTTAAGTTCAACTTTTCTAAATAATTCAATTCACTTGGGGTTTGAATAAACTGGGCTCATCTTAAAATGAAGATTTAATCATGCCAAAGCTCACACGAGGGGTTGAAATGATTGTCATTGTTTAAGACAGAAGAATGACACTGTGCAAAGTTTATGTCAAAAAAATGCCATAAGTGTTTTATAATTTATTCCAATTAGAAGGTAAGATTATTTGTCTTGGCTTACATTCCTAAGTTGTGTGTGTGTGTGTGTGTGTGTGTGTGTGTGTGTTGTGTGTGTGTGTGTGTGTGTGTGTGTGTGTGTGTCTGTGTGTGTGTGTGTGTATAATAGAACTTACCAGGTAAGTTCTATATGATCACTGTGAGCTCTGCCTCCTGAGTTCACGACATTCTCCTGCCTCAGCCTCCCAAGTAGGTGGAACTACAGGCACCCACCACCACGCCCGGCTAATTTTTTGTATTTTAGTAGAGATGGAGTTTCACCATGTTATCCAGGATGGTCTCTACCTCCTGACCTTGTGATCTACCTGCCTCGGCCTCCCAAAGTGCTGGGATTACAGGCATGAACCACCGTGCCTGGCCACACAAACACACACCCCAACCCACCCACCCAGGACCACTGAAGACAGAATACAATGACATTCATTAGGAAGTAAGACTCTTCTAAATTAACTGCATTTCTGACATAAAACAAATATATTAAATACAGTTCCTTTACTTAAAACACAAACATTAGTTGCAAATAGATATGTTGATATCATCAACCTAGCCTGAATGAAATATCTACTATACTTGAAAGTACATTAATACACTACTTACGTACTTATGTATATTAATAAATCTTTGGCCCCAGAGTCTTTTAAGATTTGAGTGGCAAATTTGGTTTGTAGGTTGCCTGTTTTGTCCAGTTTTTGTCTTTAGTGGGGTCAATATTGCCATTGATACATTTCATTTTGATTTGAGAGAAGATCTACTGCTATTTTCTTTGATCTTTTCTATACATGTGTGTGGAGTTGAAACATATGGTAACCATTAATATTTTCTTTGTCACAAAGGAAGACACGTGGCAAGGAAGACCACACGAGGTGACGCAAGACAGGTAAGGTCCCTTGAGAAGACCACAGTGGTAGACTTACATTTGTGTAAAGGAGAATCTACAGAGGTGAATCAGATGGGATGGGAAAACTTGGGGACCTGCCTTGAGACTGTGATCATAGAGCATGTTACGTAAATCATTACATAAAACTGAGGAAAAGTCAGCTGCATGTACCAAAGAATGAGGGGTTTGGGGCAGTTGCAGGATGATAGAGATTATGGTTGTGATAAGGATGATACAGAAAGGGAGTGAGAGAGAAATAAAATGGCAACTTTTAGTGTCATGAACACTTTTTTTTTTCTTGGCTAGGAGACTTGTGTGCCCATCGACCCAATTTTTGAAAAATAAGAATCATCTGGACTTCCCAAATTCGCTTTCATCCCCGCATTAGTGAGAAGCCCAGGAAAAAACGCCTAAAGCAACTTCGTAAGTCATCTTCGTATTTGGTTAAAAACAAACAAGCATACACTAGAAACTCCCACGCTTGATCCATCCCAAATTTTTCCTGGAGTCTAATGAAAATAGTATTCCTTGTGAAAATTGGTATGCTGGAAATTTCTGGTCAAAATCAAGGATGAATTTTCCATGGCATCTAATTTGACTATAGCTTCTCCAAACTTTTTACAAGAAAGGAAAGCTTGCACTAAGTATTAGTATTTCTTAAAGATTCCTTAAAAAAAGCTCTCAGATATATTCTCTAATGCCTTAAACTAAAATTTCAAAGACCACGTCAATCATATTAAAAATGGTTCTCTCCTTTTTGAATTACAGAAAAGAAATTTAAAGTGAAAAATGCTTTCCTCTATTCATAAAGATTAGGGATTTAAGTCAATGTAAACATCTTTTTTGTGACTACAGTTGAGGTATATTTTGATTTTAAAGCATAGTAAGAACATTTTACTTAATAAAACAGCATGTTTTTAAATCTTTAGAGTCTGTAGTTGAGGAGACATGGAAATAAGCCAAAAGGATACTTAGCTATAATAAAATTAAGAAATATTTATTTTATTTTATTTGCCAACCATTATATAGGGCTAAAATATGAACTAGGCACTGTTTTAAGAACACTAGAGGTATTAACTCTAAACTTTGAATAAACATGTATTGTCCTATAAAGACTATCTTGAAAGAATATTGTTCATAAACAATATTGTTCATGAACAATATTCTTTCAAGGAACAATAGTGACTGTTAACGAGTAACTTTTTTTTTTTTTGAGACAGGGTCTTGCTCAGTTGCCCAGGCTGAAGAGCACTGGCTGATTACAGGTCACTGCAGCCTTGAACACCCCCAGCTTAGGTGATCCTCCTGCCTCAGCCTCCCGAGTAGCTGGGACTACAGGTGTGCGCCACCATGCCTGGCTAATTTTTGTAATTTTTGTAGCAGGGGGTTTTGCCTCTTACCTGTTACCCAGGCTGGTCTTGACCTTCTAGGCTCAAGGGATCTGCCCACCTCAGCCCCCAGAGTTCTGGAATTACAGGTCAGGTGTGAGCTACCATTCCCAGCCCAGTGACTTTTAAATTATTGATTTGCAAATAACTGATTACATGTCTCATCCTTCAGTATGCAAATATGACGTGGTATTTCCTTTCTCTTGAGGATCCTTTTTTAACTTGGAAAACAACTCTGAACATGGAATTTAATCATTCTTTAGTTAAAAGTGAAAATAAATTATTCTTTTCAATTAGGAAAATCATAAGATAGGTCTAATGAGAGTTCTCAAATTTGCTGATCACTCTTAAAAAAAGTTGAACTCTTAAAAATTCCTGAGAATGTCCACAGCTTCTCGACAGATAGTAGTTCCTAACTGATTTGGAGTCCAAACCATCCAGATTTTTCAGAACTATCCAGGTTTCACATATTCTTGTTGCTCGTCCCCATGTTTGTCTCATCAGTTTTGATTTTAGCACATACAAAAAAAAAACTTTTTATCCATTGGCCTGAACACAATGGATAAGTACTTTTTGTCTCAGTACACAGCACACTTTCTTGTGTGCATGCCTTTTCTCAGGATGTTGTTCCTGACTGGGCCATTCTTCCCTTTCATTTCCTTTTCCTTCCTTATTGAAACCTTTTTTATGATCCAGAACACTTTTAGAAGTGTCTTCTATGAAGCCTTCTTTAACTGCTTCCAAGTTGGAGTGAGATGACCAGCACTGTATTCACAGCACTCTGTGCTTTGCTCCCTCAGACTGTTTTTGTTTGTTTGTTTTGAGACAGAGTTTCACTCTTGTTGCCTAGGCTGGAGTACAATGGCTCAATCTTGGCTCACCGCAATCTCCGCCTCCTGGGTTCAAGCGATTCTCCTGCCTCAGCCTCCTGAGAAGCTGGGATTACAGGCATGCGCCACCACACCTGGCTAATTTTGTATTTTTAGTAGCGACAGGGTTCCTCCATATTGGTCAGGCTGGTCTTGAACTCTCGATCTCAGGTGATCTGCCTGCCTTGGCCTCCCAAAGTGCTGGGATTACAGGTGTGGTTTGGTGGTAGGAGCCATCAAAACCTAAGTTTTTCTGAATTGTTGTACTTGAGTGCCAAGCTTCCTCAACTCATAGGTCTCATATTGTTTATTTCTCCCTTCTTGGGAATCACATGTCTAAGAACTGTTATTTCATATACCAGGTCTGCTTATCTGGTTGTTTAAGATGAGACACTAAATCCAGTCCATATTATTCCATCTTAGCCTGAAGTGGAAGTCCCATTTGCTCACTGTCTTTGAATACTGCATTTGCTAGGTATTAAATTTCTACATATACATTTTTATTGGCTGTTTATTCTATTACTCTAATATAGTTGCCTATTGCTAATGTCATATTCTTTTGATTAGGGTGGCTTTGTATTAAGTTGTAGTGTTTGCAAGGCAAATCTCTTTTGCCCTTTCCATCAAGTATTTTATGATATAAAGACTCTCTTTTAAGATTTTGTTATGTGACCATTAATAATAGCTTATGATTATATTCTTTTTTTTTTCTTTTTGAGACAGAGTCTTGTTCTGTCACCCAGGCTGGAGTGCAGTGGTATGATCTTGGCTCACTGCGGACTCTGCCTCCTGGGTTCAAGCAATTCTCCTGCCTCAGCCTCGCAAGTACCTGGAACTGCAGGTGTGTGCCACTATGCCTGGCTAATTTTTGTACTTTTAGTAGAGACGGAAGTTCACCATGTTGGCCAGGCTGGTCTTGAACTCCCAACCTCAAGTGATCTGCCCGCCTTGGCATCCCAAAGTGTTGGGAATATAGGTGTGAGCCATCGCTTCTGGCCTACTTATGATTATATTCAAATAAGTGTTTTGCTAGAAATAAATTTTGCATATTATATATTTTTAACCATATTATAAAGTATATTTTCTATTTCTGTTTCTTCCTCTTTACTCCTAGTATACAATAAAGCCATATTTTTGCATATTTATCTTTTAAAAAGTAATCTTCTTATAGCATACAATCATATGCTATTATAGCATACAATCATATCAGCAGAAAGATAATTTAATCTCTTCCTCCCTTCTTAATGTCTACTGATATTTTATTTCTGTCTTAGTCCCTTTGGGCTGCTATTAACAAAATACCTTAGAGTGGGTAATTTATAAACAGCATAAATTTATTGCTCACTGTTCTGGAGGCTGGGAATTTCAAGATCAAGGTGCCAGCAGATTTGGTGTCTGGTGAGGTCCTCTTCCTCACAGATGGCGCCTTCTCACTGTGTCCTCACAGAGTGGGGCTGGGAGGCAAACAAGCTCCCTCATGCCTCTTTCATAAGGGCACTAGTCCCATTCAGGAGGTCCCTCACAACCTAGTCACCTCCCAAAGGCCCCAACCCTTATTACCATGACCTTGGGGCTTAGGTTTCAACATGTGAATTTGGGGGGAATACAAACAGACCATAGCAGTTACCTTATCTTAATATTATATATTCCTGAGAACCGCTAAATCAATATTGCTTAATTATGATAACGGAGAGCATTCATTTCTTGTTCCTGTCTTGATGAAAATGGCTTTAGTGTTTTACCATTTGGAATAATATTTGTGGGTGGGTTGGAGTCCATATCCATTATCATATTTAAGTCACTTCTTTCAATGCCTTCTGAGAGTTTTTATTATAAATCGTTCCTGCATATTTATCAAGTGCCATTTCAGAATCTATTGAAATAATCAAAAAGTTTTTCTTCTTTAATTTGTTAACTAGTGAGTTATGTTAATTGGAATATTTTGGTTTTGAACCACACTTCCATTCATAAAATCAATTCTACTTGATTACTTTGATATGCTGTTTATGACAGGATTGAATTCTATTATTAAAAGCCAGATCCTGTTAGATTATATTAAAAAGCAAACCCAGAGCTTGTTTATTTCAAGAACTGTTAAAACTAGTAATAAAAAATAATGTAGATAAACAGATGGGCAAAGAGAGATCAGGAAAACACAAATAAAAAAATATGGGAGTGATAATGCTCATATCAGATTGGTAGAATTTAAAATGAAAAATATTAAATGTCATAAATACTTATAAAATATAGGATTATAATTATAATGTGATAATTAAGGACATAATTTATGAAGAATATAAAACAGCAATAAACTTTCATGTACCTAAAATGTAGCAGTTAAATACAGAAAATACAATTATAAATTTAACAAGATCATGAGAAAAATATAACAAATTATAGTGAATATTTTAATATAGCTCTTTCAGAATGGGATAAATTTGGAAGACAAAAATTAGTTAAGAATACGATAGAATTACACAATTCAACAAAACCTCAATTTTATTCATGTATAATGTTACATTTTTAAAATTGAGAATATACTATTTTCCCACTAAATGATCATGCACATTTATAAAAAGTGGTCATAGAGATGCCCACAAATAAATACTTAACATATTTTTTAAAGTATATATCATTGATTATAATTTTTTAAATTAGAAATAAATATTAAAGAGATGAATAAGATTAATGAGTTGGAAATTAAGAAAAACACTCCTAAATAGCCATGGAATTAAGAAATCAAAATAGAAATTGCAAACTCCCAAGCAAGTAGTGCGAAGAAGAGTGTTAAAATCAATGAGATGCATAAAAGAGCTGTGCATAGAAACAGGTATACCCTTAAATGCCTTCATAGTTGAAGAAAAATGATAAATATAATTCCTCATTGTGAAGGAATTTAGCACTCATCTTAGAAAATTAGAAAAACAGCAACAAGGAAAATATGAGGAAAATAGGAAGAGGAAATCAGTAAAGATAAGAGAAAAAATAATTAAAGAGAAAACAATTATAAACACTAAAATTTCCAAAAGCTGGTGGCATGCACAGACCAGTAAATTAGAACTCTCTGACAAACCTGGTTAAGAAGAATAGGACACAGAAAATAGATAAGATATTATAAGTAAGAAAGGTGACATAACACTGGCGTGGGAGAGATTAAAATATGATATTATTGTATATAATTACATAGCAACAAATTGAAAAACTAGGAAGAAATAAAGGATTACCAAACAAAGTATAGATTACCAAACAAAGTATAAATTACCAAAATCTTATTTATTTATTTATTTATTTATTATACTTTAAGTTTTAGGGTACATGTGCACAACATGCAGGTTAGTTACATATATATACATGTGCCATGTTGGTGTGCTGCACCCATTAACTCGTCATTTAACATTAGGTATTTCTTCTAATGCTATCGCTCCCCACTCCCCCCACCCCACAACAGGCCCCTGTGTGTGATATTCCCCTTCCTGTGTCCATGTGTTCTCATTGTTCAGTTCCCACCTATGAGTGAGAACATGCGGTGTTTGGTTTTTTGTCCTTGTGATAGCTTGCTGCGAATGATGGTTTCCAGCTTCTTCCGTGTCCCTACAGAGGACATGAACTTATCCTTTTTTATGGCTGCATAGTATTCCACGGTGTATATGTGCCACATTTTCTTAATCCAGTCTATCACTGTTGGACATTTGGGTTGGTTCCAAGTCTTTGCTATTGTGAATAGTGCCACACTAAACATACGTATGCATGTGTCTTTATAGAAGCAAGATTTATAATCCTTTGGGTATATACCCAGTAATGGGATGGCTGGGTCAAATGGTATTTCTAGTTCTAGATCCCTGAGGAATCACCACACTGACTTCCACAATGATTGAACTAGTTTACAGTCCCACCAACAGTGTAAAAGTGTTCCTATTTCTCCACATCCTCTCCAGTACCTGTTGTTTCCTGACTTTTTAATGATTGCCATTCTAACTGGTGTAAGATGGTATCTCATTGTGGTTTTGATTTGCATTTGTCTGATGGCCAGTGACAATGAGCATTTTTTCATGTGTCTTTTGGCTGCATAAATGTCTTCTTTTGAGAAGTGTCAGTTCATATCCTTCGCCCACTTGTTGATGGGGTTGTTTGTTTTTTCCTTGTAAATTTGTTTGAGTTCATTGTAGATTCTGGATATTAGCCCTT
>NW_026652284.1:28142124-28151216 GCF_009828535.3 Hylobates moloch
TTCCCACCTATGAGTGAGAACATGCGGTGTTTGGTTTTTTGTCCTTGTGATAGTTTACTGAGAATGATGGTTTCCAGTTTCATCCATGTCCCTACAAAGGACATGAACTCATCATTTTTTATGGCTGCATAGTATTCCATGGTGTATATGTGCCACATTTTCTTAATCCAGTCTATCATTGGACATTTGGGTTGCTTCCAACTCTTTGCTATTGTGCATAGTGCCACAATAAACATATGTGTGCATGTGTCTTTATAGCAGCATGATTTATAGTCCTTTGGGTATGTACCCAGTAATGGGATGGCTGGGTCAGATGGTATTTCTAGTTCTAGATCCCTGAAGAATCGCCACACTGACTTCCACAATGGTTGAACTAGTTTACAGTCCCACCAACAGTGTAAAAGTGTTCCTATTTCTCCACATCCTCTCCAGCACCTGTTTCCTGACTTTTTAATGATGGCCATTCTAACTGGTGTGAGATGGTATCTCATTGTGGTTTTGATGTGTATTTCTCTGGTGGCCAGTGATGATGAGCATTTTTTCATGTGTTTTTTGGCTGCATAAATGTCTTCTTTTGAGAAGTGTTTGTTCATGTCCTTCGCCCACCTTTTGATGGGGTTGTTTGTTTTTTTTCTTGTAAATTTGTTTGAGTTCATTGTAGATTCTGGATATTAGCCCTTTGTCAGATGAGTAAGTTGCGAAAATTTTCTCCCATTTTGTAGGTTGCCTGTTCACTCTGATGGTTGTTTCTTTTGCTGTGCAGAAGCTCTTTAGTTTAATTAGATCCCATTTGTCAATTTTGGCTTTTGTTGCCATTGCTTTTGGTGTTTTAGACATGAAGTCCTTGCCCATGCCTATGTCCTGAATGGTATTGCCTAGGTTTTCTTCTAGGGTTTTTATGGTTTTAGGTCTAACATGTCAGTCTTTAATCCATCTTGAATTAATTTTTGTATAAGGTGTAAGGAAGGGATCCAGTTTCAGCTTTCTACATATGGCTAGCCAGTTTTCCCAGCACCATTTATTAAATAGGGAATCCTTTTCCCATTGCTTGTTTTTGTCAGGTTTGTCAAAGATCAGATAGTTGTAGATATGCGGCATTATTTCTGAGGGCTCTGTTCTGATCCATTGATCTATGTCTCTGTTGTACCAGTACCATGCTGTTTTGGTTACTGTAGCCTTGTAGTATAGTTTAAAGTCAGGTAGCGTGATGCCTCCAGCTTTGTTCTTTTGGCTTAGGATTGACTTGGCGATGCGGGCTCTTTTTTGGTTCCATATGAACTTTAAAGTAGTTTTTTCCAATTCTGTGAGGAAAGTCATTGGTAGCTTGATGGGGATGGCATTGAATCTATAAATTACCTTGGGCAGTATGGCCATTTTCACGATATTGATTCTTCCAACCCATGAGCATGGAATGTTCTTCCATTTGTTTGTGTCCTCTTTTATTTCATTGAGCAGTGGTTTGTAGTTCTCCTTGAAGAGTTCTTTCACATCCCTTGTAAGTTGGATTCCTAGGTATTTGATTCTCTTTGAAGCAATTGTGAATGGGAGTTCACTCATGATTTGGCTCTCTGTTTGTCTGTGATTGGTGTACAAGAATGCTTGGATTTTTGTACATTGATTTTGTATCCTGAGACTTTGCTGAAGTTGCTTATCAGCTTAAGGAGATTTTGGGCTGAGACAATGGGGTTTTCTAGATATACAATCATGTCATCTGCAAACAGGGACAATTTGACTTCCTCTTTTCCTAATTGAATACCCTTTATTTCCTTCTCTTGCCTGATTGCCCTGGCCGGAACTTCCAGCACTATATTGAATAGGAGTGGTGAGAGAGGGCATCCCTGTCTTGTGCCAGTTTTCAAATGGAATGCTTCCAGTTTTTGTCCATTCAGTATGATATTGGCTGTGGGTTTGTCATAGATAGCTCTTATTATTTTGAGATATGTCCCATCAATACCTAATTTATTGAGAGTTTTTAGCATGAAGTGTTGTTGAATTTTGTCAAAGGCCTTTTCTGCATCTATTGAGATAATCGTGGTTTTTGTCTTTGGTTCTGTTTATATGCTGGATTACATTTATTGATTTGCGTATGTTGAACCAGCCTTGCATCCCAGGGATGAAGCCCACTTGATCATGGTGTATAAGCTTTTTGATGTGCTGCTGGATTCAGTTTGCCAGTATTTTATTGAGGATTTTTGCATCAATGTTCATCAAGGATATTGGTCCAAAATTCTCTTTTTTGGTTGTGTCTCTGCCAGGCTTTGGTATCAGGACGATGCTGGCCTCATAAAATATGTTAGGGAGGATTCCCTCTTTTTCTATCGATTGGAATAGTTTCAGAAGGAATGGTACCAGTTCCTCGTTGTACCTCTGGTAGAATTCAGCTGTGAATCCATCAGGTCCTGGACTCCTTTTGGTTGGTGAGCTATTGATTATTGCCACAATTTCAGAGCCTGTTATTGGTCTATTCAGAGATTCAACTTCTTCCTGGTTTAGTCTTGGGAGGGTGTATTTGTCGAGGAATTTATCCATTTCTTCTAGATTTTCTAGTTCATTTGCGTAGAGGTGTTTGTAGTATTCTCTGATGGTAGATTGTATTTCTGTGGGATCGGTGGTGATATCCCCTTTTTCATTTTTTATTGCATCTATTTGATTCTTCTCTCTTTTCTTCTTTATTAGTCTTGCTAGTGGTCTATCAATTTTGTTGATCTTTTCAAAAAACCAGCTCCTGGATTCATTAATTTTTTGAAGGGTTTTTTGTGTCTCTATTTCCTTCAGTTCTGCTCTGATTTTAGTTATTTCTAGCCTTCTGCTAGCTTTTGAATGTGTTTGCTCTTGCTTTTCTAGTTCTTTTAATTGTGATGTTAGGGTGTCAATTTTGGATCTTTCCTGCTTTCTCTTGTGGGCATTTAGTGCTATAAATTTCCCTCTACACACTGCTTTGAACGTGTCCCAGAGATTCTGGTATGTTGTGTCTTTGTTCTCGTTGGTTTCAAAGAACATCTTTATTTCTGTCTTCGTTTCGTTATGTACCCAGTAGTCATTCAGGAGCAGGTTGTTCAGTTTCCATGTAGTTAAGCGGTTTTCAGTGAGTTTCTTAATCCTGAGTTCTAGTTTGATTGCACTGTGGTCTGAGAGACAGTTTGTTATAATTTCTGTTCTTTTACATTTGCTGAGGAGTGCTTTACTTCCAACTATGTGGTCAATTTTGGAATAGGTGTGGTGTGGTGCTGAAAAAAATGTATATTCTGTTGATTTGGGGTGGAGAGTTCTGTAGATGTCTATTAGGTCCACTTTGTGTAGAGCTGAGTTCAATTCCTGGATATCCTTGTTAACTTTCTGTCTCGTTGATCTAATGTTGACAGTGGGGTGTTAAAATCTCCCATTATTATTGTGTGGGAGTTTAAGTCTCTTTGTAGGTCACTGAGGACTTGCTTTATGAATCTGGGTGCTCCTGTGTTGGGTGCATATATATTTAGGATAGTTAGTTCTTCTTGTTGAATTGCCTTCGTCTTGGCTTTAGATAACCTGATGACTATGTGCCTAGGTGATGACCTTTTGTGATGAACTTCTCAGGTGTTCTTTGAACTTCTGGTATTTGGATGTCTAGATCTCTAGCAAGGTCAGGAAAGTTTTCCACAATTATTGCCTCAAATAAGCTTTCCAAACTTTTAGATTTCTCTTCTTCCTCAGGAACACCAATTATTCTTAGGTTTGGCCATTTAACATAATCCCAAATATCTTGGAGGCTTGATTCATTTTTTTTAAATTCTTTTTTCTTTTTCTTTGTCTGACTGGGTTAATTTGAAAGCCTTGTCTTCAAGCTCTGAAATTCTTTCTTCTACTTGTTCTAGTCTATTGTTGAAACTTTCCAGTGCATTTTATATTTCTCATATAATGAAATGTGGCTTTCATTTCCTGAAGCTGTGATTGTATTTTCTTTATGAAATCTATTTCTCTGGAGACTTTTTCATCCATATCCTGTATTGTTTTTTATATTTCTTTTAGTTTTCACTTTTCTCTAGTATCACCTTGAGTAGCTTAATAATCAATCTTCTGAATTCTTTATCTGGCAATTCTGAGATTTCTTCCTGGTTTGGATCCATTGCTGATGAGCTAGTGTGATCTTCTGGGGATGTTATAGAACCCTGTTTTTTCATATTACCAGAATTACTTTTCTGGTTCCTTCTCACTTGGGTAGACTATTTTAGTGGAAAGCTCTGGACCTCAAGGCCTACTTCAGATTATTTTGTCCAATAGGGTTATCCCCATGATGTGATGCTCTCCCCCATCCCCTAGGAATGGGGCTCCCTGAGAGCCTGACTGCAGTAATTGTTATTGCTTTTCTGGGTCTAGCCACCCAGCAGGGCTACCAGGCTCCAGGCCGGTGCTGGGGAATGTCTGCAAAAAGTCCTGTGATATGATCCATCTTTGGGTCTTTCAGCTGTGAATACCAGCACTTGCTCTGATGGAGGTGGCAGGGGAGTGAAGTAGGCTCTGAGAGTCTTTGGTTGTAGATATGTTTAGTATGCTGGCTTTCTCAAATGCTGGTTATGCTAGCAGTGAAGTTGTCACATGGACAGACTCAGGACACCTGGTTAGCCAGGATGTTGCAGGCAGTACAATTAGCTGTTGTTTTCTCCCTGCTCCCTGGGAGGAGGGTTATTCTGTCATGAGTTGCTGTAATGGCCTGAGTTTGTTGGCCTCCAGCCAGTAGATGGCACTTTCTAGGGAGCACCAGCTTCAGTAGTAGTAGGGAGATATAATCTTGCCTTAAGTTGGCCAGGGTAAGTATTCTGGTTTCTCAGGTGATGTGCGGGGCCATAAAAAGCTCCCAAGACTTTATATCTTTTGTGTTTGGCTACCAGGGCAGGTAGAGAAATACCATCAGATGGGGGCAAGGATAGGTGAGTCTGAGCTCAGACTGTCCTTGGGAGGGGCTTCCCATGGCCACTGTTGGGGATGGGTAGTAGTTCTCAGGCCAATGGGGTTACATTCCAGAGGGGATTATGGCTGCCTCTGCTGTGCCATATAGCTCACCAAGAAAGTTAGGGATAGCAGGTAGCAAAAGGCCCCACCTAACTCCCAGGCAGTTGGCTAGGCCAGTCTCGCGCCCACATTACCCCTGTCAGACCTTGTCCCATGCTGTAAACTTCCCTGCTGATAAAGGAAGCGCAGCTTTCAGGTCTTGCCCCTCCCCATCTGCCCCAAAATCAGAGGCAGCTCCTTCACTCGTATCTGTAGCAGTTCCCATTCACTCCTTGGATTCTGCTCAAGAAAATTCATGTCCAGTCAAAATTATTACAAATTTCAGTTGGAAGCTTCTTTGACCCTGTGACCCCTCTGTAATTCCACTGGCTGCCTTCCCTGACGGTCCCTGTGAGATATAGTCAGGGATGGCTTCCCTGGGCTCCGGCTGGAGACTGGGAGTGCCTACAAGACTCTTCACACTGCTGCTTCTACTTTTACATTTCACGTGGCTCCCTAAATCAGCTCTGGATAAGGTGAAATTCTTCTCCCATGATCTGGATTTTCAGATTCCCCAGTGGGGGATGTGTGTCCAGAGGCAGGTTTTCTCCCTCTCATGCTTTGGAAACTCACAGTTTTTTGCCTCTCTCGTGGAATTTGCAGTGGTGTGCCACTTCTTTCAAAGGATCTATGATTTCTTTTGGTTTTCCTGGTACATTTTAGGGGTGGTTCTTGGAGCAAAAGTTCACGGCGTGAGTCGCCACACACTGTTCTGTTCATTTAAGTGGTAGCTGCACATTAGCTCTGTCTCCTATCTGCCATCTTCCTCAGACTGTACATCAATTTTTAGTATAGTTCGAAATACTAGTTTGAAATCAGGTAGTGAGATGTCTCCAGCTTTGTTCTTTCTGCTCATAACTGCCCTGGTTATTCAGGGTGTTTTGTGTTTCCATTTGTATTTGAGGATCGTTTTTTATGTTTCTAAGAAAGACAACATTGGAAGTTTGATAGGGATTGCATTGAATCTGCAGATTGCTTCAGGCAGTATGGACATTTTAACAATATTCTAATCTGGCCAGGCGCAGTGGCTCACGCCTGTAATTCCAGCACGTTGGGAAGCCAAGGCAGGCAGATCATGAGGTCAGGAGATCAAGACCATCCTGGCTAACACGGTAAAACCCCATCTCTACTAAAAATACAAAAAATTAGCTGGACGTGGCGGCGGGCACCTGTAGTCCCAGCTACTTGGGAGGCTGAGGCAGGAGAATGGCGTGAACCCGGGAGGCAGAGCTTGCAGTGAGGTGAGATCGCCCCACTGCACTCTAGCCTGGGCAACAGAGTGAGACTCCATCTCAAAAAAAAAAAAAAAACCATATTCTAATCTATGAATATGGGAAATCTTTCCATTTATTTGTCTTCTTCAATATTTTTCCATTAGTGTTTTATAACATTTAGTATACAGGTTTTTCACTTTCTTGATTAAATTTAGTCCTAAATGTTTTATTTTATTTTTTGTAGCTATCGAAAGATTATTCTGTTGATTTCCTTTTTGGACAGTTTGTTGAAGATCATGTTGCCAACAAACAATGACAATTTTGCTTCTTTCTTTCCTATTTGGATGCCTTTTCTTTCTTTCTCTTGCCTAATTGCTCTGGCAAGGACTTCCAATACGACATTGAATAGAAGTGGTGAGAATGGGCATTCTTGTCTTGTTCCAGATCTTAGAGGAGAAACTTTTGATTTTTTCACCATTGAGTATAATATTAGCTGTAGGCTCCTCACATATGGCCTTTACTGTGTTGAGGCACATTCCTTCTATACCTAATTTGGTGACAGTTTTTATTATGAAAAGATGTTGAGTGTTGGCACATGCTTTTTCTGTGTGTAATGAGGTGATGGTATGGTTTTTGCTCTTCATTCTGTGAATATGACGTATCACATTTATTGATTAGCATACCTTGAACCATGCTTTCATGCCAGAGATAAATTCCACATGATCATGATGATGATCTTTTTAATGTGTTGTTGAATTTAGTTTGCGAGTATTTTGTTGAGGGCTATTGCCTCTGTGTTCATCAAGGATATTGGCCTGCAATTTTCTTTTCTTTTTTTCTTTTTTTTTTTTTTTTTTTGTAATGTGCTTTGTCTGGCTTTGGTATCAAAGTAATTCTGGCCTCATAAAAATAGTTTTGAAATATTCCCTCTTGTAATGTGCTTGGTTGGCTTTGTTATCAGGTTAATTCTGGCCTCATAAAAATATTTTTGAAATAGCCTTCCTCAGCTGCATGCAGTGGCTTATGCCTGTAATCCCAGCACTTAGGGAGGCCAAGGCTGAAGGATCACTTGAGGCCAAGGAATGGAGACCAGCCTGGGAAACACAGCAAGACCCCAGTCTCTAAAACAGTAAAAACGTAGCCAGGCATGGTGGCATGCGCCTGAAGTCCCAGCTACTTGGGAGGCTGATTGAGGCTGAGGTGGCAGGATTGCTTGAACCCAAAAGTTTCAGGCTGCAGTGAGTCATCATCTGCCACTGCAGTCCAACCTAGGCAACAATGAGACCCTGTCCAAAAAAAATTTTTTTTTAATTTCTCCTCTTTGTTGTTTTTGGAAAACTTTGACAAGAGTTAGTATTAGGTTCTTCAAATGTTTTGTAGAATTTAGCAGTGAAGGCATCAGGTCCTGGCCTTTTCTTTGTAGGAGACTTTTTGTTACTGATTCGATCTCCATACTGATTGTTGGTCTGTCCACATTTTCTATTTCTATATGATTTAGTCTTTTTAGGATGTACATGTCTAGTAATTTATCCATTTCTTTTAAGTTACCTAACTTATTGGTATCTAATTGTTCACAGTAGTCTCCTATGATCTTTTATTTCTGTGGTATCAGTTGTAATGTCTCCTCTTTCATTTCTGATATTATTTATTTGGGTATTCTCTCTTTTCTCTTAGTCTACCTAAAGGTTTGTGAATTTTATCCTTTCAATAAACCACCTCTGCTTCATTGATCTTTTGTATTTTTTAGTATCTATTTTATTTATTTCTGTTCTTTATTATTTCACCCCTTCTGCTAACTTTGGGCTCAGTTTTTTCCTGTTCTAGGTAGTTCATTCAGGTGTAATGTTAGGTTGTTTGCATTTGTTGTTGTTGTTAGGAGACAGGGTCTTGCTCTGTCACCCAGGCTGAAGTACAGTGGTGCAATCATGGCTCACTGCAGCCTCTACCTCCTGGGCTCAAGTGAATCTCCCACCTCAACCTCCTGAGTAGCCGGGACCACAGGTGTTTGCCATCATACTCAGCTAACTTTTTAAAAATTTTTATAGAGATGGGGTCTCCCTATGCTGCCCAGGCTGATCTTAAACTCCCAGGCCCAAGTGATCCTCCCACCTCAACATCTCAAAGTGTTGGGATTATAGGCATGAGTCACTGTGTACAGCCATCTTCTTTTTTGATATAGGCATTTATTGCTGTAAACTTTACTCTTAGACCTGCTTTTGCTGTATCACAGAAGTTTCTGTATGTTGTTTCCATTTTTGATTGTCTCAAGATCAAGATTTTTTTTTAATTTCTCTTTTATTTATTTTTTTTATTATTATACTTTAGGTTTTAGGGTACATGCGCACAATGTGCAGGTTTGCCACACATGCATCCATGTGCCATGTTGATTTCCTGCACCCATTAACTCGTCATTTAGCACTAGGCATATCTCCCAGTGCTATCCCTCCCCCCTCCCCCAACCCCACAACAGTCCCCGGAGTGTGATGTTCCCCTTCCTGTGTCCATGAGTTCTCATTGTTCAATTCCCACCTATGAGTGAGAACATGTGGTGTTTGGTTTTTTGTCCTTGCGATAGTTTACTGAGAATGATGTTTTCCAATTCCATCCATGTCCCTACAAAGGACATGAACTCATCATTTTTTATGGCTGCATAGTATTCCATGGTGTATATGTGCCACATTTTCCCTACAGAATGGGAGAAAATTTTTGCAACCTACTCATCTGACAAAGGGCTAATATCCAGAATCTACAATGAACTCAAACAAATTTACAAGAAAAAAACAAACAACCCCATCAAAAAGTGGGCAAAGGACATGAACAGACACTTCTCAAAAGAAGACATTTATGCAGCCA
>NW_026652284.1:28151316-28158050 GCF_009828535.3 Hylobates moloch
TGTAAACTAGTTCAACCATTGTGGAAGTCAGTGTGGCGATTCCTCAGGGATCTAGAACTAGAAATACCATTTGACCCAGCCATCCCATTACTGGGTATATACCCAAAGGACTATAAATCATGCTGCTATAAAGACACATGCACACGTATGTTTATTGTGGCACTATTCACAATAGCAAAGACTTGGAACCAACCCAAATGTCCAACAACGATAGACTGGATTAAGAAAATGTGGCACATATACACCATGGAATACTATGCAGCCATAAAAAATGATGAGTTCATGTCCTTTGTAGGGACACGGATGAAACTGGAAAACATCATTCTCAGTAAACTATCGCAAGGACAAAAAACCAAACACTGCATGTTCTTACTCATAGGTGGGAATTGAACAATGAGAACTCATGGACACAGGAAGGGGAACATCACACTCCGGGGACTGTTGTGGGGTTGGGGGAGGGGGGAGGGACAGCATTAGGAGATATACCTAATGCTAAATGACGAGTTAATGGGTGCAGGAAATCAACATGGCACATGGATACATATGTACCTAACCTGCACATTGTGCACATGTACCCTAAAACCTAAAGTATAATAAAAAAAAAAATGGGAAAAACAAAAAAAAAAAAAAGGGAAAAAAAAGGTGCAGTCTCATCCAACAGCTGGAGAAAATTATGAATCAGCAAAAGGGTGAACAATCTGGTGGTCTAGAAAAATCTAAGATTATTATATTTACACTAGTATTCAGGGGAAAAGGATGCCCCAGTTCTGAAAGCTAGAGACAGATATCTAAAAAGATAAATTTAGATTCCACCAACATTTATTGGACACCTGTATACCATCCATTGTGATTGATTATTTTATGCATTAACTCATTTAATCCTCACAAAACCCTATAAGTATTACCCTAATTTTACAGATGAGGCTCATAGATGTCCAAGGTCTGTCCAGTTTCACCCAGCTGGAATTTATCCCCTGTTCTTTGACCCCAAATCCCAATGTTTTTGTGTTCTATTATGCTGACTTTCCAGTGAATGGAGAAAAAAAAGAAGGTTTTTTTCTAACACTCTAGACTTGGAAAAAAGTAATCCATTTGCCTCTGTTAAAACTTTATGTTTGTAACAACTTAATTTATTCTTCACTATTGAAACAATTATAAATGAAATCCCTCCCCTACACATCTATATTTTTCAAACTTTTACCTAAAAATCAAAAGTCAGTAAGTGTTCACCATAATACTGTAAAATAACACAAATCATTAATATGGTTATGAGGCCATAAAATAGAAAAGGTAATATTTTTTTCTATTCATTGCTAGGTTCGTGGCTACGACTCCTATAATGAAAGGCAGATTAACAGGAGAAAAACATATAAATGTATTTCATATAAGTTTCCACGGCACAGGAGCCTTCAGAAATGAAGACCCACAAAACAAGAAAATCTGAATATTTTATGCTTGGGTTTGATGAAGAGTGGACAGTCACATAAAAGAATAAATAAAAAAGAGTATGATCTAATGGTAATACACTGGGAGAGAGGGCTTAGTAGGCCCGTTTGTTCAGATTCTTCTCTGTATTCCTGTGTCTTTAAAGATAAGGGCATTCTTTCCTCTGGGTATAAGAGGGATCCCTCTAGAATGAGGGTATTATGACCTACTTTAAAGGAAGGTCAGAGAGTTATTTTATGGTCTGCTTCAGGGGAGAATGGCAGGAGAAGGTCAGAGAGATCTTCCTGCTTCTGCTGTTTCTCAAATACTAAGGTTCCATATTTGGGGTAGCATATGCTAAAACCCATCAGTGCTAATAAACAATTGATTTAAATAAGGATTTAGGCAGCTAAGCACTGTTTACTGCTACTGGGCCCTGACTTGTGGCTACCCCACTGTCAAACGTCAGTCAAATGATAGATGTGCTCAATTCGAAAACTATCTGATATGTGGCTCTGCTAATAGTAGATGCTACAGCAATTATGCCACCAAATTCCTATGGTTGCAACATCAGAATGTCTGATAAGTACAAGATAATTTATATGTTTAGCCAAAGGAAGTGAAATTTATTGTGCCTGTTAACATCTTGCCTTAATACAAAAACACGTAAGTTAGGTTTACAGAAATATTTGACACAGCTTGTAGACCTCTTGTTTATTACATTCTTGGACCCCTAGAAATCAAGTAGAGAACAATGAGGTTAGAAAACCTCCTATTTTAAAGTTAATCCACTGGTATTCTATTCAAAAGTCATCATTCTAGTTTATAAATCACTCCTGTGCATTTAATTAGCATATATTAATTCTTCAATGTACATGTTGATGGTTTAATTTTAACAGGCTCTCTCTGGATGATTCTTTTGTTAGGAATGACAGCAATAAAATGTTTCAATATATTCATATCAAAACCATTTACAATAGTCTATGACTCAGCAATTCCACTCCCACGTATTTACTCTAAATGATAAGTAAGATAATTGAGAATAATAACAAACTATTTACCCAACAATGAGGAATTGTTTAAAATATAATACATTACATTTTTTCCACAAATAGTTGAGAGCTGCTATGTGCTAGGTGACAAAGACTGAGTAGTAAACAAGGCAGAAATGATAAATACATTCATGAAATTGGAAAGATAGATATTCCAGTGACTATTTCTACATAATGAACTATCCCCAGGTTGTGTAGCTTACAGTAGTAACCATTTTATTATGCTTATAGATTCCTTGGGTGAGGAATCTAGTGGGAATGGTTTATCTCTGTTCCATGACGTCTGGGACTGTAGCTGAGAAGACATGGAAGCTGGAAGTGACTCCACAGCAGGAGGCTGACATCACTTAGAGGCTCCTCCACTCACATGAGTGGGTAGGGTGAATCAAAGACTAAGACTGCCAACCAGGGATTCCTGGTTTAGGTCCTATATAAATAAAAATGCGTCCTATTCATGAAGATTATATTATACATTACCAAGACGTCCCACACATTTCCTTATAAGAAGAGTTAATTGTAGCCTATTAAAGATATACAAATGATCTAGTAGCCTGCATCACTCTACTATGAGGTTGCAGAGAGCTCCACAAAGTCCCATTTGGCAATGTTGATTTAACACTTCATAAAAATTCAGTTCTTTAGAGGAGCACTCTGGTTTTCAGGTTGGGGACATAGTAAGAATGGTTTACAATAGGTCAATTAATCAACTTTTTTTTTTTAATCTAAAAGCTCATCCAGAGCATGACACAACAGACTTTTAGATGTTCAAAGAGAACTGTGAGTACTTTGTCAGTGCACCAAGAATACTAGAAGCTTTTCTCAGCAAATTACATTTTAGTCACATATTCTTTTACATATTCTAGAAAATCAATGTTTTCAATTGCTGGGTTTTCTTGAATAAAAATTTTAAAATAGATTTACTTTGAAGGTAGAGTAAGAATTTGAGAGTTATTACCTTTGCTCTATTGGCAATATTATATTTTGTGGTCTATTATTAAATTAAATTAAACAACTCTGAAATACCATCTAGGTTCCAGAGAGATTCTGTGGCACAGTATTTGATTAAGAAATTATACCTCCACTTTGGATTACTCTTCTGGGCAAACCAAAAAACTGAGAGTATCATTATACTAATAAGTAAATAAAATGTGCACTGAAATGTTTCTCAAAATTTATTTCCTTGAGGACACTTCCAACGATCATATGAACATTAAAGTAGTTGAAACATTTGTTCCATTTAATCTTTTATCTGGCTCTTGAAGAATAGATGCAAAAGTAAATTAATATTTTATATTAGAAACTATGATTTTTTTTTAAAGAAATGCTTTTGTAACTCCCAACTCTTGGAACATAAGACCACATCTCAAGGTAGCTCCTGGAGCCATCAGTGCCCGTTCCTGCTGCCACAGAACAGCTCACGTGGGGTCCTGCAGACCAACAGGAAGACAACGGACCTGGAGGGATTATGACAGAAGGAGCCAGAGGAATATGGACTCAGAGAAATCATGAAGATCATGTTTGCCCAGAAATAAGTTTGACTCTTTAATACTGTCATAAATCTTCCAAATTTATCTGTCTCACTCTCTCTCTCTCTTTCTGTGTGTCTCTCTCATTTCTAGAATACACTCTTAGCCTCTACAAAAAGAAAGAGCTAGTCCCAAAACTATGAATAGTTAGCTGCATAGTATTAGGCATATTAATATCCCTAATTCTTAGATGCCTTGCCTTTATTTTTTATTAATATTATTTTAAATTGACAAATCATAATTGTATATATTTACAGGGTACAAAGTAATGTTTTGTTATATGTATACAATATGAAATGATTAAATAAAGCTAATTAACATATCTATTACCTCACTTTTTTATGGTGGGACATTTGAAATTCACTCTCAATTGTTTTGAAATAAATATATTATTAAATATAGTCACCATGTTATGCAATAGATCTCAAAAGCTGTTCCGCCTGTCTAGCTGAAACTCTACCCTTTAACCAGCAACTCCCCATTTCCTTTCTCTCCCCATCCCTGGCCCCTGGTGACTAACCATAATTCTACTCTCTACTTCTATGAGTTGAACTTTTTTAGATTCCATATATAAGTAAGATCATGTGTCAGTAGCATTTCTTTACTCTAATAACAAACTATCTGAATAGGAAATTAAGAAAACAAATCCATTTACAATAGCAACAAAAAAAATAAAATACTTAGGGAAAAACTTAACTAACGAGGTCAAAGACCTGTATACTAAAAACAATAAATCACTGATTAAAGAAATTGAAGAAAACACAAATAAATGGAAAGATATTCTGTGTTCAAGGATTAGAATAAATTGTGAAAATGTCCATACTACCCAAGATGATCTACAGTTTCAATGCAATCCTTATCAAAATTCCAATGTCATTACTTACAAAACAGAAGAAACAATCCTGGCCTGTTGCCATGGCTCACAGCTATAATCCCAGCACTTTGGAAGGCCAAGGTGGCAGGATTACTTGAACCCAGAAGTTCGAGACCAGCCTGGGCAATATGGTAAGACCCTGTCTCTACAAAAAAAATTTTTTTAATTAGCTGTGCAAGGTGCTGCACTCCTGTAGTCCCAGTTACTGAAGGCCGAGGTGGGAGGATTGCTTGACCCCAGGGGGAGGGTGTGGCTGCAGTGAGCCATGATTGATCGCACCAGTGCCCTCCAGCCTTGGAGCGAGACGAAAGAAAGGAAGAAAGAAAGAAAGAAAGAAAGAAAGAAAGAAAGAAAGAAAGAAAGAAAGAAAGAAAGAAAGAAAGAAAGAAAGAAAGAAAGAAAGAAAGAAAAAGAGAAAGAAATAAATCAGTTGAATTGTAGCAGGATGAGATCTCAGAAAGAAGTTTACAGTATATTCTGTCCTGCTTGTTACCATGTTGACAAAGTTCAATTTGTAAGTTGGTCTGATATTGTAACATTTTGTTAGAGGAGCTAAAAAAAAATCCTTTAGAAATTACTCACTTCTAGAAAAGTATAAACTCTGTACTAAATACACACCTGCTTTCAGTACCTATGTAAGCAAGACAATATCAATTTTTTTGTGGGAAAATAAACTAACCTAACTTTTGCCAACATTTCATGTACATTTTTACGTTTTTGTTGTCCAAAGACAGATGTGAGTTTTAATACAGTTTACCCATATAAGGAGACAAATTGAGCTTCAAATCTATCCAGGAACTTACTTCATTCTTTTGTTATGTGGTGTCTTTGTTTGGATTAAGACTCAAGACAAAATGAAAAGTATGCAAAAGACATTAAGATTACTGCAATCACCTGAAGATTTGTCACTGTAAAGTTACCTTATGTTCCACCTCAAAATGTTTTAACTTCTTCATTCATTTTATGGCAAACAAACTCTCTAAAACTCGTCCAGTGCTCTCGTAAGGGCCTTATTTAAACCTAGTGTGAGTCTTTTCTCAGTTAGCAATTAGGGATCTAAAGTTTTTATTGTGAACTTGGTAATATATTTTTGAATTATAAAATCAGAGGGAAGTAGTTGGGAAAAGGACTGGAATAGGAGGCATGATTCCCAAGAGCTAGTCTCTGTGTTTTACCATGATTATGTGCTTTACCATTATCAGGGCCTCCAAATACATAAAATGAAAATGTTTTGTTAGATAACCAACTACTAGTTTGCTTCTGCTTTTTCCTGCAGTCCTTTGACCTATTTGGACTTCAGTTTCCTAAAGAATATAATGGAAATGATAACAAAATCAAATGAATTCTAAATTGACTTCCAATAATATGATTTTAATTATATTTTCAATTGTGGATATTATCAATGCATAGAAATGTACATGTTCTAAAAGATCTGATATAGCATGTCATATGTTTTTGTTAAGATATAAAATTGTTAAGAATAAAATTAGAAAAAGCCAGCTTCTGGAATTCATACTAAAATAAGACAAGCAGGTAAGATTCACCATCTGTCTAGTAACTCACCTGACGAGATGGTTTTCAAACATGGTGCTCCCTTGATTATCAGTAACACAACTAGTGTATAGAGAAAGGTGTAGAGCCAGGCGTGGTGGCTCACGCCTATAATCCCAGCACTTTGGGAGGCCAAGGCAGGCGGATTGCTTAAGCTCAGGAGTTTGAGACCAGACCAGCCTGGGCAAGACCCTGTCTCTACTTAAAAAAAAAAAAAAAAAAAAAAGTCTTCTTTTGAGAAGTGTCTGTTCCTGTCTTTTGCCCACTTTTTGATGGGGTTGTTTGTTTTTTTCTTGTAAATTTGTT
>NW_026652284.1:28158150-28168871 GCF_009828535.3 Hylobates moloch
CTTTGATATTATTTGTAATGTCATAGAGAGATATGACTTCAAATATCACAGTGGATGTACACACAGAGTGTATGCCCTGTGATACGATTCATAATATCCTAGGGAGATACAACTCCTGATATCACAGTGCGTGTACCCCATGTGTGTTAGTCGTAATATCCAGGGTAAAAGATTACTCCTAAGATCACACAGTGTGCACAGCCTGTGATATTTTTCTTCATATTATAGGGAGATATTGCTTCTAATATCACAGTGGGTGTACCCCTTGTGTGTATACTCTGTGACAGTGTTTTTTATATCCTAAGGAGGTATTACTCCTAATGTCACAGTGGGTGTTCACCCTGTGTTATCATTCTTATTTGACCTGACTGCCTTTTTTAACCCACACTACAAAAGGAATGGAACAGATACAAAGATATGGAGATTGGACCGTGCTGCCGTGTGGCCGCTGCAGGACACCTTTAATATCCCTGTTTCTCAGGCTGTCGACGAAGGGGTTCAGCATGGGGGTGACCACCGTGTACATCATTGAGGCCACTGCAACCTTTCTGGGGAAAGAGGACACATCTGAACTGAGGTATCCTCCAACGCCTCTTCCATAAACTCAGCAAACAACTGACAGGTGAGACCCACAGGTGGAGAAGGCTTTATACTTCCCACCTGAGGATGAAAGCCTCAGAATGGAGGAAACCATTTTATAGTAAGAGGAAAGGGTCCCCGAGATGGGAAGGAACCCAAATACGGCAGCAGGAAAATACATGATTATGTTATTGGTGAAGGTGTCACAACATGCAAGATGGGGGAGTTGAGAAGGGTCACAGAAGAAATTAGGAATTTCCGCACCCTTGAACCAGGTCGTTAGCAAGCCAATCAAGTTGTGCAGCTGGGAGTCTAGAAGACTGAGAAGAAAAAAAAAAAAAAAAAAAGACAACCAAACTAGGAAGCCACAGAAACACGGGTTCATGATGGCCGAATGATATAGAGGGTGACAGATGGCTACAAACCGGTCATAGGCCATCACACTCACGAGCGTGTCTCTTCCATGCCTCGAAAAATGGCAAACAGAGACATCTGAGTCAGGCGGCCTGCCTAGGAGATGACTCTGCTGTGAGATTGGATGTCCACAATCATCTCGGGGACCATGGTGGAGGTGAAACCCATGTCAGGCGAGGACAGGTTGGAGAGGAAGAAGTACATGGGGGTGTGGAGGTGGGAGTCAGGGCTGATGGCCAGGATGATGAGCAGGTTCCCCAGGACTGTGACCGGGCACATGGACAGGAACAGCCCGGCGAGGGTCAGCTGCAGTTCTGGATCCCCTGAAAGTTCTAGGAGGAGGAATCTAGAGACATCGGTTCGATTCTGTGGGTCTGCATGGCTTGGACACCTTTTGCCTAGAAAAGGGGGTTGAAAAATGGGAAACAAGTAAACCAACACCCAGCATTGTGTCTGCATTTTGGATAGAAGCAATTCACCAGTAATGTTTTCAGATTTCAGAGCAATCCATGCTCAGCAATATTTTGCAGTTCTGACAAACTCAATTGTCTTCTAATGCTTTCATCATTGATTTCTGTGTTCCTCACTTCTTGCTGTACACGCCTGCCTTAGAGACACTAGATTCAAGAATGTTCCAAGAACCAGATCATCATATATAACAAATGCGTAACTGCTAGAAAATACAGCCTATCTTGTCCGAAGAAAAATACGTAACAAAGCCGTTCTCTTCACTTGAAGAAAAAGGTTATCCTAATTAAAGGAAATTAAGAACTCAAATACTTTATTTTATTCTACTAGATTGATACAAATTCCCTTGATTTAGAACATTTATAAACACTGTATAGCAGCTGAGACCGGGTGGGGCGCGGTGGCTCACGCCTGTAATCCCAGCACTTTGGGAGGCTGAGGCAGGCGGATCACCTGAGGTCAGGAGTTCGAGACCAGCCTCAACGTGGGGAAACCCCATCTCTACTAAAAATACAAAATTAGCCGGGCATAGTGGTGCATGCCTGTAATCTCAGCTACTCGGGAGGCTGAGGCAGGAGAATTGCTTGAACCTGGGAGGCGGAGGTTGCGGTGAGCCGAGATCGAGCCATTGCCCTCCAGCCTGGGCAACAAGAGCTGAGACCATGTCAGCTGGAAATGAAATGAAAGTTGATAGTTCCTAAGCAGAAAATAGTTCCACATGCCGGTTAAGTCCTAGTGATTTCATCGTTCCGTTTTCTGACTTTTCACCTTCAGCAGGAGAGTAACTCCTTCCTCAAATCGGTGGGTCTTCTTTGAAAATTCACGTCAGCTACAACTCCTGTCCTTAGCTTAGGTGGACTTAGAGTTTTCATCAGAAAGTTCGGCCGGATGCGGTGGCTCACGCCTGTAATCCCAGCACTTTGGGAGGCCGAGGAGGGAGGATCATGGGGTCAGGAGATCAAGACCATCCTGGCCAACATGGTGAAACCCCGCCTCTACTAAAAATACAAAAACTTCTCCTGGTATGGCGGCGGGCGCCTGTAGCCCCGACTACTCGGGAGGCTGAGGCAGGAGAATGGCTTGAACCTGGGAGGCAGAGGCTATGGTGAGCCGAGATCACACCATTGCACTCCAGCCTGGGCAACGGGAGCAAAACTCCGTCTCAAAACACAAAAAACAAAAAGAATCAAGTAAGTCGAAGTCACACTGATGACAGCCAATTGTTGTGAACCAAGGAAGTGTCAATTCAAGAATTAACATAGATTTTGACTTTTGCTACCTTTTCTGTGCTAAGCAAGATACAGGCTCTGGGGAATCAGAAACAAAAGAGACTCACTTGTTCCTCTCACAATACTCAGTACTTACTGAGATAAGGACAAAAGAAAATGTCCTGTCTGGGCCGGGCACGGTGGCTCACGCTTGTAATCCCAGCACTTTGGGAGGCCGAGGCGGGCGGATCACGAGGTCAGGAGATCGAGACCATCCTGGCTAACACGGTGAAACCCCGTCTCTACTAAAAATACAAAAAATTAGCCAGGCGTGGTGGCGGGCGCCTGTAGTCCCAGCTACTTGGAGAGGCTGAGGCAGAAGAATGGTGTGAACCTGGGAAGCGGGGCTTGCAGTGAGCCGAGATCACGCCACTGCACTCCAGCCTGGGCGACAGAGCGAGACTCTGTCTCAAAAAAAAAAAAAAAAAAAAATATCCTGTCTGGAATGCAGGGAAACCGGAACTTCAGGTCAGGGGATATTTCCGTTGAACTGTATGGAGTTGAAGCTTAAAACAGTAACGAATGTATGGGAGATTCACTTTGCCTTGACTTTCCGCATCCATCACAGAGAGATCATGCAGCGAGCACCCACGATCGGTTTCATCATCGCTCGCTTCCATTAGATCACCTAGAAATCAGCTCAGGTGAGAATGCTGAGTCTCAGAGGATGGACATCTCACAGCCTGCCATACAGAGAAGTAGAAAGGGTGGTATTCCAAATTCATGGCCAGACTCTAAGTCCTGGGTACTCTACTTCATGGTCTTCCAACTCTCAAAAAGTTGTGGTTTGGGTTTTGTTTTTGTTTTTGCTTTTTTGAGATGGAGCCTCGTTCTGTGGCCCAGGCTGGAGTGCAGTGGAGTGATCTCGGCTCACTGCAACCTCCGCATCCCAGGTTCAAGCTATTCTCCTGCTTCAGCCTGCCGAGCAGCTGAGAGGACAGGCGCCCGCCACTACGCCCGGCTCCTTTTTTTCTATTTTTAGTAGAGACGGGGTTTCCCCGTGTTGTCCAGGCTGGTCTCGAACACCTGACCTTGTGATTTGCCTGCCTCAGTCTCCCAAAGTGCTGGGATTACAGGCGTGAGCCACCGCGCCCAGCTTCCAAAAGTTGTAAGCAGAGCTCAGAGGTCTTAACCACGGGCACGTCTGAGGAGCATTTTTTGAAATGCTTTCCAGCTTCCTCAGTAGGAATGGAAGCCAAACTCTGAATCGATGACTACTTTGAGGCAGTCGAGAACTGTAAGGAGAGCCAGGAACAGGGGCAAGGGAGGGATGCGTCCCGAATGATCCTGTGCCCATTCTTTCTGGAACCTTTGATGTGATCTCAGCTGCCCTTTCTCTACTTGACACAGTGATTGTGGCACCCACTGGTCTAGCTGTGGTCTATAAGGAACCCCCAAAGGGAAGGGCACAGTGAGCAGGGGCATCAGCCTGAGTGACAAGGATTTGAGAGGGCAGGTTGGATGCAGCGAGAGGATTGGCCAAATGCCATGTGTCCGGACTTAGACTGCCTGGTTCAAATTGGACTTCACCCTTTTTGACTTCATGATCTGGTACAAGTCCTATGAAAATGCATTGCTGCTTCTCTAGTCCATAAAATCATCACGAAATGTGCACTCGTAACTGGGAAACTACGCAGATGAAATGAAACAAGCTGCATAGAGCACAGAGCTCAGAGCCTGGCCTTTAGGAAGCCCTCAGTAAGGGTTCATGATGCCCTGGTGTCTGTCTTCATCCTCTTTATCCTCATCATCACCTTCATCATCTTTGTTGTTCTTAGGGAATAGTTTAGAGGAACTCATTCCCTGCTATCTTGGGTGAAGTGTCTATGAAAAGGACAACTAGTGGGGGAGGAAGGCAAAAGTTTGAATAAGATTTCTGAGACCCCCCCACCACAAGCAAGAGCAGAAACTCCACAGTCTGCTGAGCTGACAGGTTGCAGCTTGGTCTCCTCCCATCTGCCCACCGCACTGTCCTGTTTGTCCTGAGGATGAGGAAACAAAGCAAGACTCCCGAACGTCCCTCAGCTGAACTGCCCTTCCCCTCTGCCAGGCCATGACCGCGGAGAACAGGTCCACGGTCCTCCCTGCGTGGTGCACGATGGAGGCTCAGACTCCGTCCTCAAGGCTGGCAAGAAGACAGGGTGAGACACGAGCCTCCTGATACAGGTGACAGCTGTGGAGCCCCCAGGACTGGAACCTCAGACTGCAGCGCTGGAGGCACAGACTGAGTATTGACTATTCTATGGCCTGGGGGGCTCAAGGCACAGAGCTCCTCATTAGCCAAAGTCGCCCAAGCTCCCCAATCTCTAAAGATTTCCTCATAAGAATGCAGGAAGAAGAGAAAAGGGAGTGTCCATAGAAGCTTTGGGGCTCTTCCTGTAATCAGGAGGAAGCTTACGTGTATTCTTCGCTTCTTTCTTTTCTTTCTAAAGATCCAACTGCTCTCATTTTCATCTTTTATTATGGGAAAATATACCACGTCTCAATACTAAAAATTGTAAATATATATGATTTCATCTAGAATGGCCGGTATAAACATTGACAATTTCCACTATTTTTCAGTTGACAGTTGAATGACATTAAGTACATTCACACTGTTTAGCAACCATCACCGCCGTCATCTCCAGAACAGTTTTATCTTTCAAAATGGAAATGGCACCCATTCACCAAACTCTCCATTCCTCTCTTTTGCCCACCCCGGGGGCCACCATTCTGATTTGCAACTCTATGAGTTTAACTACTCTAGGCACTTGATAGGAGTGGAATCATACCGTGTTGAATTTGTTTTTCTGTTTTTTTTTTTTTTTTTGGAGACAGAGTCTTTCCCTGTCACCCAGGCTGGAGTGCAGTGGCGTGATCTTGGCTCACTGCAACCTCCACATCGTGGGTTCGAGCGATTCTTGTGTCCCAGTCTCCCGAGTAGCTGGGATTACAAGCGTGCGCACCCACGCCCAGCTAACTTTTGTATTTTTAACAGAGACGAGCTTTCAGCATATTGGCCAGGCTGCTCTCGAACTCCTGACCTTAGGGGATCCGCCTGCCTCAGCCTCCCAAGGTGCTGGGGTTACAGGTGTGAGCCACTGAGCCTGGTCATGTTTATCCTTTTGGGATTTCTTTATTTCCCTGACGATAATGTCTTCAAGGTTCATCCATGTTGCAGCCTGTGTCAGAAGTGCCTGTCTGGTTTTGTTTTTTGGTTTTGTTTCATTTTGTTTTGTTTTGTGTTTACATGGAGTCTCATTGTCGCACAGGCTGGAGTGCAGTGGCACAATCTGGGCTCACTGCAACCTCCGCTTCCCAGGTTCAAGCGATTCTTGTGCCTCAGCCTCCCGAGTAGCTGGGACTATAGGCACACGCCACCATGCTGGGCTAATTTTTTGTATTGTCTTTTTTTTTTTTTTTTGAGACGGAGTCTTGCTATGTTGCCCAGGCTGGAGTGCAGTGCCACGATCTTGGCTCACTGCAAGCTCCGCCTCCCAGGTTCACGCCATTCTCCTGCCTCAGCCTGCCAAGTAGCTGGGACTACAGGCTCCCGCCACCACGCCCGGCTAATTTTTTGTATTTTTAGTAGAGACGGGGTTTCACCGTGTTAGCCAGGATGGTCTCGATCTCCTGACCTCGTGATCCGCCAGCCTCAGCCTCCCAAAGTGCTGGGATGACAGGCTTGAGCCACCGTGCCCGGCTAATTTTTTGCATTTTCAGTAGAGACAGGGCTTCACCAAGATGGCCAGGCTGGTCTTGAACTCCTGACCTCAGGTGATCCGCCCACCTCTGTCTTCCAAGATGGTGGGATTACAGGCGTGAGCCACCGCACTGGCCAGAAGTGCCTGCCTTTTGAAGGCTGAATAGTCTTCCATTGTATGAATGAACTGCAGTGTGCTTTTTCATTCATCTGTCCACGAACCCTTGGGGTGCTTCCACATTTTGGCTGTTGTGAATAATGCTGCTACGAATATGGGTGCACAAATCTCTCTTCCATTCCTTGCTTCTAATTCTTTTTGGTAGGTACCCACAAATGCAACTGCGGGAACATCTGATCATTCTGTTTCTGATTTTTCCCGTACACGCCATACTATTTTCCCTGTTCCTTCACGGTTTTACATTCCCTCCAATCATATTCAAGCATTCCTACTTCCCTCTAGTCTCACCAATGCTTGATGGTTTACCATATTGATCCTAATGTGTGGTGTCACATTCTTGGTTTGATTTGCGCTTCCCTACGATTAGTGATTTTGAACATCATTTTAGATGCTTATTGGCCATTGCTGTATTTCCTTTAGGGACACGTCTACTCGAGTCTTCTGACCATTGTTAATGGGACGCTTTGGATTTCTCATTGTTTAGTTCTAGCTGTTCTTGATATACAACAGATATCAGCCTCTTTTCAGAGATATGATTTGCAAATATTTTTCCTAATCCATGGGTTATCTTTTTACTCAGTTCACAGTGTTTTTTGCTGCACAAAAGTGTCTGTCATTTAGATGGAATTCAAGGAATGTAATTTTCTTTTGTTGCCTATGCTTTTGGTGTCATATCCCAGAAAGCGTTGCCCAATCTGATGTCATAAAAGTGTGGCCAATGTTTTCTTTTAGGCACATGATACTTTTAGCACTTGGGGTCAGGTCTTTGGTCCAGTTTGTGTTAAGTTTTGCACCTGGTGTGACATAGGGTCCACCTTCATTCTTCTGCATGTGGAAATCAAGTTCCTCCAACACCATTTCTTGAAAAGGCTGCTTTTCCACCAATGAGCTTTCTTAGCACTCATGTGAAAAATCATTTGAACATGGAGGTGAGAAGTTATTTCTGGGCTCAAAAACAAACGAACAACAAGTGACAACAGATAAGGATACAGCATGGGCCGGGAGCAGTCGCTCGCACCTGTAATCCCAGCACTTTGGGAGGCCGAGGCGGGCGGGTCACCTGAGGTCAGGAGTTCAAGACCAGCCTGACCGACAGGGAGAAACCCCCGTCTCTACAACAAATACATTAGCTGGGCGTGATGGTGCATGCCTGTAATCCCACCTACTCGGGAGGTGGAGGCAGGAGAATCGCTTGAACCCAGGAGGCAGAGGTTGAGGTGAGCCAAGATTGCACCATTACGCTCCAGCCTGGGCAACAACAGCGAAACTCCATCTCAAAACAAAACAAAAAAAACCAGCATGACTTCAAGAGCAGAAGGAGAAGAGCTTCAAAACCAGCATAATGAGAAAGTTAGGAAGCTTCTTACCAAAGCATCTGGAAATAGACAAGAAATTCTTGTGAACTCAAATTTTCATACTGTACTGTCAAACACTAGAACTCACCGATTCCATCTTTCTGTATTTTGGGACCCGATTATCCACTTCTCTTCATTTCCCATCCCACCTTTTCTTCCCAGCGTCTGCTAACCCCCTTTGCACTCTCCACCTTCCTGAGATTCCCTTTGTGTGTAGGTGTGTGATGGAGTCTCTTTCTGTTGCCCAGATTGGAGTAAACAGGCACAATCCAGGCTCACTGCAACCTCCGCCTCCCGAGTTCAAGTGCTTCTTGGGCCTCAGCCTTCCGAGTAGCTGAGACTACAGGCACGTGTCACCACACCCGGCTAAATGTTTGTGTTATTAGTAGAGACGGGGTTTCACCATGCTGGCCAGGCGGGTCTCCAACTCCTGGCCTCAAGTGATCCGTGTGACTCGGCCTCCCAAAGTGCTGGGATTACAGACCTGAGCCACCACATCTGGCCAAGATTTTCTTTTTTGTTCCCACATCTAAGTGAGGATATGTAATATTTGTCATTCCGTGCCTGCCGTACTTCACTTAACATACAGACCCTGCAGTCTCATCCATTTTGTCTGCAGTGGAGAGGATTTTATGCCTTTTTAGGCTGGATAATACCGCATAGTGTGTGTATACCACAGTTTCTTCATTGAAACAAAATTCTAAAAAGCAAATATTTTTAAAATGTCTCGGAATGTGAAACTTTAGGGATACTGTGCCCATTTTATTCTTTTCTATTTCCCATTGTATTTATATGTAAGTGTAGAATAAAGCAGCAATCAATGTGTGTAGAGATCTGTGACTTCAACAAATGTAAAATGAAAATGCTAAGTGGTGGATGGGCACCGTCGCTCACGCCTGTAATCCCAGCACTTTAGGAGGCCGAAGCGGGCGGATCACCTGAGGTCGGGAGTTCAAGACCAGCCTGACCAGTATGGAGAAACAATGTCTCTACTAAAAATACAAAAAAAAAGAAAAAGAAAACTGAACAGGGCGTGGTAGCACATGCCTGTAATCCCAGCTACTCGGAAGGCTGAGACAGGAGAATCGCCTGAATACGGGAGGCAGAGGTTGCAGTGAGCCGAGATCATGCCATCGCATTCCAGCCTGGGCAACAAGAGTGAAACTCTGTCTCAAAAAAAAGAAAAGAAAGAAAAAAAGAAAAGAAGAAAAAAAAGAAAATATTACTCCCATTATCGCAGGGGGTGTTCAGCCCTGATGATATTGTTTTCTAATATCCAGGGAAGGAGAGTATTATATTACTCCCAGTATCACACGGGGTGTACACCTTTTTGTGATATTGTGTCTAATATCCAAGGAAACAGAGGATGACATTACTCCCAATATCGCAGAGGGTGGACACCCCCCTGGGATATGGTTCTGAATATCCCAACGGGGAGAGGATGATATTACTCCCCATATCAACCCTGGAGGGTTATCTTCCACCCCTACTCTTGGCCACTGCTTAGCCAGAGCTGGTCTTCTCTCTTGGCCCGGCTCAGTGAAGAAAAGTCTCCATTCCTCCTCTCGGGGGACCGTAAGGGTCATAATGACTCCCGTTCCGGGTAGCTTTAGCAGCAAAGAGCTGTGCTCTGTCAAAGAGACAGTGGCTCTCAGCTCGTTAAGCAAGTCCCTCCCCAACAAGGGCAAGGGACAGTCAGGCATGGACAAAAACTGATGAGTCACTGTATGTCCTCCTACAGTGCAAGTCCCAGGCAAGCAGAAAGCTTGCTTAGCTGAAACCCCCGTGGCTCCGATGATGTCAATAGTCTTTCTGGAGAAGGGGGCGACCGGGGCGGTTACTAGCGAATGTCCAGCACCGGTATCTACGAGAAAATCAACGCCTCTACCCCCGACTGTCATTCTGACCATAGACTCTTTGGGGACATTTGAGCCCGCTCTCCCTCAGTCCAAGAACTCTTCTGCCAGGTTGAGCAGGGCCCCTTCCTCCTTGTCCGGGGCCTCCTGCTCTGAGTCACCTTGTTTTCTTTTAAGCTGAGGGCATTTGTTCTTCCAATGTCCTATTTCTCTACAATAAGCACACTGGTTACGCTGCCAACTCTGACAGCCAAGCTGAGTTTCTTTCCCAGGGCCCCCCTTCCCTTGCCTCTTTGGGGGGACCCCTCTGATTCCTGCAGCTAACAGGCAGGTCGGCGTATCGCCGGGCCTGATGTTCATTCTCTGTGCGGTGTTCCTTACGGCTTACTGCATCCATGTTTACAAACACCTGCTTAGCTCTTTCTAATAATTGTGATGTATTCGTCCCTGCAAGCCCAGCCTGTTTCTGCAGTTTTCTTCTCATGTCTTCTGCGCTTTGACAGACTCAAGCCATGTGAAGCATGTGCTGATTTTCAGGGCTATCGGGATCAAAGGGAGTATACATACGATAGGCCTCACACAATCTCTCATAGAATTGTGCTGGACTTGGCCGGGCGCGGTGGCTCAAGCCTGTAATCCCAGCACTGTGGGAGGCCGAGGTGGGCGGATCACAAGGTCAGGAGATCGAGACCATCCTGGCTAACACGGTGAAACCCCATCTCTACTAAAAATACAAAAAAAAATTAGCCAGGCGTGTTGGCAGGCGCCTGTAGTCCCAGCTACTTGGGAGGCTGAGGCAGGAGAATGGCGTGAACCCGGGAGGCGGAGCTTGCAGTGAGCCGAGATCGCGCCACTGCACTCCAGCCTGGGGGAGAGAGAAAGACTCCGTCTCAAAAAAAAAAAAAAAAAAAAAAAAAAAAA
>NW_026652284.1:28168971-28189491 GCF_009828535.3 Hylobates moloch
GGTCCTTCCATACTCTTGGGGGTTTTGATAATCAGCTGGTGCATGTTCCTCTAGCCACTTAGTTGCTGCTAGGAGCACCCTCCGCCTTTCATCTCTGTGAAAGAGGAACATGAGCAACCGGTGGCAATCAGCCCAGGTGGGGTTGTGGGTCTGGATAATAGTTTGGAGCAAATCAATTCGAGCTTGTGGCTTTTCGGTATAGAAAAGGGTATGGTTTTTCCAGTTGAGAAGGTCGGCACAGGTGAAGGGCTGGTAGAGAAAAACACGCCTCTCCACCACGTGACCATCCTCATCTATCCCAGTATAGCGCTGCTCTGTCAGGGGCATTTGTATCCCCGTTTTGGGTCGTCAATGAGCTGCCAAGGGAGGGGTTTCTCCCAAGGCCTCACCTCCTCTCTTGTCTACTCTGGGTGGCCTAGGGATACGCTTGTCTTGTGGAGGAGCAAGCACTGTGGGCTTAAGAGTGGGGAGCCTCTTTCCCTGGTAAGGGGAGGGCACCACTGGGATCACTGGTGCCATCTCCTGCAATGGATCTTCTGACGTTGGGTCGAACAGAACTTGAGTTGATTTCCCTGGGCGGGTGGAGCGGGATCCTTCATTAGCTGTCTGTCCCTTGGCTACTAGTATTGCTGCTGCCTGCCCTCTTAGCCACTGTGTGTGTGGGGGGGTCTAGCACTAGCTGTCACCAAGTGTCTATGTATGGGAAGCGGTCTAGGTATCCTTTCCCAGTTACCTTGTGCCACACTGGAGAAACAAGGGACCTGTCCAGGCTTACTTCTGACGGCGAACCCACTTCTAATGTTGGGCAATCTATTTCCCACGAAGTTTGAAGTTCCCAGGTGGTCTGGTGGTTAGGAGTCGGCGCTCTCACCGCCGCGGCCCAGGTTCGATTCCCGGTCATGTGAACCAAAAAGTGGAGCAGGACGAGCTGCAGACACAAACCCCTCAGACGCCAGATTCAAGAAGGAAGAGGTTCCTTTTAATCGGCCAGGGGCGTCGGCAGACTCGCGTCTTAAGAGCCGAGCGCCCCGAAGGAAGACAGACTTCCTAGGCCTTTTCTCAGGGCTTACAACTCTAAGAGGTTCCACGTGAAAGGGTCCTGATGGATTCAGAGCACATGTGCTTAGAGTGGGGGAGGGAGGGGTTCATCTTTTCACCTCAGGCCGGCTCATCAGTGGCAGCGGCTGGACTTGCCACTGACTTCAATCCTCTTGGTTTTCAACTTTTAATTCCTCCTCCTCTTCAGAGACAGGAGACAGAAAGAGAAATGCCTTCTCTCCTCAGGGCCACAGGATGATATGACTCCCAATAATACTGTGAGGAAGGTCGCAATATTACTTATCACAATTAATAATATCAATTATTAATTGATAATTATCAATATTAATAACTGATCGTGTAATTTTTAAAATCAATACCGATAATAATGATAATTAATATTTAAGAGTCATACTGATAACAATAAATTATTAATATTAACTATTAATAACGCCTGATATTAACTGGGACAGATCATAGTCATTAGAACACAGTAATATTAGCTCCTAATAATTAATATTAATAACCCAAAAACTTCTTATTAGCAATTATTTTTTAACATTAATATTGGTAATTCATATTAATGTGAATCGTAAATGAGTAACAAGTAATACTAATATAACTTCTAATACCGCAGTGGGTGTACCCCCACCTGCGATAGTGTTCCTAATGTCCAGAGACGGAGAGAGCATGGTATTACTTTCAATATCGCAATAGGTGTACACCCACCTGATGATATTGATCTGAATAGAATCTCCAGGGGGTGGAGGACCCCAATTGCAGGGGGGCGAGGTGCCCCCCGTGAGGCGGGGCGTAAGAGGCAGCCCCTCTGCCCCACGGGCTCTTAGGAACCCCATCGCAGAGAGGTGAGGCGCAACCCGCGAGGCGGAGCGTAAGAGCCAGCCCCTTTGCCCCCCGGGCTCTTAGGACACCCATCGCAGGGGGGCGGGGCGTAAGAGCCAGCCCCTCTGCCCCCCTGACTCTTAGGACCCCCATCGCAGGGGGGCGAGGTGCCCCCCGTGAGGCGGGGCGTAAGAGCCAGCCCCTCTGCCCCGTTGGCCCTTAGGAACCACGGTGGACTCACAGCATGTTTACCATATTGTGAGTAATATCATCTCCCCCGCTGGAAATTGTCAACTATTGCACAGACGGGTGTACACCGGCTTTGTACAGAGGACGTACACCCGTCTGTATTCGAGTAATATCAACCTCTTCCTCCCTGAAGATTAAGAACAGTATCACAAGGGTGTTTCTACTCTCTGCGATATTGGGTGTCACGTTCTCCTCTCCCACGTTGCAATTAGAACGCTAACCCTAACCCTAACCCTACCCTAAACCTAACCCTTAACCCCAAACCCAACCCCAACCCCTAACCTTAATCCTAACCCTAACACTACCCTAACCCTAACTCTAACCCTAACCCTAACCCTACCCTAACCCTAACCCTACCCACTAACCCTAACCCCTAAGCCCTAACCCTAACCCAACCCTAACCCTAACCATAACCCCTAAGCCCTAACCCTAACCCCAACCCCTAACCCTAACCCCTAGCCCTAACCCTAAGCCCTAACCCTAACCCTTAGCCCTAACCCGAAGCCCTAACCTTAACCCCTAACCTTAACCCTAACGCTAACCCCTAACCCCTAAACCCTAACCCTAACCCAACCCTAACCCTAACCCCAACCCCTAACCCTAACCCCAACCCCAACCCTAACCCCAACCCTAACCCTAACCTGGGCCCTGACGACAACTCTAATCCTAACCCTAGGTTCCTTACTAAGTTTATATGTACTTTGTTAATGTGGATTATTACGATTACTGTGTGAGGACTGCACAGCAGCATGGGGATTGCCAATCTTACATTAATTTTTTTTTATTGAGGCAGTGCATTAGCATTACAGGTGCTTGTGACATGAGTAATGTGGGTGTCATATTTTGGGTGTCATGTCTGCATTAGCAGTGCTGCATTTGTGTTTCGAAGCTGCAGTGTGGACCTGGCACTGTGGCCCCTTGCCTTCGCTTGGGAGAACTTTGGTGGGCAAGATTCAGAGGGGCTTTTGGTTTCCCATTTTGCACACTGAACCCTTCTAATTGGTCTCTGAACTTGATTATTCAGGGCTGCAAACAGGAAGGATTTTACTCACCGTCGATGCTGCCCCGAGTTGTCCCAAAGCGAGGCAGCGCCCCCAACGTCTGTGCTGAGGAGAATGGTGCTCCGCCTTTGCGGTGTCCCCCAGGTCTGTGCTGAGCAGAACGCAGCTCCGCCCTCGCGGTGCCCCTGGCCCGCACGCCCAAGTCTGTGCTGAGAAGAACGCTGCTCCGCCTTCACAGTACCCCGGAGTCTGTGCAGAGGAGAATGCAGCTCCGCCCTCGCGATGCCCTCTGGGTCTGTGCTGTGGCTAACGCAGCTCCGTCCTCGCAAAGGCATCGCGCCCGCGCAGGCGCGGAGAGGCGCACCGCGCCCGCGCAGGCGCGGAGAGGCGCGGCGGGCCGTCGCTCCGCGGCGCAGGCGCCGAGAGGCGTAGAGAGGGGCGGCGCGCCGTCGCTCCGCGGCGCAGGCGCAGAGATGCGCAGCAGCGCGGCCCCCGTGGGGAGGCGTGGCGCAGGGCAGAGATGCACAGCGGCGCGTCGCCGGTGGGGTGGGTGCGGCGCAGGCGCAGACATGCACGCCGCCGGGCCGGGGGTTGGGGGGAGCGTTGCAGGCACACAGGTGCACATTCACACGCCGCCGGGCGGGGGGCGGGGGTGGACGTGCTGCAGGCAGAGAGACGCACGTCGCTGGGGGTGCGGCGCAGAGACCGGTGGAACCTCAGTAATCTGAAAAGCCGGGCACTACAGGACCTGCTTGCTCACGTTGCTGTGCCTCTGCGCCTCCTGCTGGCGCCTAGGGCAACTGCAGCGCCCTCTTGCTTACACTGGTGGCCAGCGCCCCCTGCTGGCGCCGGGGCACGCAGGGCCCTTTTGCTCACAGTATAGTGGCAGCACGCCGCCTGCTGGCAGCTAGGGACGTTGCACGGCCCTCTTGCTCACAGTGTAGTGGCAGCACGCCGCCTGCTGGCAGCTAGGGACTTTGCACGGCCCTCTTGCTCACAGTGTAGTGGCAGCATGCTCCCCTGCTGGCAGCTGGGGACACTGCTGGGCCCTCTTGCCTTTAGTGTAGTGGGGGCAAGCCCTCTTCTGGCCCCTGCGGACACTGCAAGATCTTCTTGCTCCCAGTGTAGTGGCAGCGCGCCCCCTGCTGGCAACCAGGGCACTGCAGGGTCCTCTTGCTCATGTTGTGGTGCCCGTGTGCCACCTGCTGGCAGCTAAGGACACTGCAGGGCCCTCTTGCTCACAGTGTAGTTGTCGTATACCCCTGCTGGCAGCTGGGGACACTGCCAGGCCCTCTTGCTGGCAGTGTCGTGGCAGCATGCCACCTGCAGGCAGATGGGGACTATGGAGGGCCCTCTTGCTCCCGGTGTGACGGCTGGGGTCCGCTACTGACCACCTCCTGCACCACTTAAAGTCAGAGCGCCAGTTATTAAGCCCCATCAGTTCTGTAAATTCAAACTGAAATGGAGCTATTACTGGGGAGAGCTGATGTCCCAGTTCTTGTCTAACTTGGAAGAAGGATTTTCACCAAGAGGCAGTACAAAGATGGCAGATAACTTCATTCAAAAGAAATACAGTGTAAAGAGCTTATTGTAGAAAAATAGGGAGGAGTGGACTGATCGTGCATGAAAACAGCCTAAGAGTCCTGTGCAGGGAATTTTAGACTTCTTCACATTCCTGCCTCTGTCTCAAGTCTCCGCCTGTTTTCTTTGTCTGGTTTTCCTGCTACTGCCTTAGGTCCCCGACTTGCCCCACTTAGGCATGTGGGACCTCCTCGTTGTTGGTTGAGGTACATGTGTGGTGATCAATCTGAATCCACTCTGGCACCAGCCTCTTTCCCGCCATCACAGGCCGGCTGACAGTGGTCACGTTTGTACCTACTGCACCTGCCCATCTCTTTTGAATGTCCTTCTCTGCCCTAATCTGTACTTATGGTGCCAGGTTTCTCTTAAGAATGTCCCCTTTGTTGTTCTTATCAGCATGTACCTAGCAATATTCTGACATTTTTATTGCAGAACGAATGATGATTGGAGCATCTTAAGAGGAGTTCTAGGGTGTTTCTTTCTGCATAGGTACCTCTTCTCCGTCCTACCCACAATTGACAAGTGCCCATCCACTCCAGCACTAGAGATGCTACTAACGTGAATTTTTGGTGGTCCCTCCAGGAGAGCCTTCCCAGGCTTGCCCTTTTTCAGGAGCTCCCCCTCCTGTTCATGTCTAGCTATCTATTCTAACGGAGCCCACTATCCTGTGTCCTTCCCCAAAATAGTGAGGGAATGATTAATTGGAAGCCATAAGAAATGATATCCATGTAGATGAAAACTTTACAACTCACACAAATAATCACTCAAAATCATCCTTACACTAAAAATCTAAAACTATACCATTTCTAGAGAAAACTATAGAAGAAGAGCTATGTGCCTTTGGGTTTGGTAATGAATTTTAACAACTGACAGAAAAGGTTGATATACACAGAAGAAATGACAATGTGGATTTCTTAATATTCAAAGTTTATACTCTGGAAGAGACCTTGTTAAGAGAACAAAAAGAAAAGCCACATATTGAAGAAAATATTTGCAAAATACAGATCTCAGAATTTGTATTCAAAATATATAAAAATTGTTTAAACAATAAGTTAAACAGCCCAATTAAAAATGCACACAGATCTGAACAGACACCTCACCAAAGAAGATCTACAGATGCCAAGTAAACATACAAAAAGATACTCAACATAATAGAGAACTGAAAACCACAATGAGATAGCACAGCTGGTCTATATGTCTTAGAACTGCTAAACTCTTTAAAAAATGACAAATTGCTGGAGAAAAAACAAGAACTCTTTCCATTGCTGGTGGAACACAGTGTGTAAGACCAAAATATGCCACCCCAAAATATAATGGTAGGAAACCAGAATATGCAACCCCAATATATGTCCCTTCGGCTTAAGAATTATTCCAAGCTGATTATTTTGAAAAAAAAAAAAAAATTCTAACAAAGGAAGTTCTGAAAACAAAGTAGAAGTTACACTTGTGTAAGGAAAATTTACATCTATCAAGGAAATCCCCATTTAAAAGCTACCTCTCTTGACACCAAGAAGAGAAGGAAAACTAAATCACTAAAGAGTCTTATCAATGGAGAACGCACGGACTTAACTCTGTATAACAAACCTTACCCTTGTCTACTGTGCTTTTGCTGGTTAACTCCCCACTACTGCACCTCAAATCTTCTTTGTTTAAGTTAAAGATAGTATTTATGCTTGAATTGAAAGTCACCTGTGGGAGATTTACTCATTTTTCTGTGAGTATCTCCCATGTATCCATAAGGTATACATGTTTTTAAACTTTTCTGTTTTTCTCATTTTAATCTGTCAGTTTTTACAGAGGGTCCCATCTAAGAATTCCAAAAACATAGACAATTTTTTTCCTCCCCATTACAAGTTGGGCAGTTTTTTCTAAAGCTAAACAAGTCTCACCTTACAATCCAAAAATCACATTCCTAAGTATTTTGACAACTACTTTGATGTTATTTCCAAACAAAAGCTACCACGCAATTACTTACAGAAGCCCTATTCATAATGACCAAGGAAAAAAAAGGAATCAGAAGGTCTTACAATAGATGACTGTGTGGGAATCCACTCAGACATCAAAAGCTGTTATAAAGATTATGTAAATGAAAACATTTGAGATACCAAAGATAAAGGAAGAAATCTTACCAGAACTTACTTTATCCAATTAAAGCAGAGCTCCCAGAAAAATACAACTGCCATTAACCCCATCCAAGGAGTTTCTTGCAAATTCAGCTGCCATGGAGACAGCATACCCTTTCCCATTAGCACTGACAAATGAAAATGAAATCCTAAGCTCCCAACTGACTGAACAGACCCACTCTTGGCTGAGGGGACCCCAGAGTAACTTTCAAAACTGAGTTCTCAGCTTTGCTAGGATGGGATGATGGGGGTCAGTTACACATTATTATACCCCCTCCTTTGCTAACCATGATGAGGCTTTCTTCCCTAAGGATTTAACAGAAACCAGCCCTTTCCAAGTCTCCACCACTGATGTCAGCATCTCCTTTCTTGCCTGATAAGAGACCACCCATGACAGAGAGGTTCTGGCCAGTGTACAGAGGATGCACAGAGCGAGTTTTCATGTCCTCTGCTTCACCTTTTAATGTCAGAGGGCTGAAAATTCCACCCTGGGATCATGCTAACACTGCCATTTTTTGTACATGGGACCCATGAAGAAGCAAGAAACTCAATTGCGCATGCATGCATTTCTCCTTCCATAAATATTCATGACTCCTCCTAGAGGTTATTAAATAAATGTATTTGGCCATTCCACTCAGCATAAATTACTATTTCCTTTACCTCCTCCTTGAAGCATCTGTTTCTGGCTTCTGGCTGGAGGCTATGCTTCCCAGCCTGTCAGAAGGACAACCCTGCAGGCTGCAACCCTTTATAGGAAATACGTCTCTTACTGGGTGCGGTGGCTCATGCCTGTAATCCCAGCACTTTGGGAGGCCAAGGCAGGTGGATCACCTGAGGTCAGGAGTTTCAGACCAGCCTGTCCAACATGATGAAACCCTGTCTCTACCAAAAATACAAAAAATTAGCCTAAATTGACTAATTTAAATTGACTAATTTAAAATTGACTAAATTCTCCATTCTCAAACCTCTGCTGACTATGTGTTCCACCAATATGGCATTAATTCTACTTCCTTTCCTGTTTGGATGACTTTACTAAGAATTATTTCAAACTTTAGTGGCTCCTTTCAGAAAATTTTTATCTTCAAAATTGCCTCCTTTTAGACCTTTCCTTTCCCAACTGAGTCTCTCAACTCCCTATAATCACTGAAATTTTAGGCACCCTGCTCCATGCCTTGGAGGCTCTCAATGTGCTGAAGAATCTGCAAAAGCAAACACCTGGGGCTGAAAAATAAAATAGAAAAAAAAAATTATTTCTCACCCTCCATAAGATTATACGTCAAAACAACAACAACAAAAAAACCTTAAAAATCTCCAAAAATGCTGGTGAGAGAAAAGCTTTAGCCCTCATATGAAGAAGAAAAAAAACTTGTTCCATTTTCCAGATACAGAGTTATAATACAAATATAAAATGGGGCAAAGACAAAAACCAATTCTTCTATATAAACTAGTGAATTTTGTAGTTATTGTAATCACATTAATCAGGGTTCCCCAGAAAGGCAGAATCAATAGGATATATGTAGATAGACAGATGAGAGAAGATTCATTAGGGGAATTCGTTCACATAATTATGGAGGCTGAGAAGTTCCACAATAGCCTGTCTCCGAGTTGGAGAACCAGGAAAGCTGGTAGCATGGCTCACTCCAGACACAAAGGACTCAGAATCAGGGAAGCCAGTGGTGTAACTCTGATTCTGAGGCCAAAGGTCTGAGACCCTGAAGTTCTGATGTCAAGGGCAGGAGAAGAAAGATGTTTCCATTTCAGAAGGAGATAATTCACCTTTCCTTTTCCTTGTTGTTCTATCTGGGCTCTCAACCAATTGTATGATGCCTGTATTCATCCATTTTTATACAGCTATGAAGAAATACCTGAGTCTGAGCAATCGATAAAGAACAAAGAGGTTTAATGGGCTGACAGTTCCACATGGCTGCAGGGGCCTCACAATCATGGCAGAAGGGGAAGCAAAGCCGTCCTTCTTCACATGGCAGCAACAAGGAGAAGTGCTGAGCCAAAGGGGAAAAACCCCTTATGAAACCATCAGATCATGAGAACTCACTCACTGTCATGGGAACAGCATGGCAGTAACCACCACCGTGATTCAATCACCTCCCACTGGGTCCCTCCCACGACATGTAGGGATTATAGGAACTACAATTCAAGATGAGATCTGGGTGGGGACACAGCCAAACCATATCAGTGCCCATCCACATTGGGTCATGGTTATCTCAGTGTCTTCCAGAAACACCCTCACAGATATGCCCAGAAACTGTGTTTTACCAGCTATGTGTGTCTCTTAATCCAATTAAGTAGATGTCTAAAATTAACCATCAGAATATTTATGCCCGATTCATGGCTGAAATTTCAGGATGAAAGCTATGAAATCTCTATTTGTGTTTTTATATCTATTAATGTATGTTATGTATATGTAATATTTTCTTAATTCCAGATAGCATTGCAAAATTCACTTATAAAATCCTCTAAAAGTGCTCTATTCTAACTTGGCTTGGAAAAAAATAAGCATTTATAAATAAATATTCACCAAACCCTAGAAATATAGAAAATGATCAAATGTTTTTTAAGTTAACACAATTTGGATAAAACTTAGTTAAATAAGATTAATATAATATTTTTGGTGTAATAAAACAACTATGTCTTCAAAGTTATCACTATTGAATATAAAACAAACATAAATTCCTATTCTGCTTGAGTTCCAATCAAATAAGCTAATATTATACTTACTAGAAATGTAAAATCTTAAAGCTTATAGATTTGATTCTAATTAATTTGTCATTCTTATGAAAAACATTATTTTTTTATGGTGAAAAGATACACATATATTTAGAGTTAGCCAGCTGGACTCAGTTTAGATGATCCCAATTTTGTTGCGACATCCAAAACATCATAATCAGGAGCCAGTCGAACATATGCCTTCTTCTCTTTATCAGGACAAATAAGGGTGGTGACCTTGGCCACATCACTGTCATAGCGCTTCTTCTTCACAGCCTGTTTGATCTGGCGCTTCTGGCTTTAACATCCACAATGAACACAAGCGTGTTGTTTTCTTCTATCTTCTTCACGGCCGACTCAGCGGTCAGCGGAAACCTGATGACAGCACAGTGGTCAAGCTTGTTTCTCCTGGGGGTGCTCTTCCAAGGATATCTGGGCTTCCTCCGGAGTCGCAGTGTCTTGGGCTGCCTGAAGCTGGGTGACATGCGGATCTTCTTTTTTGCGTGTGGCTGTGGACACCTTTCAACACTGCCTTCATGGCCTTTAAAGCCTTCGCTTTGGCTTCGGCTTTAGGAGGGGCAGGAGCTTCCTTCGCTTTCGGTGCCATCTTGTGAAAAGTGAAAAGCATCATTTCAAAAATAATTTGTTTACAGTAAATCTGCCTAATAGTAGTTTCCAAAGTACTTTTGGTAATTTTTAACCTTAAAGTTAAGCTAAGTAAAAGATTTGCCTTAAATATCTAGACATTTATAAATAAGATACAATACTAAAACATTAATTACTGAACATAAATAATTCAAGTTTATATACTTTTGGCTTCCTATTTTTACAGAGAGTAAAGATATTTTGGCCCATTAATAAACATCTTTTTTTCTGCCACACTGAGAAATTGTATTATGAGGAAACACATCCCTCTGGATGTTGGGAGATGGTATATTCATACATTTTCTAACCTACTATAGAATGCTAATATATGACAGTTTATAACTGTCTACTTCCTAGTTTTCTCTGGAAACTAAGAGTTTACTAAGTAGTAAAATTGTAATCAATATATGTAAATATATGTAAATAAAACTACTAGAAATAATAGAAAAACTAGAAACAACTCTATGCAAAGCATGCCAGAAAAGTAGGGCATGTTTCACAAGTAAAGTAGGTTGTATATTTTATAAGGAAAATGATACATAAGATACAAATAAAAAGAGATACCTAATCTTCCCTGTGTTATATTTGTATGGGTAAAATGTTATGTTTTCAGAAATTATATAAGATTCCTGGAAATGTGTCAATGTCCTCCTTATCCATGCTATGTGCCAGTATAGAGTAATGAGTCAGATTTCCAATTATTATTTTAAATTTTGTGCCGGACGCACTGGCTCATGCCTGTAATCCCAGCACTTTGGGAGGCTGAGGCGGGTGGATCACAAGGTCAGGAGATCCAGACCATCCTGGCTAACCCGGTGAATCCCCGTCTCTATTAAAAATACAAAAATTAGCCAGGTGTGGTGGCAGGCATCCATAGTCCCAGCTACTTGGGAGGCTGAGGAAGGAGAATGGCGTGAACCCGGGAGACGGAGCTTGCAGTGAGCCAAGATCGCGCCACTGCACTCCAGCCTGGGTGACAGAGCAAGACTCTGTCTATAAATAAATAAATAAATGTTGTATGCCACAGAAAAAATCAAATATCCTTGTCAGTTGTGGTATAATGAACTCTCATCAGATCTTTCATCACAGCCATTTCATGCTCTTTGTCATTTACATATTATTTCCCCCTGATGCTTTCCTGAAAGCTCCTGCAATCAGCTACAGGTCAGAATGTTCATCTCCAACAAAGAACTCCCTCTGAGACTCGCGGAAAAGACTATGACAGGTACTCTGGTTATAGGCTTCTGATGATATTGCTTAAATAACTTTAAGACCATACACTTGACTCAGTGAAGATCTCCAGAATTCTGGTTGAGAAATTGATGGGTTCATGACACTGCTAACCCAAGATCCAACAAGACTGGAATTGATTACATGGCACTGAATGAACTGATGAAAATTGATTATAATTTTATAGCTTTTTGGAGCATTGCTGGTTCTTTAATGTTCTAGTTTCTGGATTTAAGAAATCTCTTTCTCTTAATCTAACTGTAACTTACAACAATTTAGTAGATTATACTTTTGTAAACAGAAATGAAGCATTTATCTTTTTTCTCTGCCTAATTTTTCCAGAATTTTGAAATCCTTACTGAATACTCTTATTTTCACGATGATATAGTTGTTAGCAAAAGTCCAGTAAGAATCTATTCGCCTTATAACAGGACATAATTGGAAATTTTGGTTATATTATCAAGGTTTTTACTGGAATATCATATTTAGGACGTGTACCTAAGATCAGTTATGACCAGCAATTTTAAGGAAGTAAGGTTGACTTTTATGGAGACAATGTTACAAAGCACTGTGAGAAATGGGAAAGTTCTTCCTCAAAGATTATAAAGTCACAGCTATCCACTATTTGTGTGTGTGTGTGTGTGTGTGTGTGTGTGTGTGTGTGTATTCCAAATCACTTGTACTAGCTTGCTCCAGCATGCCTGGACAGAACTAGACAAGCCCCAGCCCGTAGTGCATGCCATTCCTTATTTGGAGATGCTTCCTTAACTATCCCTGGGCAACTTCCTTTTCTTTCTTTGTTCTATTCCCCTTACCTAATTAAGAAAGTTTTAAACTAACAGCCAATCAGGTAAAGTGTAAAATGTGAGGTCCTATTTCAGCCAATGGAAACTGGACACAGCACTAGGGTAGACGTATCAGGTAATAAGTAACTCTGTCTCCTTTGTTTGGTGTGCTCTTGTGGCTGGACAGCTATTGAGTAGCACCTTTTATGCAGAAAGTAAAGCTTGCCTTGCTAACAGATCATTTGTTTCCACGTTAATTCTTTTTTTTTTTTTTTTTTTTTGGAACACCAAAAACTTCATTCCCAACAGCACTCTGAGAAAAGCCAGCCTGATACCCAGATTACAGGGTTCGCAGCCTTACAGGTTAGTAAAGAAGGTAATTTCCTGGTAGGACCAGGAATTTAGGGATATTTTGGGGGCCTCAAGAAGACAGGAATCCACACAAAGCTATAAGGACTGCAGCTGAAATCTGATAGTATGTTCTTAGCTTGGCTTTTAGCCTGAATTAGACCTTTAAAACTCAAATCTGAGATTCTGTATGAAAACTTCCAGCAAAGAAACTTGAAAGCACCTATGTGGTCATCTCCTGTTCTTGCTGCACTTATGTAAATAATCAAGCAAAATCTAACAAAACTAGACTTATTTTTAAAACAAGAATAGTCTTACTTTATGATCAAAAATGATGGTTGCTACAGAGAGAAATTTTATGTTTCAATGGAAAACTACAACATGGCTGGGCATGGCAGCACATGCCTATAATTCCAGCACTTTGGGAGGCCAGGAGTTCAAGACCAGCCTGGGCAACATGGTGAAACCCCATCTCTACCAAAAATACAAAACTTAGATGGGCATGATGGCATGTGCCTGTAGTCCCAGCTAATCAGGAGGCTGAGGAGAGAGGATCGTTTACACCCAGGAGGTAGAGGTTGCAGTGAGCTGTGATTGCACCTTTGCACTCCAGCCTGGGTGACAGAACCAGACCCTGTCTCAAAAAACTTTTTTTTAAAGGAAAACTATAGCTATTGTGGACTATCAGATTCTAGTCTTGTTTCTTGTTTTTGGGCAATTTTTACCTCTTTGTAAACTGGATCCTGCCATCTGATGAATTTTGTCCCACAATGATACTTGTGGAATTAGAAGCCAAGTATTGTCTCTCCTACTAATATATCTATTGTTAGTTAATTTGAAGGTCTCCAGCCCAGGAACAAAGTTAGAAGAGGAAGGTTTTGCTCCCCATAATGCATAACCAAATTGTGGTACATTCATGCAATGGAAGACTATTTAGCCATAGAAAGGAACAAGCTATCAACTCACACAAAGACATGAGTGAATCTTGCATGCACACTGCTAAGTGGAAGAAGACAGTCTGAGGAGAATATACACAGTGTGATCTCATTTAATGAGACACTGGAGAAGGCAAACTACACAGATGGGAAGCCATTGGCTCCATGGGGTGGAGGTTTAAAGCATTCCATATGATACTTTAATAGTGGGATATTGGCCAGGCGCGGTGGCTCATGCTTGTAATCCCAGCACTTTGGGAGGCTGAGGCGGGCGGATCACGAGGTCAGGAGATCGAACCACGGTGAAACCCCGTCTCTACTAAAAAGTACAAAAAATTAGCCGGGCGTGGTGGCAGGCGCCTGTAGTCCCAGCTACTTGGAGAGGCTGAGGCAGGAGAATGGCATGAACCCAGGAGGCGGAGCTTGCAGTGAGCCGAGATTGCGCCACTGCACTCCAGCCTGGGCGACAGAGCGAGACTCCGTCTCAAAAAAAAAAAAAAAATTGGGCTATCTGCTACAATGCATTTGTCAAAAGATGCAGAATTTCATGGCCAAATGAGTAAATCAAACTCTATTCAAATTAAATAAAATTACTCAGGATGTGGAGTATCCCTGGACAGAATACATCATGTGAAAAAGAATTTATGCTAGAAATTACTATGGTTTGGATGTGGTTTGTCCCTGCAAAAACCAGTGTTGAAATTTGACCCCCAATGTGGCAGTGTGGGGCTGTGGGGCCTAGTGGACAGTGTTTGGGTCATGGGGACGGATCCCTCATAAATAGATTAATGTCCTCCATGGGAGTGAGTGAGTTCTGCTCTCACAGGAATGGATTAATTCCTGCAGGAGTAGGTAATTAAAAAGAGTCTGGCTTCCTTGGCTTCCCTCTTGCTATGTGATCTCTGGTGCACCCCTTGCTCCCCTTCCACTTTCCACCATGAGGTGAAAAAGACTGAGGCCCCACCAGATGCAACTGCCCAATTTCAGACATTCCAGCCACCAGTATTGGGAGCCAAATGAACCTTTTTTACTAATAAATTACCAAGCCTCAGGTATTCTGTTACAGAAGCACAAAATGGACTAAGACACAAATGTAGGTAAAAACTCACTGAAAGTGCAGGGAAAATGGTGTTGACCTAAGTCACTTTGAAAATGAATAGAATCTGTAGGCTGAAGGCAAATGAACTATACTTCATCATTGGATTCCATTTTATAAAGTTCTTTCCAACAGAAGCAATTGCGAACAATTGTAAAGCCACAGTGTCTGTATCTGGAATAAAACAATGACTTACATAAGTCGCAGATGGTGGGAACGAGGTTTCTCACTGTTGAAGTGGGAGGTTACAAATTAGCAAGGCGAGAAGGCTAGAATAATTCCTGTGATAGTAGATCAGAGGTGGAGACATCAACGTAAACTTATGTTTAGTTTAATATAGACATACACAGTTCCACATAGAAAACTTTATAATTAGGTGTGTGTAGGTAGGTTAGACACACGCATACTTCCTAGCATTGCTAATGAGGGACAAGATACAATGTGCTCATTCAGCAGCCAGATGTAAGTTTTCCTACCGTTCTGAAAGGAATCAGGCTCTTTGAAGAAATGTCTGATACTAGAACTGGGACAGTAAATATAGGAGCCAGGATAATCTTGAAGTATCAGAAAGTAAGTCAGTACTTAAAAAATTAAAATATGTCAAAGAAAAATAAGAGCCAATAAAAACAGCTACCGATGGCCAACACTGGAATGAATTGTGAAACATAATGCTGCAGTGTTGAATACTAACTAAAGCTTAAAGTAATTATCTAGGTGTCTGTATTTGTATACATAGGTGAATAAGCAAATGGAGTTGCATAGAAATCTCCTTTGCAAAAGAATTCCAAATAGTTGATGTAGACACTCAGCCATCAAGAAGGTGGAGCCAACTCCTCACTCCGTAAGTGTGGGCTCTGCATAGTGACTTGCTCCAAAAGAACACATGCAGTATGGACAAGGAGGAAAAATAACTTCACAGTGGAGAAACCTGACAAACGGTAGCTCTGCCAAATGATCCAAGTGAACATCAAAGGTGACAGTTCACCTTGAGAACATGAAGTGACAATGGGGGGCATTCTACAAAATTCCTGACCATCCTCCTCAGTACTATCAAGGTCATCATGAGATGGAAAGCCTGACACACTGTCACAGCCAGGAAGAGCCTACGTGATGACTACATGTCATGTGGGATCCTGGGTGGGATCCTGGCTCAGAGTAAGACAGAACTAAGGGAATCCAAATGAAATATGAACTTTAGTTAATAATAATCTATCAGTGTTGGTTCATTAACTGTGACAAATTATGTAAGATATTAATAAGCCATGTGAGACACACCGATAGAAGATGTTAATAAGAGAGGAAACTAGCTTGTGGCTACATGGGAAATCTCTGCTCTTTTTTTGGCAATTTCTATGTAAGTAAAAAAAAGATGTAAAATAAAACTTTATTTAAAACACTGTTTTTTTTTTAACACTTCCTTGTTTAATTCTTTATACCATGAATTACTAGTAATTGACACTGTTAACTAGTCCTGTTTTTTTAAATAAGAGCGTTTATGACACAAAAAATTAAACAGTGCAGACTGATATATAAATCAAAACAAATGTTCTTTACATGTTTTCTGTTACAGTAGGAACACATATGTGTTACTTTGTAAAAATATGTTCCAATGGCAAATTGATTCATTGTGATGGGATCACTTATTCCAAAGACTTCTTGTCTTTATTTTGTTCCCAGATTTTGTTCACAAAATTTATTTTGTTCCCAAATTTATTTTGTTGTTTTATGGCTACCTTTTAGCCATAATACAATAGAATCAAATATTGGCCACTGGGAAAAAATATTCAAAGAAAGAATGTGAACAGAACTTATGACTATGATGATTCAAGGTTTTACCACAATGCTTTCTAAAACAGAAGAGTGTAAAAGGATATTCAAAGTCAATTTCCTCAGCGAGGCTTTGCAGAAAATGAGGAAACTACAAAAACAAAAATGGCAGGACATTCTATGGGTGATTTTAAATGTTGCTATGTTTTATGGGAAAAAAATACTTTACCTTTCAAAGAATCACAAAGAATTATTGGAAACCCAAACTCTGGAATGTTTGCAAATTTAGTTGGGCTTCTATGTAATTATGTCTGTATAGGTAGCCACGAAGTTGATGACTTTTTAAAAATCTGTGCCTTATTTGTGTAATAAAATACAAAATGAATAATTAATGCTCATAGGAAAACCTTATGAAGGGAAAACAAATCTTGGGGACCCAAAATCACTAAGCTAAAGGGAAAAGTCAAGCTAGGAACTGCTTAGGGCAAATCTGCCTCCCATTCTATCCAAAGACACTCGTCTGCTCACCGAGATAAATGCATATCTGATTGCCTCATTTGGAGAGGGTAATCAGCAACGCGAAAGAATGAAACCATTTGTCTCTTACCTACCTATGACCTGGAAGCCCCCTCTCTGGCCTTCTCACCTTTCTGGACTGAACCAATGTACATCTTACACATATTGATTGATGTCTCATGTCTCCCTAAAGTGTATAAAACCAAGCTGTGCCCCGACCACCTTGGGCCCATGTTGTCAGGACCTCCTGAGGATGCATCACAGGCACACATCCTCAAGCTTGGCAAAATAAACTTTCTAAAAATTCTGAGAGCTGTCACAGATTTTCAGGGTTCACACATGTCAGGTAGGATGTCAATGTTTATAAAACAGACATTATTCTATCTACTATTAGAAATATTCTGCCAATTAACCTTAGACTTTCTCTATAAAATAAAAAATGTTGGTGAGGTACAAATAATGTATCTAAGCTTAAATAGTGTTGCTAGTTTTAATATACCTACTTTTTAATTTTTCAATACTATTTTTACTAATTTAACACTGTAAGAAAAATGAGTAATTAAAACATGAATAAAAGTGTTTACAGGGGGTGCACATGTTTCCTCCAGCCTCTGCCTACCCCCAGCTTTCATCCCAACTGTCCTGATGGTGGCTCTAAGCATTTCTCCTTTCTCTATACCAAGATCTCTCCCCAGAAACAAACCCAAATCTTACCATATGTTACGGCACGTTATGATGATGAGCAGCGATGAGCAGCCGAAGCCTCAAGGAAGGGATGCTTTTGTAAAACAAGACTTGTGGAATATAACGTATGAAAGTAAAGCCCATGGCAGAGCTCCCTCCTCAGCACATAGGGAGCAGACAGGAAGCTTTCGCCTCACCTTCCTCAATGGCCTGCCGCCATGTTGGCATTCATGATAGTCATTGGTGCTGTTCTCCAAATATTTTCAGTTCATTTTTTATGAATGCATTCTGACTGTTCCATCCCACCTACTTAAATTTTCCCATGGCCACATGACCTTTTTTTTTTTTTTCTGCCAATGGAGGTGAGAAGAAATACCATGTGACTTTTTCAGGAGAAATCTCCAAGAAACAGAGTTCCATTCCGCAGGCTTTTTTCTCTTTTCTATAGCAATGGGGATCTTATTGATGGTCCCTCCCTCTGTCTGGATTCCTGTGTTAGGATGACACAGCACAGAGCTACCTCTCACCTGACCCGTGATGAGATGTAAATAAATGAGGAAGAAGATTTTTGAGCCACTGATATTTGGAGGTTGTTTGTCACCACAGTTTAACCTAGCCCCCATTGACTGATGCACGGCTGAAGAATGAGTCCGAACTGGATCTGGACAAGACATGTGAAGTGCACTCCAGTTTGAGTAAAATTCCGGTGTTGTCTCAAAGATAACAGTGAGCACGACATGTTATTGGGGTGGGTGTGGGATAAATAAGGTATATCAGGTGAGAATAATAAGAAATGCAACTTTAAAAGATGGTGCTGATTTGGACTGTGGAGAGATTCAAATGCCCTGCTTAGCATTTGAGATTGTGATGGATGAACAAACTAATTAAGAGCCCAAAATGAAAGCTTGGGATAAATAGCTGAGGGTGTCTAATATACCAATTTTTCATCCTAGAATGGGCAGAGTCCTTGACCCCATTCTAGGGAGACTTCCAAAAGAAAAAAGACCTGCATTTCTTCAACAACCCACACTGAGAGACTTTCCTGCACTTTTGACCTGTGGCTAACACTCCTCACCTTTCATTCTGTCATCAGTGTTTTAGGGAAACACCTTTAACTCTCTATGACTTACAGGTTATTAAGTGGCCCTTACAATTCCCTCCAGAGGTGGAAAAGACTAATGATGATGGGGTCTGAGCTCACAGCAGCAAGCAGGCATTTGTGCTCAGCAGCCACGTGGCTCATCTGCCAGGAGCTTACTAAATACGATGTTCTACAACATTGCTTAACACAAGGGGAGACTCTCCTGACTCCGTGTTTAATTGCTCATCTACTTCTTTTTCTACCCTCTTGGGCTTCTAAAATGAAAAGAACCCAGGGGTGATACAGTGAGTCAAAAGGGTGCCAGCCACATCACAGCAAAATAGATTCCTAAAAAATCCCTGGCCTAAGATGACAGCCTTGGCTAGATAAGCTTGAATGTGCTGATGGTGGACATGGTAGAATGAAGGTGGTTGAAATGTTCATATTAAAGAACTTCCACCCAGATTGCAAGAAAAGAGAGAGGAATGGAGATGGCAGCAGGAGTCCCTACAATAAAAGCAGATGTTTTGAGATCAGTTACATTTCTTCTGACAAAAATTAAAGACAGAAACCAAAGTTTAGCCTGAGGCTACAATTAATTGGGCAATAAGCCAGAGGCACATATGGCATAGACAGATTTAAACATTTCTCTCTTATATTAATACAAATACTAAAATTACAAATACTTTGATTCCAAATAAAACAAATATTTAAAAAATTCAGTGAAGAAACACTGGGGTCTACAGTAGTATTTGAAGGAGATCTCACAAACAGGTTTGTTTTTGAAAATTAGAACTGATGGTCTAGAGAATTCACTTCATTCCAGAGAGAGAAAGAGAGGAATTTCTTAGGTTCCTTCAGAAATGCGTCTAGCTTTGCCACATCTTTGTTTGAACTATGGATACAGCACAAGAAAACATGAGGATTTCACAGATTTAAGGTGCAAAAAGTCACTGGGTTCTCTAAGAAGTCTGGGATTCTTCTGCTGGAAAAATACATTTGTAGAGAAAAAATGAGTTGGAGGAGGCTGTTATTGAAGTGAAGCAGAATTGTTTTTACTAATCTGCTTATTACCCACTCTGTAGTGTGGAAACAAATTATTCATACACAAGGTCCTCTTACTGTTCCTAGAATGCAGTGGAAAGAGAACAGATTAGTTTTTCTTCCTCAGAAAACAACCACTAGAAACATCCTACCTCAGATGAGATATTGCCTAATTATTTTAAGAAGACAGTGAAAAATCATGGATGTTAATGTTTGCCGCAAAATAAATACATGCTAGAAACAGAAGCATCTGGTTCACAGCTATATTAGAGCTACCTATGTTCCCTGTCACTGAGATTAAAACAGAAATGTCCAATACAATCATTCACAGCGTGGGAGAGGGGAAGTTGAAGGATGGAAAGGCCAGGCATAAAAGGATTTCAGAATTTCAGTCCATAAGGATGTGGCTTTTTGCATTGTCTGTTACTGTGAGCAAGGTGAAGTTTGGAGAATGAAAACGTGCAGCAATAAGAGCTCCTTTGTCCATCTCACCTCTCCAGATGCCAAGTTTCAAACTTTGCATTTTAATTGAAAGGTTGATATAATTTCTTTTAAAGAACACTTGCGGTGTTTGAAATGACAAAGGCTGCTGTGACAAAAAAGCAGGGAAAGGGAATTTTTTTAAAAAAAGCAAACAACACCAATAAAAACCCCACAGAAAAGCAAACAACAAACAAACAAAAAACAGGAAGAATTCAAACACCCTGGGCTATGACTACTTCCAAGAAGGGGCTACAAGAGGCAGTTGGAAATTCTATTTGCTTTGCAACTGTGGGTTTCCCGGACTGCTTCCTTTCTAAAGTATATTACTCTGCTTTTGGTTCATGAAG